>NC_133660.1:87951670-88304479 GCF_037893015.1 Macrotis lagotis
GTGGCGTAGTGGATAAAGCACAGACCCTGGAGTCAGGAGTACCTGGGTTCAAATCTGGTCTCAGACACTTAATAATTACCTAGCTGTGTGGCCCTGGGCAAGCCACTTAACCCCGTTTCCCTTGCAAAAAAACCTAAAAAAAATGAATAAAAAAATATGAGTAAGAAGAAAAAAAACAAAAAACACCATGAGTTCCAAATTGTCTCCCTTCTCCCTTCATTTGAGAAGAAATTTGATATATGTTAAACATGTGCAGTCGCACAAAATAAATTTCTATATTAATCACGGTGTGAAAGAAAAGAGAAAAAATAGCAAAAAAAGTTTAAAATATGCTTTGATTTGTAATTAGACTCTATAAGTTATTACTCTGGAATTAGCATTTTTCATATAAATCCTTCAGAATTGTCTTGTATATCTAGAGTGCTGCGAATTGCTCATTTCCAAGTGGTCATCCTTACTATATTGTTTTTACTATGTACAGTATTCTCCCAGTTCTGCTCATTTTACTTTCTATAAATTTATATTAAATTTTTTCACTTTTTTTTCTGAAATCTTCATTCTTTAAAGTACAATAGTATTTCAGCATAATTATACAGTTTAGCTTATACAATCATTCTCCAATTGATGACCATTCATTGAATTTCTAATTTCTTTGCCACCACAAAAATCCTTTTCCTTTTTAAAAATCTCTTTTTTGGGAGGTAGAACTAGTATGACATTGCTGGGTTAAAGAGTATAAAGTTTCATAGCTCTTTGGGCACGATTCCAAAATGATTTATGGAATGATTTAATCAGTTTGCAACTCTACCAATAGACCATTAGTATACCAGTTTTACTCCATTTCCTCTAACATTTGTCATTTTCTTTCTCTGTCATCTCAGCACATTTGACAAGTATGGGGTAGTCCCTCCTACTTGTTTTAAATTAAATTTCTCTAATTAATAGAGTATTTTTTCACACCACTAGAAATAGCTTTGATTTCTTTTTTTGAACAAATCTTGATCATATTCTTTGATCATTTAGCAATTGGAGAATGACTTCATATCAATTTGACTCAATTTTCTATATATATTTAAGACATGAAGTCTCTGAGAAATTTTCTGTAATTCCCCAACACCAATTTTATAGGATTCTGATTTTTAGTCCCCTTTTAAATCTGTTTCCATTTTAGGAGTTAGTTTATCCCATTTAAATTCACAATTATGATTACTGTTTATTTTGATCCATCCTATTCCAACAACTTTGCATATCCTTCTCTTTCTCTTTTCAATCTCTCCTCAAAAGAGTTTAGATTTTGATCACTCCCCCCCCCCCATTCACCCTCATTTTTATTATTCCTTCCCCGGTTTTAGTCCCCATTCTCCTATTTCCCTGTAGATTATGATAGATTTCTATAACCAAAAGATTTTCCTTCCTTGAGGTAATTGTGAGAGTAAGGTTCAAGAAATCCCCACCTTCCCTTTTACTGTAAATGAATTTTTGCACCTCTCTTATATGTGAAAGAAGTTATCCTAGTTTATCTCTCCCTTGCTCCTCCTCCCAGTGCATTCTACTTTCACAACCCTTAATTTTAATTTTGTGGCTATTATTCCATCATATTCAACTCATACCCATACCTTCCATCTAGATATACTCCTAACTGCCCTAACATTGAGTTAGGACTTAGAAATATCATCTTTTTATTTACTTTTTATGCTTCCCTTGTTTCTTGTATTTGAAAGAAAAATTTTCTATTCAGCTTTGATCTTTTCTTAAGATTTGCTTAAAAGTCCTCTATTTCAATAATGTTCAGTTTTTTCCTGAAAGATCATAAACAATTTTCATAAGGAGGTAATTTTTTTTTCAGGTTTAGTCTTTTATTTTATTTTAATGTTATTTTATTTTATTTTTTCCAATTACATGCAAAGATAATTTTCAACATATATCCTTTTTTGCTAATTTTTGAGTTCCACATTTTTCTATCACCCTCCCTTTCCTCCCCTCTCAACATGAAGCAACTAATTTAATATCGTTTGTACATGTTTAATTGTTTATAACACATTTCCACATTAGTCAGGTTGTGAAAGAAGAATCAGAACTAAAATGGAAAAAACAAAAGAGAGATAAAACAAAAACAAGTTTTTAAAAATGAACATAATATGATTTGGTCTTCATTGAAACTTCATAGTTTTTTCTCAGCATGTGGATGGCATTTTCTCTCACAGGTCCTTATCACTAAACTGCTGAGAGAAGTTGAGTTCATAATAGTTGATCATTGCATCCAGTTATGGTCAATGCAAAAGAGTTGTATACCCAGTGACAACAAAGAGTATCTCCTTCTGACCACTTGTTCCACCCCTTTGCCAACCGTGTACTAACAGCTCTAGAAAGTGCCTCTGCTACTGATTCAGTTGCCCTCAAATCCTACTTCAGGGTTGCCAAGGTAAGGTCTTATCTTTACTGTTTGTCTAGTGAAACAAACGTTTCCTGTCCATTTTCTAAGTTGTCCTGAACTGAGAAAACAAAAACAAATACCCATTCCTTACTGTTTTTTGATTAATTTTGTTCCCCTAGAATTCATATTGAGAAATGTTGGGAGGGACTTATTTAGAACATATTGAGACTATGTAGAAGAAAATGTGGGAAAGTTCAGGTGAGTCTCTAACTTTAATTCTGTTTTTTTTTAAAGTCAGATATATAATTTTAGGATCACTTTTTTGGAGGGAGGAGAGAAGTTTCAGAGCTGTGATTTCATCATTATTAAGAACTCCTTGGTAAAAAAAATATTCAACAGTAATGAATATCTGTAACTGAAGTTATAACAAATTGTAAGGGACATTGTGAGTTTAAATGACTTGATCAACACAACCAGTTTGTGTCAGAGTTAAGGTCTGAATTTGGGTTTATGCTGACATAGTGACCATTACTCTACTATTTCCATGTTATTCTTTAAATTGTTAATTAGATGTTCCTAATAATTACTAGGTATCTCCATATTTTAAAAAGTACAATATAAGTAACATTCAGTTGTCTATGTTACCATCCAAGAAAAGGAAATGGGATAATGCAAAAAGTTTGTCCAAAAAAGGACAAAACTTAGCACTAATTGTTTTTTTTTCTTTTTTCAGGGGAATCAAAATTTTTTTTTTAAGTTTAACCTACAAATGATAACCTTTCCTAATTTAAATTATACTTAATGGATAATATTCTCAAGGGTAAGCTCTACTTGAGAATGAGAAGAAATATGTGATTATGATTGCAAAGAAATTCATAGAGACATTTTATGGAGTGATAGAGCTGAACAGCAGGTTAAAAATGTCAGCAATGAAAACTACCTTTCAAGCATTCCTTGAGGAGAAGAGATATAATTTCATAGTCTTTGGTTTTCTGAAATTGTCCTTGCAACCCTGTCACTGGTCAGATCTAATTCATGCTGGCAATAGAATTGAGACACCAGGCCTTGGGGATAGAGGTGACTGAAGTACTGCACAGTGGCACAGAACCTTTTCTTATGAGCCAATGCCTTCTGCACAAGAGGGAACTTTCTGGTGACTTACAAAATATAGGGCAGGACCTAGCTTTGACACGGAGTTTGACCTTGGTAGTTTAACAACTGTGTGCCTATCAGGAGACCCTCGTATTTGGTGAGCTTTCTGAGAATTTGTAATTTACCATCCATTTATAAAACTTCAGAGCCACATTTGTTAAAGGAGGCAGAATAGTATAATAGAATGGATAGTGACTCTGCAGTTTGAGAATATGAGCCTGAACGTCGTCTCTGTTGTTTGTACTATTTGTGTGATGAAAGGCAAACACATACATATAGAGCTCATTGTTTTCAACTGTAAAATGAAAGGATTGTTCTAGATATCCATTGATATCTCTTCTACCTCTTTTGTCTAAGGTATTTCTCCAAATAGATTCCATGGATTTGTATTAAAACACTCTGAAAAGAACAATGACTCAATAAAAAGAACAATGACCACTCAAATGACCATTAAATTATTTCATTCAAATGACCATTAAATTATTGCATTATTTCATCTTTGTCATTTCATAGGGTTACGGATATGGAAAAATAAAAGAAATTTCATTTAGTCCAACTCTGAGGAAACTGAGACCCAGAGAAATTAAGTGATTTACCCAAGGTAGGTAGTACATTGAGGAAATGTCAGATTAAGAATTTGAACTAAATGTGTATATGCTTTGAAAAAAATATAGAATACCTAGTATTCAAAAAAAAATCACTGATGATTCCTTATTTCTGAAGTCAGGATTCTTTGCCAATGCTATCATTTTAGAAAATACTAAATAACATAAGAAAAAGGATCAATTCTTCTAAAATATGTCTTCTAGTTTGTGGGCTATATGTATTTATCAAGAAATTGGAATGATTGTGAAAACTCAAAAATCATGTCAGTATTATGAGGTTATGTTTATCCAAACAAATTATTTTTCTTGATTTGTCATAACAGTAAATCAGTATTGTGCTATCTGAATTCTCCTGAAATCAATTGAGATCATGTACCTTATTATGTAAAAGAAATTTTTTCTTATCTTGTGCAAGATTAGAAACAAAAAAATGAAAATGTGTATATAAAATATGATTTCTATTTTTATGTCTTTGAATTAGGGTAGGAATTCATGAAATAAAAAATATGAATCACATTCTAATAGACAGAGCCTGTATCAAATGATATATTACACTAATGGATATGCATAGAAGAAGAAAATATAACATAGGAGGCATGGGTATAGTTAAATCTCAATTAACTTGAAACCTATTTTATTTCCTCTTTCATTTAAAGAAAAAAAACATCAAATGATAGCTAAAGTCAAATCAAGGGTTTATTTAAATGTACAATTCAGTTTATATACTGGCATCACAATAATTATAGAATTCTCTTCCATGATGTGTGCTATAGTGGAAAGAATGTAGGATTTTGAATCAGGGGACCTGGTTTCATATACTGACTCTTCCAATTATTACCAGTTTCACCTTGGACAAGTCACTAAACATCCCTAAGGCTCAGTTTCATTAGCAATAAAATAATGAGGTTCTACTCAATAACCTCTAAAGTCTCTTCTGACTCTAAATCTATGGTCTCTGAACCATTTATATTAAATCTAGATTATTTTATGATGTGCTTAAAACTGTTCAGAATGATGGCTCCATTTCATTACAAACCCCATCTAGTAAGATTCAATTAATTTCAGGATTCCACAAATAAGAAAGAATTGTGAGCTAAAACATTGAAGACTAAATATGAACTAAAATGATTAGGTTAGATACTCTAGTAAAGTTCTGAGGATTAAGACAGTATCAGTAGTAATCATATCTTTCTGCTGAGGCATATATATTTTTAACAAGAGAGGGGTCTGCTGTCTTTCTAGGTATAAATGCAGGATGTGATAGAAGCTCCAAAGATTGTTGCAACCAATAACAACAATACATTTCTGTTAATTGAAGTGAGCACCAACTAAAGAGCCTGAAGAAAAAAATGAAAGTATTATAAGGGGTTATAAAATCTTGGAGAGCAATTAGCTGAAGATTCTAGGGACCCAGGGTATATGTTCATCATTATGCTATTTAAAGCAAAGTCTAAGAAAAAAGAAACAGTTCTGCGAAGGAAAGACCTGTTTAAGAGAATGGTGTTTGATATGCTGAATAAAGGTTGAATATTTCTATTAAGGAATGGTTAAGGGACAGCTAGGTGGTGTAGTGGATAAAGAACTGGCCTTGGAGTCAGGAGTACCTGGGTTCAAATTCAGTCTCAGATACTTAATAATTACCTAGCTGTGTGGCCTTGGGAAAGCCACTTAACCCCATTTACCTTGCAAAAACATAAAAAAAGGAATGGCAAAAAGGTATCAGTCTATAATCTCAAAAATATAATAAAAAATCATTCTGAAAAGAGAAAGGGATAGAAAAAATGCTGTTAGATATCACAAGGATGCTAAAATATAGGAAAAATAACAGTAATGATGCCAGACATTAATAAGAGACAATGAAAGTATGAATCAATAAAGACCCTTGCCTTAGAAATTTCTATAAAATATGCAAAGTTCATATGATACTAATGATTAGAGAGCTTAGCAAGAAAGACTATTTGAGTTTTGGATTTCACTGATTTTGGTGAAATCAGACCAATTATTAATCATTCACTCTATAATTGGAAGCCACATAAACAGAATACTGGAAGGAAACAAATATTTATTAAGTATTTCTTATGTACCAGACACTCTACTAAGAGTTTTACAAATACTCATTTGATCCTCACATCAACCTATGAGGTAGGAACTTTTATTTTTATATTCCCCATTAGAAGATATGCTTTTTCATGGCAGGGTATGCTTTTGCCTTTCCATGTGTCCTGTGGATTTCAAACCCCCCTAATGTGTAGTAAATTAATGATAATATATTGAAGTAGTTATTAGTTATCAGACTCACAAAGGATTTAATTTATGTCTGGAAACTCTTCTCAGCATATACACTAAGTTCATTTTTTTAAACTAATATGATTTGCTTCCCTTGAAGAAAACACCTTCAGCTTTGACATTTAAGTAACATTTCTTTAAATGTCACATAATATCTAAAATAACAAAAGTAAATTTAATCTATGAGATTATTTTTGTAATGTAATTCATCAATCATCCTTATTCATTGGCAAAAATGACCAAAGAATAAGGCAAAATGGTGACTGTTAAGCAGTACAGCTTTGTACCACACAAAGGGAAATTGAAACCAATTTGGTTCCTCTTCTTCCATTAAGCCTAAACAAATAGGAAAAATGTCAAACCTATCACCCTCATCCAATAGCCTAAAAAATTCACAATTTCATTGGTATCTTGTACTTTGAGCAATTTATCAAAGATATTTATGTTTATAATGTAGCACAAACTGGGCTCCTTTTTTACCCTTTTGTTCCTTCTGATTTTACTTTTGCCAAGAGGGGACCCACCATGATTTTCAGGCCGGTATCAATAATTTTGAAAAATTTTGCTCAATTCTTCTTTACCTTTATAATTAATTAGTTAATTTCTAAATGATCAAAAAGATATGTGGGACTTGCTCCCATAGAAAGTTATTCAAGTATATCTTCAATATACATCATGAACTTAGTTTGAAAATAATCGAAGCTAAATTGGAAATATTCATTTTACAAATATTGATTGTTCCATTGCATATAGCATTTTGGTGAGCATTATTATCACCTATTCTATATCACTTCATTTTATCCACAAATAAAGATTTAAGGTTTTGTTAGAAATTGGGGTCATTTATGTGTATGGTATTTTCTTGATTTGCCACTTATTAACAAAGGACAGTTAGTAACCCATTGGATAGAATGACAGACCTGGAATCAGGAATACTAATTTTCCTGAGTTCAATTCTGTCCTTATATTACTAGCAGGATGTCCCTGGGGACGTCTCTTCTTCCTATTTGTCAAAATTTCCTTATCTGTAAAATGATCTGAAGAAGGTAATGGCAAATTGCTCCAGTAACTTTTTCAATCAAATTCTAAATAGGTTCATAAGAGTTGACTGATACGAATAAAAACATTAGTGTCAACAAAGCAAATTAGGTTAGGTTACCAAAGATTGTCATTTAGAAAGCTATGTTAATACTTAGTAATCATTACTTCTCTATCTAAATCACCATAAATCTTTCTTTTCATAACACATCTTGAAATTCCATAACACATCACTAACACAGTTTGTTGACTATATTTATGTTTTAGAAAATAAGGAAAATGTTTGCTTAGATCCAGTAAGATAGTATTTTCCTATGCCACATTATTTTTCAGAGATCACTGACAGAGCCTTAGAAATATCCTTTAATACTCCAGAATTACCTTTGATCATTACATCATTATAATATTCCCCATACTTTACACAGTGACATGAAATAGGCACTTATTAAAGTTTGTTAATTGATTGTTCTTAGTAGTCATCATTAGCTTTAATGTACTGTGAGATTTAATACTACTGACTATTTTTCTGGAAATGTGTTTACTTTGATTTCATTGTCATTTACAATGACTTCATTGATACTGAGAAATTCCATCAGAGATAATTACCACTTTCATTGTAGGCCAGTATTTTCTGAATACCAAAGTCCTAAAGATTAGCCTACAATATTAAGTGGTTACATGGTAGGCCCAAGGTCACACAGAAGTATGATTTGATAGTGCATGTTCTTCTAGGACAATTATTTCTGTGATAGTAAGTCACTTCTCATCAAATCGAGGGTATCAGATTATAACTAGACCATAGTCATATTAGAGATAAAAATTTCTCTAAATCATTACTTATTAGAGAAATGCAAATTAAAACATCTCTGAGATACCACCTCACACCTGTCAGATTGACCAATATGACCAGAAAGGACAATCATCAATGTTGGAAGGGAAGTGGAAAATCTGGGTCACTAATTCATTGTTGGTGGAGCTGTGAACTCATCCAACTTTCTGGAGAACAATTTGGAATTATGCCCAAAGGGCAAAAAAAATGTGTATCCCCTTTGATCCAGCAATACCACTACTGGGTCTATACCCTGAGGAGATTATGAAAAAAGGGTAAAAACATTACTTGTACAAAAATATTTATAGCAGCCCTCTTTGTGGTGGCAAAGAATTGGAAATCAAGTAAATGTCCTTCCATTGGGGAATGGCTTAACAAACTGTGGTATATGTATGTCATGGAACACTATTGTTCTATTAGGAACCAGGAGGGATGGGAATTCAGGGAAACTTGGAAGGATTTTCATGAACTGATGCTGAGAGAGATGAGCAGAACCAGAAAAACACTGTACACACTAACAGCAACAGGGTGGTGGTGATCAACGTTGATGGGCTTTGCTCATTCCTTCAGAGAAACAACCAGGGACAATTTTGGGCTATCTGCAATAGAGAATACCATCTGTATCCAGAGAAAGAATTGTGGACTTTGAACAAAGACCAAAGATTATTACTTTCAATTTAGGAAAAAAAAACATTATCATATTATATAATTTTGCTGTCTCTTATACTTTATTTTTCTTCCTTAAGGATATGATTTCTCTCTCATCACATTCAACTGAGATCAACGTATACCATGGAAACAATGTAAAGACTAATAGAATGCCTTCTATGGGGGTGAAGAGAAGGAAGCAAGAATGGGGAAAATATTGTAAAACTCAAATAAAATCTTTCTAAAAAAGAGATAATTAAATCTCAGAAATAAAATGCATTATAAATTATAAAATGAATGATTTAGACTATATTGAACTGAAAAGTTTCTTCACTAATAAAATTAATGCTGCCAAAATTAGAAGGAAAGCAGAAAGCTGGGAAACAATCTTCATAACTAGGAGTTCTGATAAAGGTCTCATTTCTAAAATAAATAGAAAACTGCACCACATTTATAAGGTTACAGGGGATGTCTAGGTGGTGCAGTGGATAGAGCACCGGTCCTGGAGTCAGGAGGACCTGAGTTCAAATACAAACTCAGACACTTAAGAATTACCTAGCTGTGTGGCCTTCGGCAAGCCACTTAACCCCATTTGCCTTGCAAAACCTAAAAAAAAAAAATTATATGGTTACAAGTCATTCCTCAATTGAGAAATGATCACAGGATATGAATAGTTTTTGAATGAAAAAATAAAGTTATAAATAATGATATGAAAAAATGCTCCAAATTATTATTGATTAGAGAAATACAAATTAAAACAACTCTGAGGTATCACCTCCCGCCTATCAGATTGGCCAAGTTGAGAAAAAGGGAAAATGATGTATGTTGGAGAGGTTATGGGAGGATTGGGGTATTAATGCATTGTTGGTGGATTCGTGAACTGATCCAACAATTCTGGAGAACAATATGGAACTATGTCAAAGAGCAATAAAAGTTTGATCCAGCAATTCCAATTCTAGGCCTATATCTAGGAGAAATGACAAAAAATGGGTAAAGTCCTACATGTTCCAAAATATTCATAGCAGCTCCTTATGTAGTGGCAAAGAATTGGAAATTGAGGGGATGTCTATCAGTTGGGGAATGTTTAAACAAGTTATGGTATATGAATATTATAGAATATTATTGTTACATAAGAAACCATAAATGGTCAGACTCTAGAGAAACATAGAATGACTTACAGGTTCTGATACCAAACAAAGATCTGAGCAGAACCAAGAAAACATTCTATACATTAACAACAACCTTGTGAGATGCCCAGTGATGGAAGTAGCTCCTCTCAACAGTTCAGAGAACTAGGACAATCCTATTTGACCAACTATGGACAATGCTATCCCCATCCAGAGGAAGAAAAACAAAACAAAACAAAACTCTTCAGAATATGATGAATACTACATTATCTTTTATAAAAAAAATTCTCATCTACATTTTCCCTTTAATCCTCATTCCTCATACTAAAAGTGACTATTCTGTAAACATGTTTAACACAAATGAGTATGTACAATATTAACCTGACTGCTCATTGATGGGGGGAAAGGGGTAAGAAGGGAAGGTGGAAGGAAATTTTGTAACTTAAAAATATACATATGCATATGGAAAAAATGTTGAAAAACTTTCATGAACTATATCTGGAAAGATAAATTATCATTTTTAAAAAGGTATTAAATCTTATCTATCAAGAATTCAAAGATAAAAACAGTTAATTATGAATCAAGGATTCTTTGAAGTTAGTGGGTGATTATCTTATTCCCTGTTCATTTTCGTAAAAAGGCACATTCGGGGCAGCAAAGTGGAGCAGTGGGTACAGCACCGGTCCTGGAGTCAGGAGGATCTGAGTTCAAATTTGACCACAGACTCCAGCAGGACCTGAGTTCAAATTTGACCTCAGACACGTAATAATTACCTAGCTGTGTGACCTTGGGCAAGTCACTTAACCCCATTGCCTTGCAAAAAAATTCACATTCCAGTACCCCACCATATTGGTGAGACCATTCTCTTCATCAAAACAGAACACACAGACACACAGACACACAGACACACAGACACACACACACACACACACACACACACATATATTATATATATATATATATATATATATATATATATATATATATATATATATATGAAACCAAATGCATTTACAAATATTTACCCTTAAAAATTGCTATTTAGGATGTGCCTATCCTTGTTAAATAATTTTATTCCATTGTATTTCTCTCGGTTTTTTGTTATTCATTTCATTTATTTGGAAATAGTGTGTGTGTGTGTGTGTGTGTGTGTGTATGTATATATATATATATATATATATATATATATATCTCATATAGAAAATTCAAGACATTCTAGCTTTAAAATTCAAATAAATCATAACTTTTTGAGGGTCTCAATTTCTTAAACCATAAACTGAGAAAATTGAGTCTTATTTCTAATATCCCTTTCCATTAAAACTCTATGATCTCTATATTTGTTTTTTCATTGGTTTCATATGGTGCTCAGAGCATGTAGTGTTTCTGAAATTTTTCTTTCTTCACTTTGCATTGATGTATATGTTTTTCAAATCCATAGAAATGTGTCTGTATACACACAAACACACACACACAAACACACAACATTAAGGAAAATTAAGGTAGATTCATCCAATCTCCTCACTTTGAAGATAAGAGACCTGAGAATCAGGGTGATAGTCATTTGACCCAGTTCACAATTTTCATAAGTGACATAATTAGATTTTTGATCCATATCCCTGAGAATTCAAGATTTTTTTTCTGTCTCATGCTACCTTCCTAATATTCATAATCTTAAAGTCATTATAGTATTTAATTATATCAATAAACCATAGTTTGCTAGTTGTTTAGACATTCGTTATATATATTTTGAATATACTATTTTCTTCTTTATAATTAAATGATTAGTTCTTTTCAAATTATTAGTTTAAAGTGTGTGATTACTTTTTATGATGATTCTTATTCAGCTCAAGACTGACTTGTAGAAATATTTCATTAATTTTTAATGCCATTAGGAATGTATAAGTAACTACCTATCTCTCTAAATCCTGCTCATCACTGAGTTTCATCAGATATGTGTGGGTTATTTTTATATTTTAAGAGGTATGACCTCATTGATTTTACATTATTCATTTCTATATGATTTATCAGATAATACAATATTTTACTTATATGCATTTATATCAAAATGCTTACTAAATTTATAAAATTTTAAATTTTAGATGATACTATATACATATTCTGTTTGATCAAAAATCACTTGAGTAAGACTTGTTCAATACATAAATGGCATGAATTTAGAAAAATCTTAAAAGAGTTCTTAAAGCTACATCTTCAGTTAAATTATCACATATGTAGAACATAGTCTATATAATTTTTAACATTCTTTTATTTTTAAATTTTCAGGTCCAAATATTTCCTTCTCTCTATTCTCTGCCCCAGTCACTGAAAAACAAGCAATATGATGAACAATATATAGGCTTACATAATCTTTATGGTAACTTTTCATTCAACAAAATGCTTTTACCCTGACCTAGATAGAATGCTGAAACACTGAAAATCATACCATCAAACACTAACTTCAATGAAAGAGATAGGGTCCCTCTCTGTTATCAATTACAGTGATTGTTAATAATAAAGTTGAAGTTTCTATGATCAGGGAGAATTGCTTCCTATCCTATTCCAAATTCATGCAAATTTAAAAGCACAGATATGAAACTTCCTAAGTGATTGATTCACTAGTAGGCTTTAAAGACTGGAAACAACTCCAGATGAAAGTGACAGGAGAATTTATGCTTTCATCTCTGTTATCAAAGCTGCCAAAAAGCCACTGACTTAGAAAACAACTCAATGTACTTTGAGGTTCAAAATATCTTGAATTTTGAGGTTCAAAATGTATTTGCAATTTCCATAATTTTTCTCTTATATGAAGTATTACCTTATTAAGGGGAAAGTCACTCCCCCATTCACTCACAAGACAAATCCTTAATTTACTTTTTATCATTTCAATTCCACAGGCTGTATTAATTGACTTAGTGTAAAGAGGCAGAGACAAATGGAACATATATATTCAGTTATATTTCTAATATCATACATATTTTAATTAAATTCCAAGTTGCTTTTATCCCTATTGCTCCAAACCTCTTAGGACAAGTAATCAGGAGAATAATTAACAAAATAACAATATCATAAAGCAAACAATTTTGAAAATCTTAACAAATCTGATCAATTCAATAGTTAACCACAATTCCAGAAAGCCCATGATGAAAAATATGTTACCCACCTCCTGAAGGAGAAAGGATGGATTTCATGTACAGATTGGGACATATATCTGTTACTGGACTTATTTTATACAGGAATTATTTTTGCTTTACTATATTTGCTAGGAGATGTTTCTTTTGGGTCACTCAATTCAGTGAAGCAGAGAAAAAGGGAATAGGTTTTCGTTAATTGAAAAAAATAATAAAAAATAAAAAAGATAGATGATGGAGTCAAATGACATAATAAAGGCAGGGACTCTCTTGAGTTCTCTCCCAGAACATTCCAAATACCTTTAAATAATGGGTCTAAACACATTTTAGAGAGGCAAGAACCCACATAAAGACTGATTGAATCAATTTTCCAGTCTAAGACAACTTAGAAGATAGGGCAGGAAGGGACTGCTAAACCAGGATGAGAGAGGAATGCAGAGCAGCAGTGGTCTTCCAGAACAAAGTGAACCCAGAAATCCAGGAAGAGAAAGTGGGGTACCTGGGTCAGTGACAATGGTGGTTTATGGACCTCTCAATGCAGAAAATCCCAAAATCAAAACTTTAAAGGTCAGCAGCAAAACTCTGCCACTCCAGGTGGAGAATGGAAGACAGTCCAGTGAAGACCTCCAAAGACACTACCTCAGAAGACCAGGAGCTGTTCTTGGTAGTTACTGAGTCAGAAGCAACAGTTTTTTGAGGAGCTCTCAGCCCTCTGACAGTAAGGGGATCAGATAGAGATTGCAGGGGTCTCTTAGCTTTCATTGAGGCAGAACTCAGTTGCTTTGCTCATACAGAGATCTGGGTAACAATCTGGGACTTCAGTCCCCAGAAGAGGAGGAGAAACACAACAGAGCCACAATAGAGCACCAATACTCCTCACAGTTCTAGGGCAGAAAAGAGTGTTTGTGGTTACTCACAGACCAGAGCCCTGGCCAGTAGAATAGTTATAATCTTTTTCTAGATCATAAGACCTTGGAAGAATTGAAAATTTGCAAGTACCTAGAAGTATCTCTGAAAATAATTACAAAAGTCCCTATAAGTTTGGGACAGTAGTCCTCTATCTTAGAAGCAGACTCCCATCTTACACTTCCCTAGCCAATGACTTGATCAAGACATAGGCTAGGGAAATAATTAAATAAAAGAAATTTAAAAAAATCTGACTATAGATAGTTATTATGGTCATAAGGAAGATAAAAATACAAACTCAGGAGATAACAAAATCAAAACTTCTACATCCCTAACCTCCAAGAAAAATATGAATTTGTCTCAGGCCATGGAAAATCTTAGAATGGATTTTAAAAACCAAGTAAGAAAAGTAAAGTAAAAATTGAAAAGAGAAATGAGATAGAAAAAGAACATCAAGTCAGCAGCTTGGTGAAGAAAACTAAAAAAAAAAATACTGAAAAAAATAATATCTTAAAAACCATACTACTCCAAATGGGAAAAGAAGTACAAAAAATTCACTGAGAAGAAGAATGTCTTAAGGAGCAAAATTGATTAAAGAGAAAGGGAGATACAAGAGCTCACTTGAGTCCCACTCCTTTAACTTTCTCAGTGGAGCACTGGAGGGGTGGGAGACAAGGAAGACAAAGGAGACAAGTACTACATCAAGATCTCCAAGTGCTCCATTTATTTATCAAAACACCAGTGCTTAAATACTTTTCCAGTCTCTAATCCACTCCCACTCCCATGGTGCTTAGTATGATAAGACTCTGATGTTGAAGGACACCAGATGAAGATAATTCACAATATTCCCATATACAATGATTCCCAACACTCACTGAAGAAAATAATTATTTAAAATATAGAATGGAGCAAAGGGAAATTGATGGCTTTGTGAGAAATCAAGAAACAATAAAGTAAAACCAAAAGCATGAAAAAAGTAGCAGAAAATGTGAAATATTTCATTGGAAAAACAACTGACCTGGAAAACAAATCCAGGAAAGATAATTTAAAAATTATTGAACAGGTTGAAATCCAGGATCAAAATAAGAGCCTAGATAGCATCTTTCAACAATCTATCAGGGGAAAACTTCCCTGATATTCTAGAAGCAGAAGGTAAAATAGAAATTGAAAGAATCTACCAATCAGCTGCTTAAAGAGATGCCCAAATGAAAAATACCAGGAATGTTCACATCTTCCAGCTTAAGAAAAACATTGTAAGCAGTCATAAAGAAATAATTCAAATTTTGGAGCCACAGTCAAGATAATACAACATTAAGGGATCATAGGGTTTGGAATATGATGTTCCAGAAAGCAAAAGAGCTTGGGTTACATACAAGAACCAGCTACTAGCAAAACTGAATATACTCTTTCAGGGAAAAGATGAAAATTCAATTAAAGAGACTTTCAAACTTTCTCTGTGAAACAATCAGAGTTGAACATAAATTTTGATCTTCAAATGAAAGACTCAAGTGAAGCATAAAAAGGTAAGGAGGAAAGATAAATCATAAAAGACTCAACAGTGTTTGAATTGCTTGTATTCCTAAATGGAAAGATAATCAGAGCAGCTAGAAGGAAAATATATAAACATATATGAGCAAAATACAGGTAGAAATTCCATTTAAAAGGTTAATATAGTAAAAAGATGTAGTTAATAGGTAAAAGAGGAATGTACTTGGAGAAAGGGAATGGGGGATGTAGAAGGGGGGAAAGCTATTTCCCATAAAAGAGGCAAGAAAAAGCTTTTACAGTAGAATGAAAGAGTGGGGAGGTGAGGGAGAGTGATTGAATTTTACTCACTGAAACTGCTCAGAGAGGAAAAAACATACACATTCAAATGGGTATAGAAATCTATCTTACCCTGGAGGTAAATAAGAAGAGAAAGAGATGAGAAAAAAGGAGGAGAGGAAGTGATAGAAGTGAAGATTATGGGAGGGAAGATCAAAGGAAAAACATTTTTGAGGAGGAACAGGGTAAAAGGAGAGAGAGAGAGAGAGAGAGAGAATGGAATAAATGGGGAATGAGGAAATAGGATAGAAGGAAATACAGTTAGCAATAGAAATTATGCAGGGAAATATCAATACAAGTTTCTCTTATAAAGACCTCATTTTTCTCAAACATGGAGAACTGAATCAAATTTCTAAAAAAGTTAATCATTAATTGCTAAGTACTTTAAAGGTATGAGTAGATTTCAATTGCTATCTATTTAATCAGTTTTAAATGTTCTAACTCACTGTTAATAGGAGAAATATGGATTAGAACAATTCTGAGGTACTATCTTATATCTTTTGAATTCACTAATAGGATGGAAAGAGGTGACAAAAGTCTGAGGGGATGAGGTTAAAATGAGATTAATGCACTGTTGTAGGAGTTATGAAGTGGTTCAACAATTCTGTAGAGCAATTTGAAACTATGTTAAAAGCGATTTAAACCATACCTACCTGTGACTTGAAATGCCAATACCAGGACTATATTCCAGAAGAAATGAAAAACAGGAAAGAAAAGGATAGATTGATTGATAGATAGATAGATAGATAGATAGATTGATAGATAGATATACCTCTTTTCTGGTGTCAAGGAACTGGAAGTTGAGGGGATGCCCTCAAATGGGGGAATATCTGAATAAATTGTGGTCTGTAATTTTGATGAAATGCTATTCTGCACTAATAAATGATGACAAAGATGCTTTCAGTAAAAAAAAAATTACAAGAGGAAATGCAATCGGAAATATACTATATACATAGTAACATCAGGATGAGCAGTTGAGAATTTCTTACCTTTTTCCAGCAATGCTGTGACTCAAGACTACTCTGAAGGACTTATGGTAAAGAATACTATCCATCCCAAAGATAGAACAGATGGGCCTGAATATAGATTGATACATAATTTTTTTAAATTGTATTTTACTTGACGTTTCTCTTTTCTTGGAGGGGATTATATTTACTCTTACAACATGACTATTCTGGTAATGTTTTTCATAATTACACAATTCTAACCCATATCAAATAACTTACTTTGACACTGAGGGGGATTGAGATGGGAGAAAGGGAGAGAATTTGGTATTCAAGATTTTAAAAGAAAATGTTGAAACTTGTTTTTGTATTAATTGGTGAAAATAAAAACATAGGCAATCAATGCTCTTGACAAGAAACAAACAGAAAGTTGCGTTTCTTCTAAGGTTCCAAAGTATCATGTGAATTATGAACCATAAGATTTGAAACCATGTAAGGGAGCACAACTAATCAATTCAGTATCTAGCAAGAGTAAACTGAAAACAGATTTAGAAATGATTAGCACTTTTAAATTTTTTATTACCATATTTCTCATTTTCATAACTTTCTTTCAGACTCCCTTTATGTGAAATACTGCTGTCCTTTCCAAGAAGGACCTCCAAATTTTATTGTCTGAACAATAAGAAGAAACATTTATTTCCCATCCCACTTCACACAAAGTAAGAGTTGGTTTATCCAAGAGAACAATAAACTTCTCAAAAGAACTGAGTGAGTGGTTAAACTCACTTCATTACCTCACAATAGAAAGAAATATGCCAGATAAAAGTAAGGACAGTCACAGATCCTCAATGGGGAAACTCTCACAAAAGAACAAGAAAGAAACTGAAGTAATAAATAAGTGGGGGGGGGAGGTAGGAAGCAGTTCCAATGTCATGAATAGATACTGTGAAGTGAAAGCAAATTAGGACATATATTCATCAAGAAAGAATGATGTCAGATGTCCTAGACAGTACAAAGATGGTGGAGAAAAGCTAAGAAACTCTTAAAGCATTTCCAGAAACAACCTCGAATGTCTCTAAACAGGTCCAAAAGTGACAGAATTCACCAAAAAAAAAAATAAGCAGTGAAACAACTTTTTAGTGAGCTATTTTGGAGGAATTTCAGTAGAAGGTCTGTTGAATGAGAAAAGGGGGAATATAGTGCAGTGGAGGTGGGAGATCTCAGAAGCTAGTGATATAGTTAATTAGTATATCTATATAAAAGGTAGTGAGTACAAGACAAGTTTGAAACAGTCAAGTCATAAAGAAAAGACACAACATTAGAAGGTAAATCATACCATATGAAAACGCACAAAGACTTATTAAAAAGGGATATGGAGAAGAATATTCTCTACAAACTTGGTCCAAAGCGAGAATAACATATATTCCCAAATCAGTTTAAAAATTTATCCTATCCTAATGGGAAATGGGGGGGGGAGACTGATAAAGGAAGAGCAAAAGTAAAAGTAAGGGTCAAGTTAGTTAAAGTAAAAGTTAAAAAGAAAAGTCAAAGGGGAAAGGGAGAAGGAAAGGGAAAAGGACTGATAGCAAGACCTGATGAAGAGGCAGCAATCAGAAGCATAACACTGGTAGGAAGGATGAAGGGAAAGGAAAGAGAAAAGTATAAATGACTTAACATAGTATGGATGGAAATAGAATTAGTAATCATATCTGTAAATGTGAATAGGTTGTTTTTTCTTGCTTTCTCAAGGTATCCCCCAACTTAGTTTTATTCCTCTTTTACAACAAGATTAATATGGACATATGTTAAACACAAATATAAAAGGGCAACTTTTACCAAATTGTTAGCCTCTATGGGGAGGAGTTGGGAAGGAAGGATGGTAGAAAAATGTGAACTTATAGACTTGCAAATGGATGAATGTTGGAAACCACCTTTGCATGTAATTGGAAAAATAAAAGTAAAATTAAAAAAAAAAGAAATCATGAGGAGTAGAATTTCAGAAAAGTCTGAAAAGACTTCCATGGACTGAAGCTGAGTGAAGTGAGCAGAATGAGAAGAACATAATACATACAGGAGCAACATTATGTGACAAAATGATATACTTGCATTCAACAGCACAGTAATAAAAAACAATTCTAAAGGATGATGTAAAATATCATACACATCCACAAATGGAACTTGGGTGTCTAATTGCAAACCCAAGTTTACTATTTTCAATTTTTAATATTTGTTTCATGCATTATAGGTTTTCTTTTTTTCTTTTAGTTTTTTCAAGGCAAATGGGGTTAAGTGGCTTGCCCAAGGCCACACAGCTAGGTAATTATTAAGTATCTGAGGTTGGATTTGAACTCAGGGGCTCCAGGGCTGGTGCTCTATCCACTGCACCACCTAGCTGCTCCTGCATTAAAGGTTTTCTTCCCTCTCATGTTTCTTTCTTCCCTTTTCAACTTGATTCTTCTTTCAGAACATGATTAATAATGGATATATATGTGTAATGTAGTCATATATGTGTAGCCTTTATTAAATTTCTTTCTATAACCTTTATTAGATTTAATTCTATCAGGGGAGGGGGGAGGCAAGGGGGAGAAAAATGTGAAACTCAAAACTTTGCAAAAATGATTGCTGAAAACTATCTTTTCATGTAATTGGAAATAATACAATAAATTAAAAGAAGCTTTTGCAATAAAAAGAATAACTTTTTAATCATAATACACTTAGATTGAGAATATACCTAATATTTGAATATTCAGAGAATTTTATAAGAAGAATTTTAGAAGAAGAATAAAACAATTAATTTACTTCAGTCATATGTATTTATTAAACTAAGAAAACTTAAGTACTAATAGAAAACAAACATGAGAATCAGCAGTTTAGTAAAATTAATCAGAAAACTTCAATAAAACAGTAGACTCTCTGGAAAGGAGAACTAGGAAAGTAAACCAGAAATTATAGGGAATATAGAGAAAATATCAAAATTAACATTTCTTAAAAGAAAATTGGGAATGCAGTAATTCTTAGTTTTTTTTCCCAAATTTAAAACAAGTGAACTTGAGAAAGTTTGACAAAAAAGTAGAATTACTGTCTCTGAGAACAAAAACAAAAATATGATTGAACAAAAAGTACATCACATATAAGGAACTCATGTATTAGAAAATGAGACAAAGTACAAATTGATAGAATCCATAAAATACCATAATAGAAAAGTCTTAATTTGTTAGGTCACTGAAAAATGTAATCACCAAACTTCAGCATATAAGAGATAGGATCTTATAATTTGTTAGGAGGAAGTAATGCACAAATAAAAGAAAGATCAATAAGAACAGAATTGGATTACTTTTCAATACATTGAAATAAGAAGAAAAAGTATGAGGCAGAAATGACTCATACAGAGACCAAAAATGGGCAAAACAGACAGATCAGACCACCAACATTCTAGAGATGACAGCATTGTGGGGACTTGAGAACTCAATATAACCGTTACTTAAAGAGGTGAGAATACCAGATATGAAACAAAAAAAAATTGATTTTAATAATCTGAAAAAAATTGCAAAAAGGACATCAATTAATTATATACCTACTTTTCCATATTCACAAAATTTAAGTCAGAATCACCTATATACACTTGTAGTACATCCTTGATTAGACTATTAGTAATGAAAAAAAACTTTTAAATGCAATATTGAGCAAAGATTCACATATTTACCATCTCACAATCGGCTAAAATATGCTGAAAAATTTAAATTTCATTATGCTTATTTTTTGTTAATTACAAAAAAATTCAAACAGCAAAAAAAATCAAATCTTTGCTCCTTGTATGATGTAAGAATAAAAACATTTCATTAACTTCATGATTACAGAGATCAAACAAGGCACAACAAAAGACAAAAAGATATTTGTTCCTGTCAATCTGAGAGTCAAAGTCAAGGAGGGAGACTTAAGAGGAATGAGATTTTTACAGATGTTCCTTTTCATGGGTGGCATTTTCCTAATTGTTTCAAGTACCAAAACATTGAAAAGATCTAGAAGAGAAAATGCAGGCTTTCCACACAAGAAAGACCAAATGGATGAAGAATGTCTATCGCACAAATTTCAGCATATACTTGAATGAACATCTTACAGATCTTCTACAACAGTGAATTTATTAAGCAAAAGCAATATTAGATGAACAGTGATCTAGACTCAGACTTGAAATGAAGGGATTAAAATGGGATTGCTTTTCAGGAAATTGAAAGATTTTTTTTTTATTTATCCCAAGATTCCTTTGTAAATAAAGCTCTAGCTTTCTAATACTAACATTTTACTACTGTTATATAACAATTAAAATCATATCTCAAAGAATAAAAGATAAGTATCACCCAGAAGGGAGCAGCGAGGTGGTGCAATGGATAGAGTACCTTGCCTGGAGTCAAGAAGATTCATCTCCTAGAGTTCAGATGTGACATCAGTTACTTCCTAGCTGTGTGACCATGGATAAGTCATTTAACTCTGTTTACCAATGTTTCTTCATTTGTAAAATGAATTGGAGAAGGAAATGGCAAACCACTTCAGTATTTCTTCCAAGAAATTCCCAAAAGGGTCATGAAGAATCAGAGATGACTGAAAAACAAATAACATCATCAACCAGAGCACAATGGAGAACCATGTGATTATTACAATCTGTGTGTAACATATGACCAATAAAGAATGCTGAAACAAAAGAAGAGTAAAGGATATTATCAAACAACTAGAAGAGAAGAAGGAATTATGGTCTGGTTATTTGTTAAGAGTAGGCAAACCAGGTAGGCAGGCAGTAACTGGTAACTATTTGTGATCTTGAAGAAAGTGCAGAATCCTCTAGCATATTGTATGGATCCCTTGTGGCAAAAAGAACAGGATGGGAAGAAGGATTGTCATTTTATACTAACTCAGAAGAATGAATTATTAAATTTTCTGTGGGAGAATTTACAAGTGAGAAATTGGTAAACTCAAATCAGGTCTTGATTTTTTTAAAAAAAAAGTATTGTTGGCCTTGAGCCTTACAAAGCAAACTGACTGGATTTGACCTACTGATCAAAGTTTGCAGGCCGCCAGTCTATAATTAAGAAAGTGAAAAAAGTTAATAATGCATTTTTCTTCTGGAGATCTGGTTGTTTACATTTACATTTACAACAAACTGCTGATGAGCAGACATTGTTGGACTGTGATCTGCATTGTGCTAGATATCTTCAGGGTCAACAAGATAATAGATCCCTTAGAATAAGAAAACTTGGAATTGGACTTTTGCTTAGTTTGAGTTTCTTGGATTCATTAAATAAATTAAAACTGCCTTCCAAACTCAGGGCTATTCATTTTTGAATGTCGATACGAATGAAGAAAAGCAGTGATTTACATAATTCAAAATTACATTTATCTAGAGAAATTTTCTGTTGGATTTGGTACACTTTATGATTTTTTGACAGCATATTTAGTTTTTCAACTCTGTTTTATGATGGAGTTTGCAATCCCTCAACTGAAGATGAGAGAATTTGACTCTAGAATGGAGCAGAAGGATGGAACAAGTGAATAGCCAATCTTGGCTTAAAATCAGACAGTATATAGTCTGAAAAATGGATCATTCAACCAGAAAATCAAATTTGATGATTTCTTGATGAATTACATTCTGGAATAGAAGAACAATGTGCTTCATAGGCAATAAAAAGAGTGGATAGCTCTCTTCCCCAATCTTTTCCTTCTGAGGCATTAACCTTTATAGTCAAAAATAGCATTATGACTTAGAGTAATGGTAAAACATGCCGTCCACAATAAATCTAAGTATAACCAAAACCAGATGAGAATACAACTGAGAAATATTAGCTAAATAAAAACACAATAAAGATAAATAATACAACTTTGTGGTTTTCCAAGTCACTTTGCAGCCATGGTGTTTTTTATGTATAGTTTAGATATTTCCAATTCTATTTGAGTTTCATGTTACTGATCTTGAGCAGTGATTCTCAATCTGTGAATCATGGAACTCTGGAGAGTCATGACCTCCTAAAGGACCATCAAGTTATGACATATGGTCTACAAATGTATGTGTATATATATATATATATATACATATATATATATATTCATAACTAAAGATATAACTTTAGATTAAGTAAATAATATGACTCTTATCTTACTTTTTTTCAAATAAAATAATATAATTCTCAAACACTGTTCTTTTCAAATGTGTATAGATACTATTAATTTTCTGCCACTATGCAAAAACTTAGATAACAGATAATAATAATACAAGTAGCGGTGGACACCAAAAAGTTTCTAAAAGGGTCTTCATATTCAAAACAATGGAGCATTGCTGTTCTAAGGTATAATTAAGATTATATCACATAATAATTCATATAATTAAAAACAATAACCCTGTCAATTCTAATAATGTAGAAAGTTTTTTCCTGTTATTTTTACAAACTAACCCCAATCAAAGTATATCTTGAGTTCTCATTTCCAATAAAAGTCATTTATCATTTTCAAGATTTTCCCCAATTCTAACTTCCAAACAACCATCATGTACACAATGATTATTTTAGGTGATTTAGAGTAATAGAAAATATTAAACATGGTTCCTTGCCTTTAAGGTATTTGCCACCTGGCAGTAGAGAGCAGATTCACAAAAATGAACAGTGACATCATAATGTAAGGCAGGAAATATATCCCATTCACTTACCTCTTAACCATATGTATAGTGAAAGTAACAGGAGTTCAGAAAAGAAAATTGGGTAATAGCCTGGAGGAAGTAGTGTAGGACTGTACTGAATTTTAGCCTGATTCTTTCATATGAAGGAAAACAAACATAACAGAACCTCTTGTTTCTCTTTCATTTCTCCCGTTTTCTAACAAACAAGGATATTGGAAGCTTTGAAAGAGAGTGTTAAAAAAATTACTTGCTGTGTTTTGAAGGTAATGGCAATGGGCCAGGAGGAAACTGAATAAAGTGAACTTAGAAAGCTTTGGAAGGATCTTTAAAAGAACAGCTGTTCTAAGGAACATTTAAAATTCCTTTGAAATTATAAGAACCCATTAATTTGAGAAAATTAGAAATTTAAGGAATAACTGATGACAAAGGATCTTTTTAAAAATTATCAGTACTCAGCTTATGAAGTTGAAGGATTTAAAACTGTTCATGCTGTAAATTGTTATAGTTTTTCCAGAATGCTATTTATAATATGATTATATGATTTATAATATGATAATATGAGAATAATGATAATGAAACATAAGGTACATACCCACACACCTACAATTCAAAACACACATTTCAATTGTGACCATTCAAATATTAAAACACATACATAAACCAAACAGAATGTTTATTACATTAAATAGTCAAGCCCTTTAAACAAATTTAAAAGAAGTTTAGGAAAAATGTATTCTACTCTTTTATTACCTTAGTATGAAATTTCCTGCTATCCAAATATAACAACTAGTTGGATCATTGGAAATCTGAAAGAAGTCAAATAACTAGCTAGGTTATCTAGAATATTTATCTTTGTATCTCTAGAGTATAGCAATGTACCTTGAACAAAGCAGGTGATTTTTAAAATGCTAGTTGCATTGAATTAGATTAATTTTTGACTACTAAAAACAACCCCATATTTTACTAACTATACCTACAAAGAAGGATTGATACTGATTTTGGAGAAGAAACAATCATGGAGAAGTTCAATCATGAAAGATTTAAGGGAAAGGAAATGTTCGTGAAAGATAAGTCCTCCTGAAGATATATGAAGATATGAATTCTATCAGATTATTTTAAATTAATTGAATATAATGAGCTGATGCTAAATGAACAGAGCAGAACCAGGAGAACATGGTACGCATTAAGAACCAGGAGACCATTGTACAACATTATGAGATGATCAGCTTTGATGAATTCAGCTCCTCTCAGCAATTCAGATAGCAAGGACAATCCTTAGATAACTGCTGTGAACAACAACACCCACATCCAGAGGAAAAAAATATGTGTTCTGAATGCATATTATGTTCACTTTATTTTAAAGCATATCTTACATTTTTCCTTTCTATCTCATGGTTTTCTTTGTTCCCCCTTAGTGCTAATTCCTCATAAACAAAATGACTTATATGTAAATATTTTAAACACAAATGTACATAAACAACTTTTATCAGATTGTTTACCACATGGGGAAGGAGGAGGGAAAGGAGGGTGGTAGAAAAATCTGTAACTCATGCAAAAGTATGAATGCTGAAAAACTACCATAGCATGTAATTGAAAAAATGAAGTAAAAATTCAATTAAAAAATTAATTTACAGAAAGGGGAAATATTTATTATGTTTGAGGCTTATTTTCTGGATTCATTTATTCATAATTTCCCTAGACTCTCTAGGGCTATTAGTCTACATTTTACAGCACCCTCGTATTTTAAAGAAAAGAGGTTAGGAAGGGAATTTCCTATCTGCAAGAAAATAAATTTAAACAAAGATAATAATAATTGCTCCTCTTAAATGTAGGCAGCTAGGTGGTGTGTCAGATAGAGCAATGGGCTGGGAATCAGAGAGGGTTCTTCCCAAGTTCAAATCTATCCTTAGATACGTACTAGCTACGTGACCCTGGGCAAGTCATTTAACTCTATTTACTGTTCCTCTCTTTAAAATGAGTTGAAGAAGGAAATGGCAAATCATTCTAATAGCTTTGCCAAGAAAAGTTGAAATGAGGTCACAAAGTGGACTCTAAATTCTCTGCCTCCTGTCTTTATAAAATGTAGTAATATAAGTTATTATCTTAATGATGTTTACTGGAAGAATATATTTTAAATAATAATGTGAGATACAAATATGAAAATTAAAAATGATATTTTATCAATTTTGCATGCATAGAGACCCATGAGAACTGATTAGTCAAGAAATTTCAATCACATTTAGATACTAATTTTCCTACCATGCCATAGTTAGGCTCTCTGATGGTTTCCATTTAAAACTATGATGATACTCCTGCTAATAAAAATAATTATAATTTTATTGCCATCACTTCAAAAGGGGTCAAGGTTTTAGGGCAAATTGAAGAGCAGTAATTTACTTGTTCCAGGGTACTATGTTTCATCTCTGCTAACTGTTATCAGGTGCTTAATTAGCACAGCTCAAGGAATCAGTTTAACTGAGGATAAAGCACCAAATTAAAAATGAGAAAGTGAGTGGAAGATTATTCAATATACACATATGTATATATTAAAAGCACTTAATAATGTATTTAAATTACCAAGTATAGATCAGTCAAAGTAATTATTCAAATAAATTATTAATGAATAAATATTTATTATAACTTACTATGGGCCAAACAGTGTAGATACCAATAGCTATCCATTAGCTTATATTCTAATGGAGGTTAAGTCTAACTCAAGAATAGATGTAAAAGAATATATAATAAGGAGGAAAAGTCCCTGGGTCTTTTCTCAACAGCAGCAGATAAAAATCTAAATACAATTTGTTTTCTTTGTAATTTAGTTTCCATCTTCTCTCCTTCCTCTCCCTCATCCCATTCTAGTTATCATTTTCAGAGTTTATGGTCTCAGTTTCAGCCTAATGGTCTAAATAACCTTTGACTTCTTACTTTTTGCAGTTCTAAGATGGAAGTAAACCAATGCTTGCATTTTACCAGTGTGTGATTTCTCAATCTTCCAAAGGACCCATTCTCAAATAAGTCTTTTTGCTACCATCTCTCTTCTTTTATACATCTCTTAACTACTGTATGTTGGAGTTGCTGCTTATAGAAAACCCTATAACCCTAACTATTTATAATTCATTGAGATTCCTACCTTAGGATAAATTACTTACTTCATTTTATCCCTAGATAACTTTTTTAAAAAATCAGTCATACTCCATATATCAAATTTTAGCAAATTGCATAAGTTGCTGTACAAAAAAATGAACATTAATATTCACATCATATTTTCATCATGGAGAAAAATGTATATTTGTTGACTAAATGGTTAACATTAGTCTCTTTTAAATTTCTGTTTGAGTTTTCTTTATGGTTGTTTAGATTTTCAAGTGTGTTCTTTAAGCTTTTCATATGTGTGCCACTGTGCTTTATAACTCAATAGAGTATTTAAATAACTTGTATTTAATTGGTGTCCCTAACTCCAGTGTTTCTTTCCTTTCTGGAATTAATTCTCCACAAAGCTGTCAAATTCCTTCTCCTAAAGCAAAGGAGTGACTATTTCATGCCTCTTCTCAAGAAGTTCCAGGGGCCCCTAGTATCTCTAGGATAACCTACAAACTCCTCTGTTTAAAATTTTATACTAGTCACAGTACACCTTCAGACTTCTTATCCTTTCAGACTGACTTCACATCACTTCCTTTCCTGTACTTTTTGATCCATTCAATCTGGTCTGAATTGATGTTCCTTAAAAACATCAGGACATTTCTGACCTTGGTATTTTCTTATGGGTTTTTATAGGCATAGCCCAATTCCTATCACTTCTCTTCTCAACCCCGTAGCTCCCTGAGGGCCCCAATTCAACTTCAAAATACTAATAGATGTCCCATGATTCCCTACTGTACCTTGTATTTTCTTTGTATAGATTTTATACTGTTTTCATCTATACACCTCTTACCCTCACGCTGGTAGAATGACAGCTCATTGAGGACCATGACTGTTTTGATTTTGTTGTTTATTAAGCACATAAATATTTGTTAAAATGAATGGAATTGAAAGAAACCTCATTTACATAAATTCTAGCTTGGTCTTCCTTTTTCTCTCCCTAACCCATGATCAAATAAACAACTATTAATGGCACTAATTAACATTTGTACATCACTTAAAAGTTTGCAAAGAATAATTTAAAGTAATTAGTATAATCATTGTTATTTTCATCTTCTCTACCCCGCCCCATAAATCTGTTCTAAATATTTAAGAATACATATGTTCTTGGTGTTTCAAATAGAAAAGGAGTGATTTGGCTTCATAGGCACCAATTTAGATAAAAGAATGGGAAAACCTTTGAAGTTGTGGTCTATCAAAAAGAACATTTTCAATGACTTAAACTAGGACTTCCAGTAGCATCTGAGAAAAAGCACATTTTATTAAGACATCACATTCACCAACATACACACACACACACACACACACACACACACACACACACACACACACACATATATATATATATATATATACACACATTAGATTGTATTTAACTCTTCACAATTGTGGAAATACATTAATAAAAGAAAACAGATTTCCTAGAGTAGGTGTATAAATCAACATTCAAGAAATATTGAAATCTGTGCAAAGTTTAGCATGCAGAGAAAAATTCTTAGGGATTATTATTATTGAATTAAAGAATTGCTGCACTTTACTGAAGGTTATATATATAAATTGCATGTGTGCATATACATATATGATTTATTATATAGTAATATATATGTGCAATGTTTATGTATATATATATATATTTATACTGTGTATATGCATATATACATTCATATAGCTTTAAGATTTGCAAATAATATTTTACATGCATTATATTATTTAATCATCAAAAAATCCTATAATGGTAAAGACAAGTTATTGCTATACTTGTTTTAATGATACATCTATGTGTATTTTTTGTGTGTTAACAAATATTGTTATCCCTATTTTATAGATAAGGAAGCAAAAGCAGTTAGGGGGTATGACATGCCTCTAGAATATTTCTTGGGTCAGGATTTCAACCCAGATCTATATTGACATCAACCACAACACATCATAGTACCTAGGGAGTGTCTTCTAGTGGGGTAAGTGTCTGATAAGATCCTATTAGAAAGCACTTTGAAAATCTTTTTTTTGTTTGTTTTTTTGCAAGGCAAACAGGGTTAAATGGCTTGCCCAAGGCCACACAGCAAGGTAATTATTAAGTGTCTGTGAGCGGATTTGAACCCAGGTACTCCTGACTCCAAGGCTGGTGTTTTATCCACTATGCCACCTAGCCACCCAATGCGTTGCAAATCTTAAGGCAGGTTAGTTGTGCAAGTGATGATGATGGTGGTGATGATGGTGATGATGAAGATGATGATGATGATGTAGATGATACACTTGGATTAGCCATCTGTTATTTCTTGTTTTTTGAGGGAACCATATGCTTTTCTGGCTAAAGAGATACAAAACAATAGAAAAAATAAGTGATATATTCAATTATTTTTTGAAGGCAAAGAAATATAAAATATATACCACATCTCTAACAAAATTAAAATATGGAAAATTATTCAATTAAATACCATCTATGTCAAACAAATTATACTTCAATTCCATATCCTGAGCTATTAGGGCAAAGAAGCTGATTTCCTAAGACTAGAGTAAAAAAAGAAAAGGAAGTGGTCATGAGAAAAAAAGAGACATAGAAACAAAATGTTTATAGGAGTAATGAGAAAGAATGATACCCCAAAAATCAATTTTAAGAAAATAGGCAGAAAGATAGTGGATTAAATATAAAAGAAAACAACTGAGGAGGACAAAGAGTGCCAATGATGGAAAGAGGCCCAGAGTAAAATTGAGACAGAGAGGGAAGCAGAAAGAGATGGGAAGAAAAAAGAGGGTGAACAAAATAGAAAGAAGTAGAGCTTAGGAAGCTATATAAGCTAAATGTGTGATTTAAGGTAAACCGTGAGGAAGACAACTTAGTATCAATAACTATTGGGTTATAATTGGAATCATCAAACTTTGAGTTTAATTCACCTCAGTGTATTAGCTAAACAATCTTGACCAAAACAATTAAACTCTTCCAGACTCAGTTTTCTCATTTTGTAAATGAATATTACAAAGGCATCAACTTTATAAAATGTTTGATGCAAAAGATATATCTAAAGTGCTTTGTAAATTTTAGTGTTGTAGAGATGTCATTATTATTCCACCAACTAATATATCTCACTTGATCAATTTTAGTAAGTTCTTGATTAATTACCCTAATCCTTTGATATATTAATTAGATCTCAATCATTTATATATTCAGCACTGGAATGTTTAATATTCTGCTAAGAAGGCAGACAAAGTATGAAAGATATGTCCACATTCAAGAGACTTAAGACCCAGTGAGGGAGACAAGACACATAAAAGGTAAATAACAATTCATAAATAGAGCCAAGCATAGCCTATTATTCAATGCTGAACAAATGATATAGAATCTTTACTTTAGATAATATTCATTCCGGGGTAACTAGATGACTTCAGTGGTTAGGCCACTAGACTTGGAGTCAGAAAGCTCCAAGTCCAAATTTGAACACATACATTTAAGACCAGAATGACCCTGGGCAAGTCATTTAACATCTGTTTGTCTTTGCCTGTAAAGTGGGTAATAAGAACAGCATCAAATTCCCAGGGATGCTAATGAAGAAATAATTGTAAATCACTTAGTAGTGTGCTTAACACATAGTAGGATGACATAAATGTTTATTCCCTCCCCACCCAAGCATAAGAGAAAGAAAGCAATAAGAAGCATGGTATCTTATAAAATGCATTGAATTAGTACCTGAAAACTTGATTTCAATAGATTTTACAATATATATTTGACTTTATGTAATTCACTTAAAACTCTATGTCTTCTTTCCCTTATCTTTTTTTTTTTTTTAGATTTTTGCAAGGCAAATGGGGTTAAGCGGCTTGCCCATGGCCACACAGCTAGGTAATTATTAAGTGTCTGAGACTGGATTTAAACCCAGGTACTCCTGACTCCAAGGTCGGTGCTTTATCCACTATGCCAACTAGCCGCCCCTTCTTTTCCTTATCTTTAAATTAAATAAAACCTCAAAAGCACACAGACCACCATGGTTTTTAGAATTCCAATCATATCTATTTTTTTAAACAATCATTATATGATAGGAAACATGAGACTCCTACTAACTATCTGATCCAATGTTCCATGATGTTATGAAAATGACATTGGATTCTCAAAGGGCAAGCCAATGCATCAGGCCTTTGGCAGTCCCAATTACCCTTCCTATTCATCACCGATAAATTAACATAGTCCCAGTAATGTACTGGTCTTCTGTGGCTGGTGCAAGAATCAAATAAGATAAATCATGTCAAGTACCTTTTGGAACTGTAGAAATGCTTTGGCACCAACTATCATTTTCTACTATGACACTTCATTTTTTCTAGAACTGAATAGCTTGGTTTGGGGCCATATTGAAGTTAATGAGTTACTAGGGTATTAGTCAGAGTTTACAAAATGAAAAATTTAAATATGATATCTACTTCATAGCAATGTAAATTTTCTCCATGTTTTCACAATTTAGACTAACTTATTGGCTCTCTCAATAACAAGGTAAATATTTGATTTAAAGAGTGGAAAAAAAGTAGCATGGCATCTTAAGATTATAGAGTTAAGACGATAGACTTCTGAATGAAAGTTCTTTTTCTGAAAGGTAAGTGCTTTATGCAGTTCTAAGCCATTATAGTGATAAGCTTTATTTCTTTCAATAGGGTCACTATTTGGTTAGCTATTACCAACACTACTTTCCAAGAATACACTGTGTTAAGCTTTATTTCCTTCCATTAATCTGGATTACTCCCTTTATATTTTATGCAGTTTTTCAGTATCCCTCTTGATTATACCTCTCTAGTGCTATCAACTCCCCTGATTTCCCTGGTTATTTTATATCCCTTCTTGCCCCGTTAAAAGAAGAAAGGAGGTATTATTACCAAAAGCAGAATCAATGATTTCTTTCCTTCTGCCTTAATTTGCAATAACAGTATACATAATTTCTGAGTATTAAAGATAGAATCATTTTTAATGGGTTAAACAGGAAAAAAAAAATGTGTGTTTTTTCCTTAGCCATTTTAAAAGATGGCAGGAATTCTCTTCAAGTTCAGCTAAATCTTTTCATTCATACTACTCTTTCCTAGAAAATTTATAGTATATACATAGTCCTGAGTTCTTTTCCATTTTGATCTCCACACCTATTTAGAAACTGTGGGGAGGTATACAACTTTGGAAACAATGGTTGTGTCATCAATGATCCATGTTTTCTTTGATCTCTCTCTTAAAATTGTCCTAGCATGCAACACAAATTCTAGGTGGCCTATGAAATAAAGCTTTGCATTAAACTCTCTGTTCCCTCATTTTTCAAATGACAGGTTTGTCCTGTAATGTCCCTTCCTTCTCGAAATATGCAATTTTCATGTTATATTGGGGCAAATTTTGCAATAGAAGTGAAACAAGTGAGGAAATCTTGTGCAGTATAACTGATGCTTTCACATTTTGAGTCTAGATCACAAGAATTTTATTATTGTTTTTCCTTCAGATCTGCAGCTATTGCACAAATTTCACCAAACACATTCCTGTACAACTTCTTCTAAAGGGGGTGCTGTCTAATTATATTAATCACTTTGAGTATTTGAGCTACTTTTCACTGTATGTTAAAGGGAGATGGCAAGAGGAGAATTCAGAAATAGTTTTGTATCAAGAGAGCAGGGCCTATCTATTGTTTCCTTTTATATCTCCAGCAAATGACATGGTTCTAACAAATAAGAGGTACTAAATAAGTGTTTATTGATTTATTTGATTAAAGGTTTCATATACAATGATAGCGCAGTGGAAAGAATATAAGATCTGGAATGAATGAACAAAACTTCAAATTTGCCTCTATGACTTGGCTTCATGTATGACCTCAGAGAAATCACATAAATTTAGTTTTCTCATGTGTAAAATGAAGTGTATAGACTAGAGAGCCTTTGAGTTCTCTTATAGATCTAAGTCCCTATGACTTAATATGCCCTTGATCATTTCTGTTCCATAACACTAAATAAATTTTTTGTTCACAAGATATTAAAATACATGATTGTGATGTAAAAAAAAATGAAATAAGATGGTTTACAAAGGCTTGTGGGCAGTTGGTGCAACCATGCATAGAATGCCAGACCTGCAGTCAGGAACACTAATATTTCTCAGTTAAAATTCGGCATCAGACACTTAATTTTCTCTGTTAATTTGGGCAAGTCATTTAACCTAGTTTGCCTCAATTTTCTTATCTGTAAAATGATTTGGAGCACCTTTTGTGAGAAAATCCCTTGGGATCATAAAGAATTAGACATGACTGAAACAAGTGAACATCAACAATCAAGGACTGTATATCTTTCTGAATATGCTATGCTTATTCAAAGGTTTGAGATGGCATGTCATTTATTCTCTCCATTTTGAAATGTTCAAAAATGAGCACAGGCATCTATTCAACAATCCAATCCCTGACAATCTCATTGAAAAGAAAGTGCTGATGGAGAGATGTCACATCATTAGCTCTGTAATGCAGAAAATGAATGCTTTTTTTTTACATAAAACATGCAGTATTCAATTAACCAAATTAGATAAAGCAGAACTGTGGAAATTATTTTTATTACTGTTGGAGATGTGTGAAATGATGTTGCTTCATTGGCACAAACAATTAATGGATCCAGGGTATGAAAAAGCCCTATAGCGATAGAGATTATAATGTGTAGCATTTTGCCCTCCAAACCTGAAGGTTAGGTTCTTTTCATTAAAATCACTATGAGATTACTCTTCGGTTGGTTCTCTTTGAATATGTCTGTAGAGCTGACCATTAAAAAAAAAGACTTGTCAACTTGTTCCTGACTTCGACTTCAACGAGATTTTGCTCTAATTAATGGGAAATTTGAAAGTAATTTTTTCAAACTTAAATAACATATTTTTTGCATTGATATTGCACAAATGTCTTTATGTGATATTAAAACAATGTGTCCCTTTGCTTACAAAACCACAAGGAATATTCATGTAATAAAAGTGACAAATCATTAAAATGTGCTTTCAAAAGGCTATATAATGCTACTTTCAGATAATATCTCAGATAATCAGCCTCTCTTGCAAAATTCCTATCTGGAGTATCCTGTACTTGTTTTTAACTTTCCCTTGCTACTGCTCTTTTGAATTTGTGCACATTTTTCCAACACCATTAATCTCTCTTTATGACTTAACACCTTTGTGAGATACATGGGATTTTTCACAACATTTAAAGTATCTTTTGTGAAGGCTGTAAAATTTCATCTTAAAAAATAGGTTCTGGAAATATCATTATCATTGCTCTCATCACTTCTCCTTACTTGTCCTCGAGAGGCCTAGAGCAAGTAAATGAAATCAAAGTGTAGAATCTGACATCATGAATCAACAGATAACATCCATGATACATTCTTCATTTCTGACATCAAAAATGACCACTCTGTAGCTGGAATTAAGGACAGTTTTAGACAAAATTTCATAGGAAGGTAAAAATTCATTGATGGATAGTGTTTTCAAGTCTTGCTTTCCATACTCATCTTCCACTGATGCCAGATCCCCATATACTGATGCTTAGTTTCCCAAGTCTACAACTGGCACCTGCTCTCCATCAGTAGCATGCTGTGTTCTGGCTCTATTTCTTCTCCGATCTCTGTTCTAAGGGCAAATCAAAACATACTATGAAATGTCCTTTTCCCTGAGGATTTTGATAATAATAAAAACAAAAGAGGTAATAATTACAGAAGATTTTATTGCCTACAATGCATATATATATATATATATATATGCAAATATATTTGTGGACACACACACACATATATATATATATATAAATTTATATTTGTATATATGTGTTCTTATACATGTGGTTATGTATGTCTAAGGAGACTGAGTCCCATCAAAGTTCATTTGCTTGTCAAGGCAAGGGACATAGCAGCAGTATCTGAGACAGGCTATCAACTGAGGTCCTCCAACCAATACTTCTATCTCTTTAACCATCATGCCAGCTGTAGAAAATAAAAAATCTGAAAAACAATATTTCATGCTACTGGTTCTGAGCCTGGATTCAAATTCTAACTCTAATTTCTAAAAATTATGTGGCTTTGGGTAAGTCACTTGCTCTTCTCAGGTCTCCAAGTCCCCATCTATAAACTGAAGGGTTTGATTAAGGCTTGTATTTTGTCTTTCTTTCTCTCCATAATCCTTTGTACAGTGTTGGGTAAATAATCGCTGCTTTATAAATGCGTGCCAATCTGATTCCCAGTTCTAGATCATAGGTTCACTTTATCACAAGATGTTGGATATAGTGTCTAAAGGGTCCTAAAAAAATCAGATTCTCTCATCATAGCATTTCAACTGGATAAGAACTTTGCTGATCAATTGGACCAACTCCTTCATCTTATAGATCAAAAGCTTGAGGATACTGTTTAAATTGTATGTCATAAAGGCATAAAACATATAATTTCTTCTAAGTGTATCTTGAACGAAATAAAATTGTAATTGGGAAAATTTAATGAAACAAAAATTTAATAAAATATAGACTGGCCAGCTAGGTGGCCCAATGAATTGACCCTAGGAGTCAGGAGGATCTAAATTCAAAGCAAACCTCAGACATTTGATATTTTCTACCTGTGTGACCTTGGTCACCGCTTAACCCCATTAAATTAAAAAAAATATTAAATTAAATTTGATTAAATTTAAAAAATAAAACAGAGATGACATTACATTTTAAACCTAATAATGTATCACCCACAGGGATTCTAGCATAAGAGTTAGTGATATCCCTCCTCATTTCTATTTAAGCTTGGCAGCATCAGTATGCACCATTCCATATCGATGGGGAAGTATCGCTTTCTCTGAATCTGAATAAGACTGCCTATCAAGTGAATGACTGGCACTGACTGGTTTTAAGTTCCAATAGACATTTTCATTTTATCAGGGAATTCTTCATTTTAATCTAAAGGGATGATTCTCTGATATTGAAACTTTAGATAAACTGGAAGGCAAGCAAGCAATATAATTTTGGTGAAAGCTTCTTTAATGGAGCACTTCAAATCATATCATCAATAGTGCCTTAACTTCTATCTGCATAATGTAAATATTATAGCTGAAGATTAATTTGGCTAGTGTGCCAATATAATCATGATGCTGATATTAGTAGATTCATAATAAATGTACTTATTATAGTTCATCTGAAGGAGAATTACTCATTGCTTCATTGAAATTTGTGCCTAGGAAACGAAATGACATTGTGTGACAATACTTACTGAGCATACACTCTCTTAAGAAGCAATAGCTAGCTTTTAAATTTTAAGGTTTGAAAAGTTCTTTACAATTATTACCTCATTTTATCCTCACAACAACCCTGGGAGTTTGGGGGGATCTTATTAATATTTCCATTTTTACAGATGAGGAACATAAAAAAGGCAAAGGTTAAGGCACTTGCTCAGGGTCACACACTTAGTAAGCATCTTATATACTGTGATTACAAGTTCAGTACTTTATCCTATTCATAACTCTTTGGGAATAATACAATATACTGCCAAATTCCTAATCCTGGAACATTTTGTCAATAAAAAAACAAAAACAACAACAACAAATACTACTACACAGGACTCTAATGTCTACAAAGTACATAGACAGGAAAACAAATTTGTATGCATAGATATATTTACATATATGTAACATATATTTATTATTTAGGCCCCAGAAGAACCTTCAACATCATCTTAGAAGATCATTCTTCCATGATTAAAACTGAGGACAAGAGGGTTATTGAGATTTGTTCAAGTTACAACAGAGGGAAAGTAGAGGCACAATTTTAACCCAGTTGTCCAATTTCAAATCTGGTGATCTTTCTATTAGGGTGTCAAAACCCATGCCAATAGCATCTCAATCAATTATGTTGCTAATAACTGTTTGTAAACATTTGTCAAATTCAGTATGTCTTGATAATTAATATATATTTCTATGTATTTGATCCATATGTTGCTATTTTCAACATCTCCCTCAAAGATGACACTATCAGTTTAGTTTTCTTAGGTAATAAACTTCTAGACCTCGGAACTTTGAGTCTTCTTGTTTTCTTTACAATATACATAGGCAGAGTACATTCATGTAGATGCTTTATTAATGCCCTTGCATGATGATGAAGATCATTTCAAACAATCATATTCAAAACATTTGAAACTTAAGCTTTACCTTAAAGAAGAAAGATTATGATACCTTACACAGGACTGTGGTATGAAACTAATGGTGTCATGGTTAGTCTCTCCATGTGCCTCCATATTCTGCTATTCCCTCCTGTAAATAAGGAAGTTTGCCCCCTCCTGGCATAAACAACAATTTCACCAACTGGAAGAAATTCATAAAATTCAATTAATTGAAAATGAGAAAACAGGGAGCTACCCAGAATACAATAGATTAGAATAAATGGGGTAACTATAAGGCAGCAGTGTTCTTTGCAAGTGTATTAATTATACTGCCCAAGGGTGAGCACTTAATTTAAATGAAGGCAGTATATTATTTCAAATGGAAAACAATAACAAATCCTGTTAATGGACTATGAAATTTTAGTTAACAGATATTTTATTAATTTGAGTAGAACACTTTAAACCTGATCTCTTAGTACCTTTTGTCTAATACATATAGAATCCCTTTTAGTCCCCTCCAACATTAGTTATTCTCTATCAATATTTGCTTATAATAACCAAGTAAGGATAACATTATCATAGGTCATTTTTCTTTGGAATTTTATTTGGTATTTCACTCTTCAGCAAACTCACCTGTCAACTTCTGCACTGCATATTATTTTTTAGGTTTTTGCAAGGCAAATGGGGTTAAATGGCTTGCCCAAGGCCACACAGCTAGGTAATTATTAAGTCTCTGAGACCGGATTTGAACCCAGGTACTCCTGACTCCAGGGCAGGTGCTTTCTCCACTGCACCACCTAGCCGCCCCTGCACTGCATATTTTATAACTTGTTTTGAATCTTATCATATCATCATATATATAAACACTCCAGATTTTTTTTAACAGTTTAGGAAAAACAACTCAAATATGAGGGTAAAAAAGACTCTCAGTATAACAAAAAGAGTGCAAAAAAGTAAGAAAAAAAAAGATTAATTCCTGATTGATTTCCATTCCTGTTCTTTTAAGATGTTCTAGTGGTATTTTTCAGAAAATCTGATTTAAACCCTGAAGTCAAATTACTCAAAGATGAGGTTGGCAAGCTTTCTCTTATAGTCTTTTACCTTCTGTTCTTAGTTACATTTAGCATTCTGTCTGTATAGAGTGCTTAGTAAGAATTTATTTACTGAGTAGTTCTAACCTTCCCTATGTAGCAGTTAAACAACTAAAATCATTATATTTACTTTTCAGAGTAAGAAAATGATGAATATGTTAGCAAAATTATCTTTCCCAAGTCACATAGTAAATCAAAGTGAAAGCCAGGATGAGTGTTTAAAATTTCCTAAATAACTAGCTTATACTGAAAATTTTCTTCTCTTCAATTCAAGGTTCTGGATTATTAATATATGCATTACTTCTGTGCTACTTGTATCAAATTTTTACTCTCCCTTATGCACTCAATCACCATTAAAATTTTGGTGCCCCCCCTTTTTTTTTTGGATATTTGATATACCGCAGTCTGCCTCTTGCACTTCCTTTTTCTTGCCAAACTTTCTCTTTGCCACATCATTAGGTGACCTTCAATCTGACCAAGAAGTCATTAATAGCTACTCAGCCTTTGTTCATCTCCACCATTTTACTTTCTCCAAAAATCGGGAAATTCTGAGGAATACTGCTTTATTTGGCATTTCATGGACATGAGATTCCAACTTTCATCACCCTAATTTTGCAAATACTGGTCCCCATAAGTGGATAAGATTAAATATTGCTTTCCTTGGTTTTCCTCTGGTTTTAGTGCTCTATCTCCACCAGTGATAGTTTACTATGTTTATTTCCTATATACTTACATAACACAGACTTGGGCGCAATTGTGTGGTAAGACCAAAACTTCAAAGACCTGTGATATCATCGATACATTAATTTCCCTCCACTGATCCAGACTGAAATTTCTATAGACTTAGCTGAAGCTGAAAAATCCATTACTTTATAGCCAATCTGATAAGGAGTCTCTCTGAATTTCATCTAAATTCTCAGATGAAAGAGTCATATTAGAAATCTTTCTACCTTGGTAGTGTTGGATCCAGGCCTCAAATTCACGCTTTCTCAGTTGAGCCCTGTTGAGTCTCATTCCCTGATGAAATGAATATTAACCTTGATATAAACCCCCCAAAACTCTAAACCCTCATGGAAACCACAACAGCATGATTTCCCATAGCACTCACTATATAGAACACCAACCTGGTGTTGGAGTCTATTCTGAACCAGGTTTATACTCCCCTCCATTCCTCTCTTGTTGTTGCCCTCCTTATAATGCAGGGTTGCAGATATTTCATTTGACCTTTCCTTAGATCCTGACAGATGTTTATGTTCCACTATCTTAACCTTCAAGAACCTAGGGTCACCTCTAAGCAACAATAATTCATGAAAATTCAGCTTCAATGGAAGGTAGGAGAAACATTTTACAAATTATGCTTGATGGCAACAAGCTTCTAAATACTCCGTGGTTCTGAACATTGTAATGAATATTACAACAATAGATGAGGCACTGGCTAGAGGTCGAAAATATTGGTGTTACAAAAGGATTTGTGCTATAATTGTGTTTGTATATTTTTTAAACTTAAGTATGTTTTAATTTTTTAAATAATTGGCAGTTTTCATAGCAAGTCAAAAGATTGAGACTGGGGCTCCCTCTGTTCAATAAATAAAAGGGAATCATTAGGCAAGATGAATATGGAAGCATTATTATACCATAGGAAAAAAAAAGGAAATTCAACCTATACCAGAAATATCCATAAATATGAAAAAAGGAAGATTTCTAACAATTATACTCCAACAGAACTTCTATCTCAACAATGTAAATACTGCTTCCTATAAATGCAGATTACAAACAAGCAATAACTATTCATCCAGAGTAAATCTTGTCCATGATATCCCATAAATTGACCTCAGATGTCTACTCAATCTGTCTGAGCTCTTCCTTTATTCTCCTAATTTTTACTGCATTGATCCAATTGGCTATTAATAGAGAGGTAAATAATTCATTCTTTACCTCAATTCTTTTATTTCTTGTAGGCCCCAAGTTAAATTTTATCCCATATAGCTATCTTACTAGAATACCAAGGCTGCTACTGCTACTGCTCCTCCCCAACCCCTTCTTCACCCACACGCTTACTTTGTCACCCTCCTGAATTTGAAAATCATGCCCTTCCCCTTCAGTGGTGATAAATTAATCCTCTTCTCCAGTAATTAATACTGGGGGAGAACCACCCACCATAGCTGTTGATTTTATGGTGAAGCATCACCTCAAGCTTTTCTAACATTAAAGACTTTCTCATGTCTAAAACAGTCATTAGTACTTTGTTAGGGACTTAACGTTTCTTGAGTTATACTGGCTGTCTATCAACTTGCGCTATTCCCATGTGACTGGCTCATATTTTTCCTCCTCAAACATTTCTCTATCATTAAGTATGACATCATACCTTTTATAAATTTGTATAATTTGTTTGTAAAGTGTTGCAACTTGTTCATATATATATATATATATATATATATATATATATATATATATATATTGATCTTCATTATCTTTGGAAAATTTAAAAGTCTAGTTCCTTGGAGGATATTGTTCCATAATGGAACAATAATTCATGAACAAAAAATTCAAGAAGATTACTCTTTGAATGATTCGATAAAATTAGGCAGAGTACAAGACTTAAAGTCAGAAAGATTTCAAACAGTTCAAATCAAGCCTTTGTAAATTATATCATATGTGGTAGAGCTAATTGCCTAAAAGGAACAATAATAGTACCTGCCTTACAGGACTGTTGTGAGGATCAATGAGATAATGCATTTAATGTACTTTGAAAACTTATATAAATTGCAATTTATTAAATATTTTTAAAATAACTGTGGAATTTCCTAAATACAATCTAGCATATTCTTCCTTGTCAAAATCTGATTTTTATACTCAGCATTCTATAAGATAAAGAGATATGCTCATCAAAGATGTTCTCCAATGTCATTTTGGATGTCCAACTGAATATTCAAGTCCAAAAGAGTAGCTCTAGATACTTCTGTTGGAAAATGTGTTTCTTTCCTATATACTTACATACCATTATGGCAAACCCTGGAGAATTGTAGAGCTTCAAATGAGGCTGGCAATCCATAGTTATATGAAAAAATTCTCCAAATCATTACTTATTAGAGAAATACAGACTAAAGCTTCTCTGAGATACCACCTCACACCTCTCAGACTGGACAATATGACCAGAAAAGACAATGATCCATGTTGAAAGGGATGCAGGAAATGTGGGACACTAATACATTGTTGGTGGAGCTGTGAACTCATCCAGCCTTTCTGAAGAGTAATTTGGAATTGTGTCCAAAGGGCAACAAAAATGTGAATTACCCTTTGATCTAGCAATAACACTACTGGGTCTAAAGCCTGATGAGATTATGAAAAAGGTTAAAAACATCACTTGTACAAAAGTATTTATAGCAGCCCTGTTTGTGGTGTCAAAGATTTGGAAATTAAGTGAATGTCCTTTAGTTGGGGAATGGCTTAACAAGTTATGGTATATATATATATATATACATATATATATTTATATATATGTATATATATATATATTATATATATGTGTGTGTGTGTGTGTGTGTGTGTGTCATGGAACACTATTCTATTAGAAACCAGGAGGGATGGGAATTCATGGAAGCTTGGAAGGATTTTCAAGAACTGATGCTGAATGAGATGAGCAGAACCAGAAAAACATTGTACACCCTAACAGTAACATGGGGGTGATGATCAACCTTGATGGAATTGCTCATTCCATCAGTGCAACAAGTAGGGACAATTTTGAGCTATCTGCTATGAAGAACACTATCTGTTTCCAGAAAAAGAATTATGGAATTTGAACAAAGACCAAATACTATTACCTTTAATTTTTCAAAAGCCATTATCTTATTATGTAATTTTTCTTCCTTAAGGATATGATTTCTCTGTCATCACATTCAACTGAGATCAATGTATACCATGGAAACAATGTGAAGACTAACAGAATGCCTTCATGGGGGGTGGGGGGAAGGAAGCAAGAATGGGAGAAAATTGTGAAACTCAAAATAAATAAAAATCTTCCTAAAAAAAATCTCAAACAATTCAATAAATTATAATGAGCTACCTAAAAAAAGAAAAAAATGAAAGAAGCTAGCATAACAATCTAAATAACACAAAAAGTAAATGACATTGACTGCTATCCAGGTCATTACATGCAGTTGGATAAATAGCTGATCATTAATTAATAGATATAACTTGAAGAAATTGACTACAAATTTACAATGAACTATCCAAAATTTAAATCCAACATATTTATAATACAATTAATGGAAGAATATTTTCAAATAAAGAATAATCTGTTTGAAATTTTAATATAATTAATAATAATGTTTTAACATTAATTGTTACTTGGACTGTTTAAAAAAACTCTTTTGGCTGCTCAAAATAAAGGACACTTTTGAATAGTATTTGAATAATAGAGACATCAAATTTAAAAGTCTTTGAATATATTTTTCCGAATCTCCTCTGCGTATAATGTGCACACACACACACACACACACACACACACACACACACACACACATACAGACACAAACAGATACACATACAGAGACACAAAAAATATATCATTTAGTTTCATGAAGACAGACTGACTCATGCTAATTTCCAGTGTTGTTATTCTCATAAATAGATGAGTTTTGGAACTGAGCTGCAGTGTTTCCAAAACAGACTCAGTTAATATGAAATCTACTATCTATTTTCATATCTGCACTATTGGGCAGCAATACATTAAGTCAAGGTTTTTGTTCTGCTTCTAGGAAAAGTTGAGTAACAGCCACACCTTGTCTTTTCTTAGTTTTTGAAGTTTGTTCCTATACTCTCTCCAAAGATGATTTCATAGGAAGTTAGTTTTCTGGATCTTAGATATGGGTAAGAATGTAAATAAATAAAATAATGAAAAGTAATCAAAAGCTCAGAATTCTCATGCATTATATTCCTTTTTAGTCACCTTAAATAGCTACCTTAGAAACTTTTTTCTAAGTTGAATAAGAAGGAATATGCTCCTCTACTGTTAATCAAATTGAATTAGGCTTCAAGAACTGTAATATTTTTTTATATGCAAAGAATGCAAAAGTCAAGTTCACTAAAAAATGTGAATATTTTATGGATGCCAATATTTAAACACCATAAGAACAAAGAAGTAGTTCCCAGTCTAATTTGAATTAACCAAAATGTCAGAACATCCAAATAGTTGAAATACTGAAATGTGACTATGTTGATATTATATATGAAAACAAAACTCTTCATATAACAAGTAGATTATGTTAAAATGGTAAAAGTGTTATATTTGAAGAGAGATGACTGGGGTTCAGATCTCAGCCCCACCTCTTACTGTGTTCTTAAGCTTAATAAATGCTAGACAATTACTTATGTGACCATGGACAAGTCACATACATTTTTGTCCTTATTTTTCAATTTGTTAAAAGAGGTTGAATTATATTACTTCTTACTCTGCGAGAGTAATTCTAGTGAAGAAAATGTGACCATATCTTTATGGTCAGGTGCTCTGTGAAAGGGAGAGGGAAGTAAAAGTGGGGAGCAGGACTGTTAGGAACTAGTAATCACCCAAAGAGGAATCCACCATCCAAGAGATACCTATCTGCTCTCACCAAGAGGTAATTTCAAAGCAGGGGAGGAGAGGAGGTAATTTTCCCAAAGGTAGCTGCCCAGATGCTGGTGTGGGTATCTGAGTACCTAGAAGTGAAGTAGTTGTTATTGCTGTTTGTCCCTCATTCTCCAAGGGGATCATGGAATCAGGAAGGGGATGCCCTGACAAATAAGTTAACAGGATTTAAGTGAGGAGGTGCTTTGCAAAGTCCCCAGCCTCACTTTCTCTTCAGCTATGTGAGTCCTGTGGCCAGATGTGGATCAGGACAACTTCAGAAGGCCCTGGATGAAGTGGTAAATCTTGGCCTTTTTAACTAAAGATCTTTAGCAGCTCCCTAAGTCTGTAAGGCAATGTCTGTTCTTAAGGCAGGTGAGAAAGAAAAGAAGCAAAGAATGAATTCATTGCCATGGTTTCTGGGCAAAATATAAACAATCGCTATTTACATTCACTCTAAGCCAATCAGGGCTGAAACAATTTCCAAGTGAGGTAGTTACTTATTTACAATAATGTTTGTCCTTCATTCTCCAAGTCCATGATATCAGAGGTGATGCCAAAACATGCAGGTGAATTGGATTTGAATGAGGGGGATATTGTGCAAAGTCACCAGCCTCACTTTCTCTTCTGTGGTCATCAGATCCAGTGTCCAGATAAGGATCAGGATGACTGGAGATAGCCCTAGATGTGAGGCAAGCATTATTAGGTAACTTTCCCACTAGTGTCTGAGGTTTAATTTGAACTCAGGTCCTCCTGATTTCAGGGCTAGTGCTCTACCTACTAATACTTGAACAATGCCTAGAGCAGAACTGGGGAAGAAGAACTTACTTTGTGAGAGGAGAGGAAGAAGTTGAAAAGTGTTGGAAATTAAAGCTAGCAGGCTATGATTGTACTGGAGTCAAGTCCCATAAGGGTTTGTGGGAGATAATGAAATGTAATCCACTTTCTTACCCTCCATGGCTCCGTAGGATTTATTATGATTTTCAGGCCCCCACTTTGGAGATCACTAACTTAGATAAAAGCAGCTAGGTGGTGCAGTGGATAAGATGCCAGGCTGGAGAAAGAAATAGGAAATAGCAAAATATTCCAATACCTTTGGTCAAGAAAACCTCAAAAGGGGTCATGAAGAGTCAGACACAGCTGAAATTGAACAACAAAATCACAAGTATACAAGATTTTATCATGGTATATAATTTATCTAAATGTGACCTGATCCTACAGAGCATGACCACTTCTAATCTGATTTTGTGGTCCCTCCCAAATAGGTGGAGTAACCTCTTTTGATTGGCTGCCTGCATCTTTAAAACTGATCTTTTTTCAACTATACCCTTTTTGTTGTGTACCATTAACTGAAGAGGTGAAAGACTTACCTTCTCCTGCTCCCTCTTGGAAATGAGCCTAAAGATGCATATGTATTTTCTATGTTGTTTGTCCTCATTCTCTGGTGCTAGAAATGAGTTTAAACAATGATGACCTTAGAGCCAGGATTGCAGGTGACAGCTAGCAAAGCCATCAGAGAAACCCTGAGGGGCCAGAGTGCCTGAACCTCAAGTTTTAGATTTGGACTTTGGGACTCTGATCCATGGGAATAGAGCTAAGCAGGGAATCTTAATTCCTTTCCATTCACCATACAGTGAGTTGGTACAGGAACAGATAGGAGTATAGTTTATTTTTTTGTTTTTGTTATGGTTGAAGTAAACATTCCTCTCTAAGAAGTTATATTATGTTGAAAAAATAAGTTTGTGATACTTTCTCAGTCTCTTGTAGGGAGTCTCCATGAATTCTTGCCTATTATTGCATAATCCTGATCAAATTTTAGCTCAAAATTAATAAATTTATGAGAGGATAACTCAGTTTGCATTGACTGACTTACTGATGGAATGAATTCTTTGGTCTGGGTACATCATGTAATATAGCATGAATATATGTATGGAAAAATCATAGAAGGATGAATTCTTTATCCATTTGGCAGAGTTTAATCTACTCTCATCAGAGCCCCAGGAAATATGCAATTGCTTTCTCTCCCTAACCTGTAAAGTCCTATATGGCTATTAAAAGGACAGCTGCTACTTACTTGACATTCCCTAAATCCAAATGATTACTTTTGACATCAGCAGCCTGAACCAACTATCTTTCAAGACAGTAGCACATGGGAAATGAACTCACTCCTTCCTGAAAACCAACAGTCTTGCTCCATTGGGGCTGTTTGTCACTTTCTCTGGAGTGACACTAAATCAAGCAGCAGCACACGGGGATGTAAATCACAGTCTAATTTAGTTGTCACTGTGTTGTGACACTTGTTTAAAAATGCTTTTTAATTGTGACTATAAATTATACATGAACAATCCTTTGTGACAGTCTTAATACGACATCCGATTATTTCACCCAAGGGGGGGAAATGAATACCATCAACAGAAGGCAGCACTAAGAAAGGAATTCTTTTTAACTAAAAATTGACAATTGCAATAGGAGTTATGGGAGTGACATGGGGTAGAATGATGATGGCTGTAGTGGTGGTGGTGATGGTGATGATGGTGGTGGCAATTTTATTCCAGGTTTTAATTTGGGATATTTGTGGAATGAAGATATATTGATTAAATGGGGGTGGGGGAAGTCTGTCAAAAGACAGATAATGAATTATAGATTTAGAACATCTATGCCTTGTTCTTTATAATGTGATCTTTGGTGAGATAGTTGTTACCACTGTACCTTATTTTTGCCATGTTTAGGATGAAGATCATTGATATCTGTTTGAAGGGAAAGTCAAAATATAGGGCAAACTTGTTGCAAGGGATATTAAAACAATGTTAGTTCTGAGCAAGAATAGTCTAGTGCCCAGAATATTGATTCTGAAGTCAGAGGAGCTGGGTTCAAACTCTAGCAGCTCCTGTTGTGTATAGTGTAGTGGATAATGAATTAGCCACCAAGTGAGCAGGACTTAGATTTCAGAAACACCAGTTATATGACAAATTATTCTCTTCATGCCCCGGTGGAACTGTCTCAGATTCTTAATTATGGAAATGCTCTAAAGTATCATACAAGGGTCCCAGTTTTTTATGAGTTTGAAATGATCAGTTTAGACCTGTTTTGTAAGGAGATTTCTCTTCAGTGATCAGAGAATTGATTTTAAAAAGAAAGAAAAAAGATAAAAGAAGGTGCACTAGTTCCAGCTTTAAATCCTATAACACTGAATTCATTATAATGAAAATCTGAAAAATACCAAAAAGATGTTCAATACTAATTTGCTGCTTTTATCGCATGTATTCAGTTTACAATGTATTAATTTGCAACTTGTTAAAGTTACTGTATTATGTTAATGTATTATGTTATGTGTTAATGCAGTCCTGTTAAATTAGCTACAGCAAAGATTTTAAGCTCTGACCTCACTTCTTCTAGGCTGATTTGAGATAGATGAAGCAGACTCAAGGTTTGCAGACTTCATTAAATCCTAAGAACTCAACTTCCCCAGGGATAAGAAGAGATAACCAGCACTTATTAAAGGCCTGGGGCAGTTTGAACATGATGGCTGTACATGAGGCTTTTGTCCTATATTGATTCTTTTGTGAAGACAAACAAGGCTATCTTTTACCACAATTTTTACCTAGCCTTTAATTATCAAATGGGCATGGTTTTCCAGGTGTGTCCACTGGGCAGACCAATCTACAGGTTCAGAAACACTCCAGGCTCATTAAGGCAGGTCCTAATTACATTTGTTGTTGTATTTAGTGGTAGGTTGCATTATATTCATGAATGGGGAGGTGACCTTTGAGGAATTTTTCTTGAACAATGCTGTTCAGAAGATCCATAAGATTGGACTCTCCTGTCTTAGACAAACTGACCTGAGTAAGACCTGGATTTAAAAAGACTATGGGATCAAGACCAGTAATAAATTATTTTATTTTAATTTTACTTTTTTCTAATCTTAAGTAAAGATAGTTTTTAACATTCATTTTTTGTAAGATTTTAAGTTCCACATTTTTCTCCATCCCACCTTTCTTTTTCTATTCTCTATGATAAAAAGTAGTTTGATATAGGTTAGAGATGTACAAACATACTTAACATATTTATATATTAGTCATATTGTAAAAGAGAACAGAATAAAGCAGAAAGGAAAACTATATAAAACAAATTGAAATAATGAAAATATTATACTTTAGTATGCATTTAGTCTCCACAGGTCTTTCTCTGGATGTGATTGCATTTTCCATCCCAAGTCTTTTAGAATTGTCTTTGATCTGGGGTGGCTAGGTGGCACAGTGGATAGAGCACCAGCCATGCAGTCAGGAGTGCCTGAGTTCAAATCTGGCCTCAGACACTTAATAATTACCTAGCTGTGTGGCCTTGGGCAAGCTACTTAACCCCTTTGCCTTGCAAAAGAAAAAAACTAAAAAAAAGAATTGTCTTTGATCACTCTATTACAGAGAAGAGCTAAGTTCATAGTTGTCAATCATCACACTGTGCTGCTTTTATGTAGTACAATGTTCCTCTGGTTCTGTTCACTTTACAAACAGCAGTTCATATCTTTCCAGGTTTTTCTGAAATCTGTCTTCTCATGATTTCTTAAAGAAGAGTATTCCATTACACTCATTCCCAATTGATGGACATTCTCTCAATTTCTGAATCTTTACCACTACTAAAAGAAATGCTATAGATATTTTTGCATATGTGAGTCCTTTACCCTTTTTTATGATCTCTTTAGAATACAAACCTAGGAGTTGTATTGTTGGATCAAAGGGTATGCACAGTTTTATAACCCTTTGGGCATAGTTTAAAATTGCTCCCCAGAATGGTTGGATCACTTCATAACTCCACCAAAATTATATTAATGGGGGTCAGCTAGGTGGCACAGGGAATAGAACACTAGCCTTGGAGTCAAGAGGACCTGAGTTCAAATCTGGTTTCAGACACTTAATAATTGCCTAGCTGGGTGACCTTGGACAAGTCATTCAGCCCTATTGCCTTAAATAATTTTTTTAAAGAGTGCATTAGTGTCCCAGTTTTCCCACCTCTCCACCGAAATTTAGCATTTTCCTTTTCCATATTAGTCAATCTGATCAGTGTGAGATGGTACCTCAAATTTGTTTCAATTTGCCTTTTTTTTAAGCAATAAGGATTTAGAGAATTTTTTCAAAATGTTGCCAGAAAATGTGTGACTGGCTAAAGGCTATAGGGTTTCAGGCTAATGTGAAAGAATTCACTTAAAAGATCAACTCTTAACCCAGAAGAATTTGGGCACAAAAAGAGAGAATGGGGAGGAGGGGAGATTTAACAGCAGCAGTGGCAGCAGCAGCAGCAGCTGAATCAGGAGCTACCATGAGGGTATAGACAGTATGAAGAAGGAATATAGGAGTCTGAGGATTTATTTGGGGTATCATATTCCCCAAGAGTAAGCTGGCTCCCAAAAGGAAGACCTCACAAGTGTATAGAGGGTGAACTTTGAAGAGAGGAGAAAGATAAGGTAATTAGATATTTGTTAAGGACTTTCAGGCTAGGGCAAGAATCCATTGCTTTGTTGACAGGGGCTTGACTTGTGCCTGGGGCCAGGGATATATAAGTCCCTGTCTGGAAGAGGTAGGGTACTTTACTAAAAAGTTCATTGACCTCATCTCTATTTGACATAGTACAGAAGGAACAGTTTGGCTACTATTTAGGATGAAATTCATTTGGGAGTTGGGATAAAGAACTCTTATTCTGAAAATACTTCTAGCTATAAGGGGACATAGAGCTGTCCTTGTCTAACAGGTTCCATTTCAGAGAAGGTGTTGAGGTATATCCAGAATTCAACTGAGACAGCATTCAAGAAGTACCATTCCATAGTCCTTTAGAAGCTGATATCCAATTAGGTCATTAATTGGAAATGCATTGCTTCTAATCTGGAGGAAATGCATCTTACAAGATTAACCAAAGTCAGGTCAAAAATGAGTAAAGGAAAAATAGGAATGGGATAAGTATAGGTATCACTAAGGAGAAAATCCAAGAGCTCCACCTAGGGGAGGGAGTTGGGAAAGAATAAAATCATATTAAAATATTGAATTTCCTATTTTTTTTTTAAATGTAGATCTGTGACTATAGATACATTGAATTTATTTTTTCTGGAAACTATCTGTTCATATCCTTTGGGGATTTACCAGTTGAGGAACAGAAACATATCATTTATCAGAAATTTAAAAAAAAATTAACCTAGTTTTCTGCTTTCCTTCAAATCTTAGTTGCATTGGTTTTGTTTATGGAAAACCTTTTTAATTTATTGTAATAAAAATTATCCATTTTTCATTTTATAATGTTCTCTATCTCTTGTGTGGTGATGAACTCCTCCCCTTTTTTTCGCCCATTTTTTCTAAGGTTTCACCCTTCATGCCTAAATCATGTATCCATTTTTACCTTATCTGGGTTAAAGGTGTGAGATGTTATTCTGTGTCTAATTTCTATCATATCTTCCAATTTTCCCAGTAGTTTTTGTCAAATAACATCACTAATAATCTTGACCTATGTCTTGCCACTGAGACATAATGACTTTGGAAGAGAGAATGAGGCTCAAAATTGTACTCTACTTACTGACTTTGGAAAGATTGTTGAGTTTCAGTTCTTAACCAGAAAAGTAAGGAATTTTTATTAGTTGTTGTCTAAGACCTTTAAGAGATTAAATGTTATGATGTTATATGGATTAAATGTAAAGGGAAGAAATAAAAAGGATTTCTTATTTATCAAGGCAAAATAGTTTAATGGAAACAATATTGAACTTGGTTTTAGAAAGTTTCAGTTCTAATCTTAGCTCTTGCCTTGACTGAATTATCAAGAACAAATGATTTCCTTTGATGTTAGGGAGAAGCTTACTTTGCTTACAAATAAGGTAAGGGGATTGAATGGAATAGTTTCATTCATTAGACTACTGTTAATGAGGCTTAGCCAGAAGACTGACCACCTTTGAATAAAAGAGAATTACCTTGCACACCTTAAAGTACTCTCTGAATTGTTGTTGTTTATGTCAATGTCATTGTAATAGGTCCTGAATGGACTAGCCTAGTGAAGGAAACAATTTAAAGAGAAGTGCATTTCTCTTGGTGAGAAATTACATGATTGAAGGTCAATGAGGTCAATTTTTGTGAATAGTAAAATCTCTTTGTCCAGGGATCATGAATTTGGGAAGTCACTGCTAAAAAGTCAATGTAAAGACTTTTGTAGTAGAGATGAAGTGTCTTAATTTTCATTCTCTCTTAATAAAAGCTTCTTTCTGATATACTATGTTTCTGGGATTATGGGGAGGAATTGTTAACTCACTAAGTCTGAAAGTGAAATTATTACAACTTTCTGGGTATGGAGCAAAATTAATGTGACACCTACAGAAACCAAGTTAGGCAAACATTCATGCCCCTGCTATTTCTGACAAAGAGTATATAGAGTCATTTGTCCACATGTGTAGTCTTTCATCCCAAGCTATGTTGCAGAATCAATTATTTCCATATTTTTTCTATTATTATTTCTTCTACTTTCAGTTTTCCTTTATTGCCCATAACAGTTATTAGCATACAGTGAATACTCAATGAAATCTTTTCACCTAGAACATGGTATAGCTAAAGTAAACCTTCTCCTTAAAAATTATATTATTACAAGGATTAATTACCATACTTTGAGCCCTATTAGTGCTTATAAGTAATTTTGGTGCTCCCTTAATGACATCTCTCTTTTACTCTTTTATCCTGAGTGAATTTTGTGACTCTATTGTTTTAGAAATTGCTTTTTTTCTTTAAATGGGGAAAAAATGATCATGATCACTTGATTCAACATCACTAAAACCTCCAGATAGTTTGGCCATCTTTCTACTTCAATGTTAGGATATTTGGGGAGTTCAATAAGGCCAAGGAATGAAGGTTTGTCAAACACTTTTCATTCATTCATTCATTCATTCATTCATTCATGTTGGGTGTCTACCTTTCACCCAACTCTCACACATGGTACCAAGAAGTTGTAGCAAGTGAAGTAACCACATCTTGATGAAACCATCTTAGTAAGAAAACTAAACTAAGTTGAAGGTAACAGATGTATCTTAAACCCATTGTTGAGTCAGGGGAATGTCTACCCCAAGCATATGAAAACTTCTCTGGGAAGGAATGGGCACATGAGAATAATTTGTTACAAAGACTATGAAGGTGGTTAAAATAGGTACTATGGAGCTCTTAGAACTGGAGCAGATATCAAAAACACTGCATCCTGAGGCATGACCAATGTTCCTATATTCTGTCTTGTTACTAGACTTTCTTGACTCTGGAAAAGAAAGTGAGGCTAAAAACTTTGTGAAATTCTGTCTCACTTAAATTCAATCTACATGTAAGTCAAGACATCAACTTGTTATGTCATTGGTACACTCTAAAAGAAAGGATGAACAGAAAACTACAAACTGAATGTTAGGAAAAAAACTATCCACATGAATAAAGACTTCTACTTCTAAGTTTCTGATGCAGAATCTAAAACACATTCTCATGATAGTTCATGAGTTTGCTCAGAAGATAAAGTGTTATTTATGCAAAAGGGAAATATCGATAACACATATTGGTATGTGATCAGATTCAAAACAAGTCAACAAGTACTTAATAAGTGTCTATTCCATGGTAGACGCTGTTGAGCTTCACCTATTTTGAAGCAATTTCCCCTCTGAAACAATTTCCCCAAGTAGTAAAGTTCAAGCTATTAGACTGAAATTCAAGGATCTCTATTATTGGGCCTCAATTTTCTTTCTCTTCTTATTTTCCAGTAATATTAAACTAGAATCAACCAATCTTAACAAACATATATTCTTTATGACCTAAAAAGACTTTAATGTACCCCTTCATACTCCCCAATTTCTTTTGACTTCTTACACATCCTTCAAAGTGAAACTTGAGTCCCATTAAGTTCATGAAAATTTCCTTGGTTAGCCTGTAGGAAATAGTACTTTTATGTTCTGCACAAGTCATTCAGTGCACATTATACATTGTCTTGAATTATAAATATTTTATTTCCTTAAATAATTTGCAAGCTCATGAAGTTTATGAATTATATCTTTATTTAGAACTAGAAGGGACATCTTCCAGGGCAAGGGTCAGCCAACTACAATCAGAATGTTAATCTGACATGTTGTATTTGTACAAACAATGAGCTAAGAATGTTTTTGCCTTTTTTTAAAATAAAGTTGTAATGGATTTAAAAATGTAAAAACTACTTTTTGTCCCTAGGACTATACAAAGAAAATTCAGCCCTTCAGATATCATTTGCTGACCTCTGATTTAGTGGATTTTTTTTTAATTTTACAAGGAAGAAAAATTGAGATACAGTGACTTTTTATAAAGTATTCAAGTAGAAAGGTTCATATCTGAGCCATGAACTCAGTTCATTTATTTCTCACTCCATTGTCCTTTCTACTTTATTATGGTAGCTCCTTAGCAGGTCCAGTAGTTGTAAATACTACGATCTTAATAATTCAAGAATGAATTCCTGTCTTCCTTTTGTTATTATTAGTAGCATTTTCAATAACTAATTGTAATGCCAAATATGTGTAAATCGCTACATCAAATTATATGAGGAATATAAAAATGTTTAAGATATAATTCATGAATCTCATGAGCTTGCAAATTATGTAAGAAAAAATTTAGAATTCAAGATAATATATATTGTATACTGAATGATTTGTGCAGAAGTCAAGAGGACTATTTCCTGCAGCATGGTCAAGGAAAATTCCATGAATTTGATGGATATTGAGCTTCACTTTGAAGACAGATGTATTGTCATATTTTTAGATTTTAGGCCATAAAGAATTTATTCTCTCTCTCTCTCTCTCTCTCTCTCTCTCTCTCTCTCTCTTTCTCTCTCTCTCATTCTGTCTCATAGTATGGATGCTTTGCACATATTCAACAAAAGGTAATAAGACATAGAAATGGATGCATTAAAGATTTTTCATTATTTGACAGCTAAGGGAGAGAGGGGGAGAGAGAGAGAGAGAGAGAGAGAGAGAGAGAGAGAGAGAGAGAGAGAGAGAGAGAATAATTTGGCATTTATTCAGTACTTGTTCATTACAGTTGTTCCTTCTTAGAAACATATGGAATGATGAGAAATTCTAAATAATGACCAGCTTCAGAAGTTGTGTTTTTTAAAATCTTGTTATGTCAATAGTGTAACTGTGCTAGCAGAGAATTTATCATTCCTCTTTTTCATAGTTCATTGTTCTCCCCCTTTCACACAAGCTAATGTAGTGACAGCTAAATCTAAATCATTATAATAAGGCAATATCAGAGTAATGTGATTCCCTGGTATGATGGTCTACAAGACATAGTAACTTACTAAACTGATCTTCAAAATATAAATTCAAGGCAATGGGGTAATTTTCTTGTAGGTTCTGTCTAGGTTGTATTGATAAATATCATTATATACATCCAATTCCACTGCTTCTATGTTCTTTGGTTTTCTTCTAGATTTGTGTTTCCTGCTACACTATAAAACTTCCTGAAAATTAATGACATGAATTTCAATGATGGCAAATAGATTATCCGTTAGTACAATTAAATCAATAAAAGATGAAAGCAATGACTATCTCTTTCTGCTTGTCAGAGAAGTTACAGCCTATTTATTTTTGAGTAAAAGAGTTAAAATATTTCCTCAGCTAAAACTGGTGAACTGTACACAGAAAAACCACTCTGTACAGTTTCTGGCTGTAAAAGATTTATACATACTATAATGTAAAGCAAAGCAAATTCTGGAACTTTTGTCATTCTAACTCTTGGACTCTTCTTTTGCTGAGTAATGGCTGTATTGGCCAACATCTGGACACCAGGGAATGTTACTAAAGTGTAAAACAAAGTTCCCAACCAGCAGTGCATAGTGTTCCCACCTGTTTGGTTTCTAGTTCTGAGGTTTGCTTTTTAAGTGTGGATCAAGAAACATTTTATTTTTGTACATCATGGCTGGAAATCTTTTACCTGCCAAGGGTCATTTGGTTATCTATAATATCATTTGAGCGACATAAACTATTAACTTAAAAATAATCCTACTATACTTATGGTCAAACATTTAATTAGTATGTCCCTAAAATGCTCTTCAAGGCCCACCTGCAGTTGCCTTGGCAGGACCAGACCAAATGATTTCCGGATATTCCCCATGTTTTACATTGTGAAACTCCACATGGTAAATGTCTTCAGTGTTTGACAAATGATCTTAAAATGCATGAAGGACAACTTGGGGTCTGAAGAATGAAGCAATAATCACTTTTTGAGTTTCCAGTAAAGACAATGGGCAAAGTGGGCATCTATCTGGTAGCCAATAAAAACAGATCACAATGTTTATAATAAAAACTGAACTCCCTTAATCGTATCACCACATAGGATGAAGCTTGAATAATGGCTAGGATAGAAGAGAATGGAAAGTACTATAGACCAGAAAATTCATAATTTCAGAACTGCTACCCTCTGCCCAGGCATGTTTTGTTCTTGAATATTATTTGCTCTTCTAGATTTCAGAACTTAAGGAAGACATTTAGTGGAGTCCAACAAGAATATTGAAGAACTTGAACTCATACTATATGAAGAAAGGTAGAAGGAATTTGGGGTTTTACTTGAAAGGAGAGATTTACAAGCTAAATATTATCTGGATATTTAAAGGGTCATCATACAAAGGAGTTTACTAATTCAAAAATAGTAAATATTAAAATAAGGCTGCTTTAAATGCAAAAATAGCAAAAACACTACCAATAATAACATCTAGTTAAGGCTTACAAGAGTAACAAGATGTCATTTTATCTTCATGGCTAGTTTACTAGCCTATTTTAAGATGTAATTCATAAAATATTTGAGAACATCTTGTTTTTGGAGAAATCAAGATGCCTATGAGATAGATGGGACAATAGATAGTTAGGTGGTACAGTCACTAGAATGCTCAACTTAGAGTGAGGAAGACCTCAGTTTAAATGCAGGTTCTGATAGTAGTTGTGTTAGTAATTTACACAATTCTGCCTCACTTCATTAAATCCAATTCACTCAGGAGTCAAGATTTCACTCTTGATTTGATTGATCCCAAACCACAAAGGACTACAAACAACAAGAACAAAGACTATGCAAGTCACTTAACTTCCTTTTGCCTAAATTTTCTTATCTGTAAAATAATGAGGATAATAGGACCTACCTCCCAAGGTTGTATGAAGATCAAGTAAGATAGGACTTGTAAAATGCTTCACCCAATGCCTAGCACATATAAATTCTATGTTATATTTCATTATTACCAAGTCTCCTGATCCATTAAAACAATTTCATAATTATCTTTTGATTATAAAAATTGCACATATATTTTCAACTCATAATAAAAGTTCAAATTATCTTCCATGAGTAAGAATTAATTAGAAATTATTAATGTTTACAGTTGTACTAAATTGACTTAGTTATAAGGAAACCTATTCCCCAATTTTTAATGACAAAAAAACTAAGAATTTGATGTAGTAAAGAGGAAATCCTCTCAGTGGTTTTTACATGATCACTGAGGAACTACAGAATATTTATAAATGTTTTTAGTGCTATTTTCAGGAAAGCAACAAGATAACATTTTAGGGAACTATCTACACAATATCACCCTAAAATTGCCAAAATCCCATAAATGAGGTGCTTTGTTTCCATGGCAGCAGGCACTAAGTCTTATCGAATTTAATATCATAGTAACAAACCAAATACTTTTAGTTATGAGTTTGAAAAAGAATGGAAGTGCTTCTCTTCAATTGTCTCTTTGACAGTGATTATATGTACAACTGATTTATATATATATATATATATATGTATATATATATATATATATGCATATATATATAAAGACAAATCACTTATTCACAAAACAACAACTAACCAGTCTCTTCCTGCAAAATACTGAGTGAAGCACATTTTACTAATTAAAATTGTTATTATTACAAAACCTATCAGACAAAAAAAGAGACAGATAAATGGAAGAATAGACTTATAAGATCTCCTTGGAAAAGCAAATCTTATAAGTCTATTCTTGTTTCTTTTTTGCTTTCAGATGTCTGCTAGAGTTTGCTTTAGCAGACATCTGAAAGCATAAAAGAAACAATATTTCTGGGACATTTGATCAACTATGACAAAACTTAAGATAAAGAATTGCAATTTGTAGGCAGTATGTGGATATACACACATGCATAAGCAAGCAATCTTAACAAACTAAAGTAATACACTTTGAAGCACAATATTAGCAATGTAAATATGGTGTCTGCACTTTTGATAAGTATAATGAGCAAAACAATGAGTACCATTAGAAAGTTCCCAGGAGGACCAAAGAATCAATTACAGAGAAAACTGAAAAAGGCCAAAATGATATTTACTGAGGGATAAAGGTATTTGATATAACACAGAAAGCTTTACCTTGCCCTTTTATAAAACTCCTTCATTAAAACCTCACTCTCTTGGAGGTGTTAATGATATTGGAATCCAAAGGTTATACCTGTAAAGCCCAGAATGTGGCAGATCCTAAAGGTCCGCAGAAAGACTGTTCACGGACCAAATAAGATGAAATTAGAGAGATTTTTTCAGCCATAATAACTCATTAAAATATAAGAAGGCAACAGTGGAAGGGGTGGGAGTGAAAGATTTTGATCAATATCAATGGACAGATTAGCTCTATGAAATTGGAATACTTAGGATATTTATTTAATGAACTTCAAATGGGCAGCAAGAATGCTTGGTATTTTGAGAGTTACAAACCTTTGTTCAAATTGAGCATTCAGTCTAGAATTATAAATACCGCATCTAAAAGGGGAAATTTCATGAAGAACATAATATAAATTGAACATTCAAGACAGCTGGTGTTGAATAGGTGAAAGAGTCATGAGAGATGTTTGAGGCATAGGAAATAACCTAATGGAATATTAGGACAAAATGTAAAACCATAATGCATCTGCAGCCTCAATTCTAGTATCTGTGCCCCATTCTAGTAATTATAGAATAAGAAGGAAGTGACAGAATTACAGAAAGTCAAGTAGGATGATTAAAGGGGTGAAGGAGAAAAGCTGCCCTACAAGAATTTGGGAGTATTGCTGGGATCCTTAATATCCCAGTTAAACCGCAGAATTGACTAGCCCCCTGTTTTCATGTGGATCTTTCATAATTCATCATCTTTGCATATATAAAACTTCACACCTGTTCTTTATGCCATATAAGACAAGAATCAAGAATTGGTTTACAATACCTGTAAAATCCATGATCATCCTGAAAGAAAAAGTGGCCTACTAATGAATGCAATAAAACAACCAGGTATTCAATGTATAGATAAGGAAAGAAAGAAAAAGAGTTTGATATAACACAACTTCTTCACTGGACCAGGAGTAACCTCTTCCCTATTCTTCTACCTAGTGGCAGACTGAATTACAGTCTAGCAAAAAGACCCCTTGAGTCTTTGGTGTACCCATTGAGATAAATCCCTCTCCTTACTTCACGGAATCTTCCTAAACTCATTAATGTGTTATTAGAACAAAGACATATTGTTTTTGCATTATTGACCTATCTGACTCTCTGTGAAACTTTCCAGTTCTTTATGGCATCAGAAACCACTACTTCCCACCCTGGATAAAAGTGATCTTTTCCTCTTCAATTTTTTTTTATTTGCTGGATATTTCACTGCTTTACATTATAGCACATTTATGTCCCCCTATTTATTGGAGATTTCTTAAAAAGCAGAATTAGAAGTGAATCAAACTTTGTAACTCTTAAGATCTAAAATGACTACTTACAGAATTTTATACAATGAAATTGGACTAAATACTTCCTTCCACAGGGAGGAGTCAAGATATTGGAGTAAAGGCAGGAACTTCCTCAAGTTCTCCAGCAAATCACTCCAAATAACTTTAAATAATTACTCTAATGAAATTCTAGAATGGCAGAATCCACAAAAAGACCAAATGAAACCATTGTGCAGTTTTACAGGGATATAAGGTAGGTGAATGGAGCAATGCATCTGAGTTAGAAAGGGTCTGCAATGTCACCTGCTTGTGCAGGATCAAAATGGTTCTAGCCATTCAGGAACAATCTGTAGGATGCCTTTTTTTTCCCTTTCCTCCACTTTACTTTTCTCAAGGTTTCTCTTTCTTTGTGTGTGTGTGTGGGGGGGCGGTATTATGTTTACTTTTGCAACATGACTATTGTAGTAATGCTTTTTTTCTTTTTTATGGCTATACATTTTTACCCTACCTCAATAACTGATTCACTTAAAATTGGAGAGTGGGGTATGAGGAAGGGAGAGAGTTTGGAACTCAGGGTTTTGGAAGTGAATGTTGAGAGTGCTTTTGCATGGAGTTAGGTAAGAAAAAGTTTAAAGAAAAAAAAGAAAAGTAGGTCAGGTATAAGAAGACCTGGATTCTAGTCCCAATTCTACTACTTGGTCAAATCATTTCACTTTCCCTCCTAATCTCATTTTCTTCATCTGTAAAACAGGAATTATAATGTTTAATCTATCTGCCCTGTAGGAATAGTGACAAGTGTTTTGTATAAATGTTCAATAAATAGCATAAATAGGGAAAAAAAACTTCCATACATGTGAAAATCAGATTTGATATATCTTATTACACAAAAAATAATCCTTCTCTCCATGGAAAAATGTTTCTGAGTTTATAATACTATGAACAGTGGTGTGTAAATTAACTGAAACCAAGTAAAATAATTGAATTTATTAGCTTATATGGCAAAACTTCCAACTTTTTGCTTGGGTAAACAACTTTCATTATGCTATATGTTCTTATTTTGATACTTTTTCCCCCACATGATTTGTTAATGAGGACACAAGATTTTGACATTTATTCATTAATTCTTCATCATGACAACACATAGCACATTAGATACTAAGTGTACCTTTGAGTAACAGTCTATTCTTGCTTTGCTGATTCTGTTTATGACTTTCTGCTATTAAAGATTATGGGGTGGGTACAGCTAGGTGGTGCAGTGGGTAGAGCACCAGCCCTGGAGTTAGGAGGACCTGAGTTCAAATCCGGACTCAGACACTTAATAATTACCTAGCTGTGTGGTCTTGGGGAAGTCACTTAACTCCACTGCCTTGAAAAAACAAACAAAACAGCATTAAACATCAGGATTAGAAACATCATTTGGCAAATATAAGGCAAATAACAGGGAAATTGAGATACATATTTAGGAGCACAGTAAATTTATTAATAATGACATGTATAGTTGCTGATATAGTAAATCAATGACTCTAAGAATGGGAAAAATCCTCCATATTGATAGGCAGGAAAGGTGGAGTTTTAGATGGTTGGAGTATGTCATAACTGAGTATAGTAAATTGACTTGCAGACATGGATGATCACACTCCTATGAAAAATAAAAGAATGTTAATTTTTTTATGGGCTTCAAATTCCTTTTGTATGCTTGGCTAGAAAATCAGAACCATTCAAATCACCAGATTAGTTCTTCCCTTTGTGGAAATCAAACCATCCCAGATTTGACTTGGCAAAAGAAGAGGAGAAGAATTGTCTTTTGAGGAGGGGGTTGGGCTAAACCTTTTTTGTTTGTTTAGTCATTCATCTATTTATTTGTTTGCTTACAAGCAATAAAATAGTGGTCCCAGTTTTAAACAGATTAGCAAGCAAATGTTGGAGTGGAGGGGTAAAGGAGGGTAAGAAGTGATCACAGCTTTCTCAATCAGCTTTCTCAATTACCTTTAAGGTAATTCACACTAAGAGATACTCCACTTTTGAACTTATTACAGGGCTTTCACAAAATGATGAATATGATTAATTACAGAGAAGAATTGAATATTAAATATCAGTATAATTTTAATTTCCTCACTAGCCATGGGACTTTATGAACAAATCAGGCAAGAGAGGGGTGTGGTAGATCAAGCAGGTTAAAATAATTTTGGAGGGAAAACATTGATTCAAAATTTCTGGCTTGAGGAAGAATGCGGAGAGAGTTCTGGGGAAAGGAAATAAGGCACTGCATCAGCCTTATATAAGTAGATACATACTAATATAATTATATAATTATAGTATGCTTGAGATGATAAGGCAATGGCTCTTTCCATTGTGACCTAATATATTTTTTTCATCACCTTATGACTGGGAATATTGAAACTCTAAGAAATTAAGTGAATTGATTATAGTCACAATAAATGAAAATTGTGCGATTTGAATTCTACTCTCTCTTGGGTCTACCTTTGCCATTTCTTCTGCAATATCACACTGCTCCTGGCAATCATAGCTCATTTTCAGGTATAAAATTTATGGAAGACAAAATCCATCTCGATTCAACTTGCTTAAAGCAATACAGAGAAGGCATTCTTAAACATCTTATTATAATGTTAATAATGAAGAAAAAACATTTTGAACTATTGTCAACATTAGCAAAAATGAAGCAATAAGACAATAAGACAGTTATCATTTTTTTTGTTTGGGGAACCACTCTGTCATTAGGTACATCTTCCAGTGGCCCTGTGTGTCTTTATTTTGGGACCAAAAATATAATGATACCATGGGGATTGACCTTTCATTTCTCTTTTACCCTATCCAATTTTACTTTCATCAGAATCTTTTCCCACCTATATTGTGTAATCTTTCATGCCATGTTATTTTCTTTTTGCCTTCTTCAGCATAATTTTGAATCTGTAACACATAATTCTTTCTGTTCCAATTAATTTGCTCACCTACCCTTTAGATGACCTATTCTCAGGTTGCCTCTGTTAATTAACACCCCTTCTTCTCAACTAAGCCTCAACACTTAATGATACAAAGGGAATTGGGAGGGAATACCCAATATGTGAATCATAAACTACAAAGGCAACCCCCTGAAAGACCTTTTTGGGCTTCAAGCCCATTATCTTCCTCAGCAGTCCCTTCACAAGATCATTACAGTGAACCAAGAAACTCATTAGGTCTAGTGTTAGTGCAGTCCTCAGGAGGCAATGATTTATACATTATAATCATGTTTTCATGCAGAGACAAGAATGACATCACATAAAAGCCAAAATACATGGGAAATAGCATTTAAGAATAGTTTTATGTACTGGTCCAAGGACTGAGGATCTTAAATACACACACACACACACACAAATGGGGTAAATCCCATATGAATCAATAAATAGGTCTAAGCAAAAACATATATGCCAACTCTCTTTTTTGTATCTTTGCTGCAGTGTTTGTGAAAAACCTCTATTGTTAGGAATTATGGAAACTCTCAAGCCATCCCCCAAAAAATATAGTAAATTATATTTGGGAATTGAATAAGCTATTTTTTTAGGTTTTTGCAAGGCAAATGGGGTTCAGTGGCTTGCCCAAGGCCACACAGCTAAGTGTCTGAGGTTGGATTTGAACCCAGGTACTCCTGACTCCAGGGCCAGTGCTTTATCCACTGAGCCACCTAGCCGCCCCATGAATAAGGTATTTTTGAGCAACGATTTCTTCACAATGAAATAGCAGGGACAAAAATGAATTAAATTTTAATTTGAGGAAATTAAAATTTTAAATGATTTCTTGTATTTAAAGTTTTAACAGATTTGTTGATATTTATAGACTGAAGGTAAAGAACATACCAATGCTGACAAAATGTATAACACAGAAGTTTCACCCTGACACCCCATGCTACAGCACTCTTCTTGTATCCACTTTGTATTTATTTTGAATGTATTCCAAAGATACACACACACACACACACACACACACACACACACACACACGCACACACATACAACACATATATATGTCCTGTTATCTCTTCCATTAGAATATAAGCTCCTTGTGCTTTTTTTCCTTATGTCCTTATAGGTTTTGCCCAGGTCTTGGCTCATTGTTGGTAATTCACAAATGCTGTAAGATAGTAGATGAGATTTTATCACCAGCGAGAAGTTACATGACAAATCCTCCACATTGTGACTGTTTCATTTTTGCTCACAAAATAAGCTTCATTTGGCTCTTTTTTGTTCATCTCTATAAAGTAATTAATAATACTAAGGAAAAGACATGAGAGGCAGTCTAGGTACTTTCATTAAAAGATTTAGATAGATATTCAGAACTTTCTTTCTTCAGTATGGTTCTTTGTATTCACACCCCGGTGTTTTTGAAAAAAAAAACAGAAAATATTCCTATAATATAAAATGATCATAAGATACTTAAACTCTAGCAGGTAATTCCAGCAAAATTTAGAGCCTGAAATAAATGCAAAATCAGTTGTACAAATATATTTTCTTAAAGCATCCATTTCACAAACATAGCTAGAAGGTAATTAAAATGAAGGGAACATGACACATTAGAATTTGCCACATGAATATACTCAGAAAGATTAGTGGAAGGAAGGATTATGGTCCATGGTGAAGACCTCACAAAGAACAAGAAACAAAGCCACAATTCAAACACAGGTACTCTTAAGGCAAAATATAGCAAATGTCTGCCTTTTAAATTTTCTGGTCTGAGTTTCTTCAGTTATTAGCTTTGCCTAGATAATCTGCAAAATCTTTTCAAGTTCTAAATATATAATCCTAAATTATCCAAAAACGTAAGTTAAAAAATCTGAGGGTACCTTTTAACCTATAATAAAACAAAGATAAAGCTACCTTTTCCTGACCAGGTCATCTCAATCTATTTTTAAAAAAAGAGTTATACATTATATATTATATTTGTATTTATTAAGTAATTTAGAAGTTAGTATAAGAAAATGAATTTTGTTGTTGTTCAGTTAGGTTCAACACTTCTTGACCTCATTTGAAGTTTTCTTGGCAAAAATACTGAAATGATTTGTGATCTACTTCTTCGGGTTATTTTATAGATGAAAAACTGAGGTAATAAGGATTATTTGACTTTCCCAGGGTCAAAACAGGTAGCAAGTATCTAATGTCAGATTTGAATTGAAAAAAAATTGTCTTCCTGATTTCAGTACCAACACTCTATCTACAGCATCATTTAGCTGTCCCCACAGTAGCTAAATTGTATCCAACTCTTAATAACACCATGAACTATGGTATCATGGACTATCATGCTTTACTGTCCATGGTAGATGTATTTTTTGGAGGGGGATGTTTGTTTGTTTTTTGGCAAGGATGGTGGAGTGGTTTGCCATTTTCTTCCCTTGGTTAATTTTACAAATGAGGAACTGAGTCATACAGGTCTAAGTGACTTGAAAGGGTCACATAGCTAATAAGTATTTGAGGCTTGATTTGAACTGTCAAAGATGAGTCTTCCTGACTAAAGGCCTGACACTATCCACTGCATCACCTAGTTGGCCCCAAGAAATTTAATAATATTATAACGTGATTGGCACAGGAAGATAAAGAAGGAGAATTTTAACATACTTTATAAGTGAAATGAATGATCTTCATTTTTTTCTTTTAAATATTTTATTTATTTTGAGTTTTACAATATTCCCCTAATCTTGCTTCCCTCACCCCCCACAGAAGGCAATTTGCCAGGCTTTGCATTGCTTCTGTGGTATACATTGATCCAAATTGAATGTGATGAGAGAGAAATCATATCCTTAAGGAAGAAAGATAAAGTAGAAGAAATAATAGAAAGATTATATAATAAGGTATCAGATTTTTTTCTAAATTGAAGGTAATAGTCCTTGCTCTTTGTTCAAACTTCACAATTCTTTCTCTGGATACAAATGGTATTCTGCATTGCAGACAGCCCCAGATTGTCCCTGATTGTTCCACTGATGGAATGAGCAAGTCTATCAAGGTTGATCATCACCCCATGTTGCTGTTAGGGTGTACAATGTTTTTCATGGTTCTGCTCATCTCTCTCAGCCTGAGTTCATGCAAATCCCTCCAAGCTTCCCTGAATTTCTATCCCTCCTGGTTTGTAATAGAACAATAGTGTTCCGTGACATACATATTCCACAGTTTTTTTAAGCAATTCCCCAATTGAAGGACATTTATTTGATTTCCAATTCTTTGCCACCACAAACAGGGCTGCTATGAATATTTTTGAACAAGTTGTGTTTTTACCATTTTTTTATCATCTCTTCAGGCTATAGACCCAGTTTGGTATTGCTGGATCAAAGGGTATGCATATTTTTGTTACCCTTGGGGTATAATTCCAAATTGCTCTAAAGAAAGGTTGGATGAGCTCACAGCTCCATCAACAATGTATCAGTGTTCCAGATTTCCCTCATCCCTTTCAACACTGATCATTGATTGTTCTTTCTGGTCATATTGGCCAGTCAGAGATGTGTAGGTGGCATCTCAGAGATGCTTTAATTTGAATTTCCCTAATAAGTAATGATTTAGAGCAATTTTTCATATGACTACGGATTGCTTTGATTTTCTTATCTGTAAATTGCCTTTGTATATCCTTTGACCATTTTTCAATTGGGGAATGATTTTTTTTTAAATTTGACTCAGTTCTCTATATTTTAGAAATGACTCCTTTGTCAAAAATACTAGTTATGAAGATTGTTTCCCAGTTTACTGCATTTCTTTTGATCTTGGTTACAGTGGTTTCGTCTGTGCAAAAGTTTTTCAATTTAATGTAATCACCATTATTTAGTTTTTTTTGTGATATTCTAAATCTCTTCCTTGGTCATAAATTGCTTCTCTTTCCATAGACCTGATAAGTAAACTAGTTCTTGATCTTCTAGTTTGCTTATAATATTGTTTTTTATGTTGAAATCCTGTATCCATTTTGATCTTATCTTGGTATAGGGTGTGAAGTGTTAGTCTAATCTAAGTTTCTTCCATACTGACTTCCAATTTTCCCCAACAGTTTTTATTGAAGAGAGAGTTTTTATCCCAATAGCTGGACTCTTTGGGTTTATCAAATAGCAGATTGCTATAACCATTTCCTGTTATTGCACCTAGTCTATTGCACAGATTCGCCACTCTATTTCTTAGCCAATACCAGGCAGTTTTGATGACTGATGCTTTATAATATAATTTTAGATCAGATATGGTTTAGCTACCTTCTTTTGCACTTTTTTTCATTGAATTCCTGGAAATTTTTGACTTTCTGTTTTTTCCATATGGATTTAGTTACAACTTTTTCTAACTGATAAAATAATCTTTTGGAATTTTGGTTGGTATGGCACTAAACAGTAATTAAGTTTTGCATAATTTTCATTTATTATATTAGCTTGACTTATCCATGAGCAGTTTATGTTTGCCCAGTTATTTAAATCTGATTTAATTTGTGTAAGAATTGTTTTGTAATTGTTTTCAAAAGCTTTCTGAGTCTGCCTTGGCAGATAGACTCCCAGGTATTTTATATTGTCTGCAATTTCTTTGAATGGGATTTCTCTTTCTAGTTCTTCCTGTTGTATCTTGCTAGTCATATAAAAAGGTTGAGGATTTATGAGGGATTATTTTATATCCTGTGACTTTGCTAAAGTTGCTAATTGTTTCCAGGAGATTTTTAGATTATTTCTTGGAATTCTCTAGGTATACCATCATGTCATCTGCAAAGAGTTGGAGTTTTCACTCTTCTTTCCCAATTCTAATTCCTTCAATTTGTTTTTCTTCTCTAATTGCTGAAGTTACCATTTCTACTATAAAACTGAATAGTAGTGGTGATAATGGGCATCCTTGTTTCACCCCTGATCTTATGGGAATGACTCTAGCCTATCCCCACTGCATATGATGCTTGTTGATGGTCCCAGATAGAATTATTATTCTAAGGAACAGTCCATTTATTCCTGCACTCTCTAGTATTTTTAGTAGGAATGGGTGCTGTATTTTGTCAAAAGCTTTTTCAGCATCTATTGAAATGATCATATGATTTCTGATAGGATTGCTATTTATATAATTAATTATATTAACAGTTTTCCTAATATTGAACTAACCCTGCATTCTTGGAATAAATCCTACTTGATCATCATGTAGTATTCTAGTTATAACTTGTTGTAATCATTTTGCTAAGATTTTATGTAAGATTTTTGAGTCTATGTTCATCAGGGAGATAGGTCTATAATTTTCATTCTCTGTTTTTATCTCTTCCTGGTGTAGGTATCAGCACCATATTGATGTTATAGAAAGAGTTAGGTGGAGTTCCATCTTCACCTATTTCTGCAAATAGTTTATGAAGAATTGGAACCAATTGTTACTTAAATGTTTGATTGAATTCACTTGTGAATCAATCAGTCCATGGAGATTTTTTTTGTTGTGAGTTTAATGAGGTCATGTTGAATTTCTTTTTCTGAAATAGGGTTTTTAGGTCTTTAATTTCTCTTGTTTTAAACTGGACAACTTATATTTTTGTAAATATCCATCCATTTCACTTAGATTTTCGAATTTATTGACATAGAGTTGGGCAAAATAATTCCTGAATTATTATTTAATTTCTTTCTTATTGCTGGTCAGTTCAATTTTTTCATTTATGATGCTAGCTATTTGGGTATATTCTTTCTTTATTTTCATCAAATCGACCAGAGGTTTATCAATTTTATTGTTTGTTTTCATAAAACCAACTCTTGTTTTGTTTATTAATTTAAGAGGTTTATTTTGCTTTTGATTTATTAATTTCTCCTTTAATTTTTAGAATTTCTAATTTCTTATTTGCTTTTTTAAAATTTTTGTCTTTCCCTAATTTTTTTAGTTGCATATTTAGTCCACTGATTTCTTCTTTCTCTAATTTATTTATGTAAGCATTTGCAGATACAATATATCCCCTGACAGCTGCTCTGAGTGAATTGCATAGGTTTTGCTATGTTGTTTCATTATTATAGTTATCTAGGATGAAATAATTAATTCTTTAAATAATTTGTTGTTTGATCCACTCATTCTTTAAAATGAGGTTATTCAGTTTCCAATTAGTTTTGGGTCTATATATCCCTGGCCCAATATTGCATTTTGTTTTTATTGTGTTATGATCTGAGAGAGATGTATTCACTATTTCTGCCTTTCTGCAATTGATTATTAGGTTTTTATGCCTAGTACATTTTCAGTTTTTGTGTAAGTGCCATTTACTGCAGAAAATAAAGTATATTCCTTTATATCCCCATTCAATTTCCTCCATATGGCTATCATATCTAGGTTTTCTAACAATCTATTTACCTCCTTATCTTCTTTCTTGTTCATTTTTGATTTGACTTATCTATATCTGAGAATGGGAGTTTGAGGTCTCCTACTAGTAGGGTTTTGCTGTCTGTCTTCTGGTCATTCTTTTAGCTTCTTCTCTAAGAATTTGGATGCTATTCCATGGGGTGCATACATATCCAGTATTGAAATCACTTTATTGCTATGATATCTTTTAGGAGAAAATAGTTTCCTTCCTTATTTCTTCTAACACTATCTATTTTTGCAACTCCTTTGTCTAAGATAAGGATTGCTACCCCTGCTTTTTTTCACTTCATCTGAAGCGAAATATATTTTGCTCCCACCTTTTACCTTTACTCTATATTTATCTGTCTGCTTAGATTCAGTTTCTTCTTAGGAGCATATTGTAGGATTCTGGTTTTTAATCCACTCTGCTATCGGATTGCATTTTGTTTTTGTTTTTAGGTTTTTTTTTTTTTTGTAAGGCAAATGGGGTTAAGTGGTTTGCCCAAGGCCACACAGCTAGGTAATTATTAACTGTCTGAGACAGGATTTGAACCCAGGTACTACTGACTCCAGGGCTGGTGCTTTATCCACTATGCCATCTAGCTGCCCCTTTAATTGCATTTTAAGGGAGAGTTCATCCCTTTCACATTCAGAATTCTAATTACTAACTCTATATTGCCCTCTATGCTATCTTCCCTCTGACTCTATTTTCCCTCCCTTTCATATTATCCATATTCCCCAATATTTTGGTCCTGAATACCAACACCTTCATTGTGTTTGCCCTCCTATATACAACCCCCTCCTCTTTCTTTCTCCTTTCCCTTTTCCCCTTCTTCCTTCCCTTCCTTCTATTGGTTCCCTTGTTCCCCCCTCCATGTATCCATCCCTCCCCACTTTTCCCCTTTTAATACTTCAAAGGTAAAATGTTTCTTAAGTTTACTAAGTGTATGTGTAAGTTAACTTTAAGTCAAGTCTGATGAGCAGAAGATTTAAGTGTTTCTCTTCTCCTCCCTTCTTCCCCTCTATTACAATGGATTTTTTATGAATCCATCTGGCCCTGGAGATTTTTTTCTTAGTGAGTTCAATGAGGGCTTGTTGAATTTCTTTTTCTGATATAGGGTTTTTAGGTATTTAATCTCCTCTTCTTTTTACCTGAGCAACTTATATTTTTGAAAATATTACCCCATTCATTTCCCTCCATCCTCCTGTCCCTCTTTTTAAGGAGGTCATATTTTAAATCATTCAGAGTCACAGAAAATCATGAGTATCTATCACTTCTGGCAAGTGTATTTTCACTAATAGAGTTACAGTTCTCAGGCGATATGAGAATCTTTCTCCCAGTTTGGGATATAGCCAGTTTCATCTTATTGGATAGCAGCTTTTTTCCCTTTAACTCCCCCCCCATTTTTTTTTTTTACCTTTTCATGTATCTCTCAAACCTCATGTTTGATGTCCAAGTCTTCTATTTAACTCTGGTCTTTTCATCAGGAATTGTTGGAAATCTCCCATTTTGTTAAATGACCAATTTTTCCCCCTGGAAGAGAAGACTCAGTTTTTCTGAATAGGGGATTATTGGTTGTATTCCAAGTTCCCTTGATCTTTGGAATGTCTCATTCCAGGCCTTTAGATCCCTTAATGTTGATGCAACCAGTTCTTGCATAATCCTTACTGTGGCTCCTTGTTATCTAAATTGTTTCTGCTTGCAAGATTTTCTCTTTTATCTGATAGTTCTGGACTTTGCCCACAACATTTCTTGCTGTTTTCACTTTAGGTTCTCTTTCCAGAGGGTTTTGATGCATTCTTTCAATAACTATTTTGTCCTCTGGTTCCATGATATAAGTGCAGTTTTCCATCACTAAATCCTGAAATATTAAGCCCAGGCTTTTTTTCTCTTTAATGTTTTCAGGAAGGCCTGTCAATTTCAGGTTGTCCCCCTTTGATCTATTCTTGAGATCAGTGGTTTTGCTGATGAGGTATTTTACATTTTCTTTTTCTTTTTTCTATTTTTTGTTTCGTTTAGCAGACTCTTGCTGTGTCATGAAGTCATTAGTTTGCACAGCTTCCATTCTTTTTTTTAAGAGAAAAAATTGTCTTCATTTACCTTTTGAAATTCCTTTTCCAATTGGTCAATTCTATTTTTGGAAAAGTTTTCCATTTGACCAATTGAGGTTTTGAGAGAATTGTTTTCTTTTTGCAGGGTGTTAATTTCCTCTCACAAATTTTCCAATTCATTTTTAAACTCCTTTCTTATTTCTTCAAGGAAGTCTTTCTGTGCTGGAGAGCAAGTCATATTCTCCTCAGAAATTCTAGGTTTCTCTGAGTTAGTGTCTTTCCTTCGAACAGTTTTTCTATGGACCCTCCTTTTCTCTGGCCTTTCTTCATTATCCTAAGACCTTGTGTTGGGGAGGGGCTGGTTCACAGAGGTTTGGTGTTTGGATCCCTGGAGGCTTTACTCACTGAGTGTAATATCTCCATCTAGCCAGTGGTGGTGCTAGAAACTTTGCTCACTGAGTGTAATTCTCAAGAGGGCCAGTAGGGGGTGCCGGTCCCTTTCTCTGGAGTGTCTGTGACCTTGATTGAGGCCCTCTCCTTTGCCCTAGAGGGAGTGGTTGAGGTTGATCAATAGTGGACCATACCCTGGGGTAAGTTTATCCCTGTCCTTATTCACAGCTGAGCTGGATATGCTGCTTGACCAGAGCCTGGGGTAGAAGGTGGGCTGCAACTGTGTTTGTTCTGGGAACAAACTGAAATGCAGGCATGGACTCTGAGTTCCTCCAGATCAGAGGATCCCAGAGATAGATGTCTGCAGCTTTCCCACACAGGAACTCTCCCTCCAGCCCTGCCGGCAAGCTCCAGATATTCAATGTCTCTACTCCCCAGTTGACCTGCTACACTATGGCCAACCTAATCAAGCCAGTCTGGTTCTCAGGACCTCAGGATCCCAAGTTCCTTCCCCCCTTCCCCCTACTAATCAGGCTAATCTGAGGCTAATCCAGGCTCCCAGTCTCCCACCCAGACCAGTGCTCCCAGCAAAGTCTGCCCTCTGCACCTGGACTCACCCAAGGGTCTCAGAAGCCAAATCCTGAGATAAATGTTCTTCTCCTGGCTTTTCTTTCTGGGTTTTATAGATTGGATTTCTGTTAAGAGGTTCATTTCATATCATATATTGGGGAAGAACAGGAGACCTTTAGCAGTGTGCTTTTCTTCTCTCTGCCATCTTGGCTGGAAGTCTGATGTTCTTCATTTTTAATGTCTATTTGGATTGCATGATCTAATTTTCAGTATTTTTAACGGTAAGCTTCCAGCTTCAAAAGTGGTTTGTTGAATTAACTTGAACAGTTTTAAAATGTTGTTTTGTGCTCAGTCAGGAGCAAATTATCTGGTCTCATTCATTATCTAATGCTGCTTAGTGAAATACTAGAAAGGGTCAATCAGTTTTGTTTATACAACTGTATCTACTCATCAGCCATGGTAATTTCTTTTTTTTTTTTAAATAGACAGGACAATGGAGTTAGCATTTGTAGAATATTCATAATTATCTTTCTCTACCACACTTCTCCAATATAGTTGCAAAGTTCCATAGCAATCTGATGTTTACCTTTGGAAAAAGAAAATGATTCTCAGATCACAGTATTATATGTGGAAGGAAAGAATGGGCCAATATACCCCCTAGGATATGAGTCTTAGAGGGAGGGAGAAAAGGGAGCTGGGTATATGGAAGAATGAAGGTGTCACAATGTCTTCTATAATTTTGATCTGTGTAGATATTGCTACGAATGATCAGTTCTGCCATAGAGGATTGATTCATGTTTCTGGAACATTTTGCATGCTGATCTCTAACTAGTATCATTTATAGGTATTTGTTAACCTCATTTTGGATTCTAGGTAGAGAGTGTTTGACTTTACAATCAGATAGTATCTTACAGGGCCTTCTATCTAAATATAACATATCTAAACATTCTACTATCTCTGTGTGTAGTGAAGTGAGAAAGATCCATGTTTAATATAACCAATGCAGTCCTTTGCATGCTGAACACACATCTGGCTGGCATCCATGCCAGATGTTTGTAGGGCCAGTTCTTATTTACAGTTCATGGGCTACTTGCCATTTTTGATTAAAATGAGCAGCCTTAACCTAGATTCCTATTAAAGTTGTCTGAGTGTGTTCAATTGTTTTGCCATTTCAATTTAATGCACAAAGCATAAATTCAGTGCCTACTATGTGTTAGGTCCTGGAAAAAAAATAAATTTGCTTCTATTGTTTATTTTGGGATTGTACAAGGCTTCTGCATTTTTTTTTAAACTTCATTGATACAGTCTTACTTCAATTTATCCCATTATTGCTCATTTAGTTTGTCTTCTATATTCTTTAGCACATCAATATCCCTAGTCATTTAAAAAAATTAAGAACTCTTTGATAGAATTATCAATATTTTATACTTCTTTTTATGAGGAATAAAAAATGCAAAATATACACTTTCCCTCAATTTATTGTCACCAAAGGCATGGCCAAAAATATTGCTACTATAAATACATACAATGTTGATCAACAGAAAAAAAATTAGAAGATTGTCTTCTATGCCTACATATTAATAAGAGCATGATCTCTAATCAAGATTTGGTTAGATCAATCCATGTAAATTCAAGTTTAGCCAAGAGTTCATGCATACAGCAACCACAATTCTACAAGTTTTCCTATATTAACTAATTAGGATAATATTAACAATAAATCAGTAATATAATCTGCCCATCTGTTATACACTATAACACGATAAAGTAGAACTGTGGAAATACTGATGCGCTGGCAAATGTTTTGAATCACACAAAAAACCTTCAGTCACATGTCATGTCTGGGTTGCACGAAGTCCGTTTGTTTTTGTATTTACAGATAATGTAAGGGAAAAAAATAAAATAAATAAGCATTCCTGTGGGTAGTTCTCAAAGCATAATGTTTAAATTCTATGACTCTCAGGAAAGAAAGTGTGGTAAATGAGAAAGATACTAGTATACTCAAAACCCAGAGGATCTAGTTTCAAATTTTGCCTCTTTTGGGACAAGTCATGCAATTTCTATAGGTTTTTCACATTTATATAATTAAGTGACTGAAGGAGGACTCTTCCATAACTAGAGATATGACATAAGGCATTTGGACGTCAACTGATGTTTTTATTTAGGGCAAAAATTTATCTTAGGATATTTATTAGAAACTTCTAATTTTAAGATGAGAAAACTAAGTAATGTAGCTCTGGATATTAATCATTTTTTATACTTACCTTTATAGGAATCTGAATGAAGTTCCAAATTCCATGCAACAAGAAGAAAATGTATCAGATATTCCTCTCACCACAAATATTAGAACTAGATTGATGAAAATGCAGTATTTATGTTCAATTTATCTAATCTTTGATTTATAAAATTAAATATGAAATGTCACAAAATTATCTGATAATGGAAGGGGATCAAGTAGTTAATGTGAGTTGAGGGAAAAAGACATGAAATCTAAGTAATGAAATGTAGGCTTAATAGAAGCATTGAGCCTAGAATCAAAAGACATGGGTTTTAATTTCAGTGCTAATAGATCCTTGAGTGCTACTAGATCCCAAAAAAGTATTAGAAATCCTAAACTTTCAGGATTACTGCTAGAGTTCCAAGCAGTTAAATTCCCCTGTGTCAACCCAACTTGACAGTGAAGTAAGATTCAGAAGAGGGATCCCAGAAGGGTACTATAAAAAGAGTGACCTTAGACAACTTACTAGTACTATGGAACTCCTTTTTATCTTTTTTTTTAAGTGGCTGGGAAAAGAATAAGTTTTCCTCCAGGTTAATAAATAATAATAATAATAGCAACAAAAGCAATATGATTCTATTATACTTAAAATCTGAGAAATTCGCTTTCAATAAATCTATTAATATACATTACAATTTACTCGGAGACCAGGACAACAGTTAACCAGAATATTATAAGAAACTCAGACAAGTTAAAAAGGCAATCCCAGATGCCTCTGACTGAAAGGATTCCTTAGAGCTATGGCTCTGAATGGCTGTCAAGGCATATAACTATCACAAAGAAATTATGCCCTTGCAAGGAATCTAACCTAGAAGAACAAAGAATTGTACCCAGACTAGACGGTTAGCAATGAAAGAGAAAAACAGAAGTTATAAATATAAAAAATACTTGAACAGTAGAACTGACATATCTTATTGAACTTAGAAAGTAATAATGTAAAGAATGAGATTGAAAGAATATCTGAATTTTTTTCTGCCTCTAGGGTCTCTTTCTTTCAATCTATACCTAATCACCAGAATTTTTTTTTTGTTGAATATACATGATTATGTCATTCCATTATTTAAAACCTGAGTTTTATTTCCTGAAGATCCTAGCAAGGGACTCCAGATCTTCCATAAATGAATTTCAATATAAGTATTCAGTAATGCTACCCAATTTTAGATACCCTATATTCAAATCAAACTAGCCATTCTTTCAAATGTTCTGTTGTTTTTTCAATCTTACACAAGCTTCAAGCCCAAATTCAATTTCTTACTCTTTCATGGAGTTTTTCCTGATGTTCTTTATTGAAAAGTGTGCTCCTATCCCAAAATTGTCAGAGAATTTTGCCTTCAAAAAATTACCGATCACATTCTGCTCAGTGTGACAATTATTCATATTCATGTATTCATGTATTTTCTTTATTATATGATCATACATTTAAACTGAGTTTCCCCATGAAATAATGGGAAATAGATAAAAAGTGAAAACTTTTATATTTCTTATGATTAGCATTATTTCTTAGAGACATTTGAATGCTACAAAGCAGTCCCTACAATTTTGAAGCCGAAAAACATTCTCTTATTAGATAGTCAATAATTGATCTCTTTGCTAAACAGTGGGGCATGGTATCTTAGAGCAAGACAGTAAAACACCATAGCTGGTATTATAAAATTATGAGGTGAGTGGATTGTCTTAGAAAACTGAAGAGAAAACGTTTGAGATGCAGTTATAACATAACTCTGTATAGAATGAATCAAAATGAGGAATAGTTGGGAAACCAAACAGATCTGTCAAGTTTTTTTTCATAATGGCCTAATTCCATTGACTTTTATAGTAGAACTACAACATCTGGATATCACTGCCTCAGTGCTGCAGGTATCATGAGGATTATAAAATATAATATAATTAGCCAGGAAGAACATCTGGTTCTAAACAATTAAATATAGAGTAAACCAATCCTGAAGAAAACATAATTTTATATATTCTCAGGAATCTATTTTCATGAGGAGCATTTCAGAGTAAAGGAAAAGTTCATCATGGATCAGATTATTATTACAAAAAATAAACAAGAAGAATTTTTACTAACAAAATATATGTCTAATTTTTCATTTCTATAAAATATGAGAATGATCTATGCATATATTAATGGCTCACTTAGTGAAATAATGAAGAAATAGGCAGACTTGCATGTGCATGGACAATTATTTTCTACATCTTTCTATTGTCACAATCACAGAAGTGACTGAGAGGTGAAAGACCCCTTTGTATACGTTGTTTATTTATTATAAATGTGAATTTTCCAATATGAGTTTCCTAATGAAGCAGAGAAAGGATTTGAAGTCAGAGAAAATGGGTGTACAATATGATTCCATTACCTTGTTGTATGATCTTGTGCAATAAGTTACTTTCCATCTGTGAGACTCTGCTTTCTTTTATATAAAATTGTGGCAATAACACTTTTAGGGGACAGCTAAGTGGTACAGTGGATGGAGTACTAGGTCTGGAGTTAGGAAGACCTGAGTTAAAATCCAGCCTCAGACACTGGATACTTAGTGGTTGTGTGACATTGGGCAAGTCACTTAACTCTATTGCCCCACAAAAACAAAGAAAACAAAAACAAAAACAAAAACTCCCATATGTTACTTAAGAAGTTATTTTTCTTTGATTAAGCTTGAAGCTTTAAAGACTCTCCCTCCATATAGTTTTTCCTGTGTAAATGTTGAGATACTACAAGATTCCTTTATAAATTCAACTATTAATATAATTTTACTAAATACTCATTTGATTATTAAATATACAGCAAAGAATCAAATAATTGCATCTGCCTATATAATAAAGTGTGACCTATCCTATGTACAAATGAAAGAGGCATTCTCTGAATATGATGAACTTAACCATCTATATGTTTACAGATAGCATTATACTGAATTCATTGATTTCATAATTTTATAGTATCTCCTTAATGGGATCTATATAAAGTTAGAAGTCAAATTGTTTATAAACAACTAATTAAATTAATGAGAATCACATATTGTATAAGTAGTATCATGCAGTAGGATAAGCAGTCCATTAAGTCAAATCAGTACATATAATCTTGAACAGGCACTCAGCGTGAACAAGAAGCTGGGACTAGAGTTAAACAGAAGGAGGTTCATAGGTTATATCATAAAACATAGGATTTTCACTAAAAATAATATACCCCTCATTATAAAAGCACAACTTGTAAAATAGAATATTTTAAGGCAAAATATAATGACTTGAAACCATGGACACAATCTCTGTAGGATCTAAATTTTATAGTTTACACAAATAACAATAGAAATGCAGATAGTGTATACACACACACATATTATCAGTGTGGACTTGGTATATATACTTGGACAAGCATATCAGAAAGGACTAAAATAGAAGCTGGTAGGCCAGTCATGTAGTAGGGTAAAAGACAGTACCTATTATACTGATATCCAAAAACAATATAAACACAAATGTTGGAAAATCTTTTAGATAGATTTTCCTGTGTTTAATTTATAGAAATTTGTGATATGAGCAAACTTAAAAGGAAGAAGCAGATACAGATGGGCGATGCTATCTGCACTGAAGATGATAAAAATTGATGAGATCTTATATTACATAGAAGAATCAAAGTATGAAATAATTGAATTCAATGAATGAGAGCAGGAAAATTGAGTTTAAAGTCTTTATGCATTTCTTGATGTATAGCATAGTATTTTACAGTTAGGACTTCAAAAATTATTTCAAAACTTGGAATATATTATTCACTAAGCAAATATATTGAATTAGTAAATTTTTCCATTCTGAAAAGCAACCCAATCCAACTAGGAAAACTATCATTATAATTTGGTTTATAACCTATTTTCCTCATATATATATATATATATATATATATATTCTATATTTTAACACTTTTGGAATGAGGAAAAGAATAACCGAAATGCTTGCTTGAAGTTTACTGAATGAGTCATGAGAAAGAAGTAAAAACTTTTTTGGCTATATTCTCTAAATAAATCTCCCACATATTTTGGCATATTGTCTCTCAAAACATAAATTTTCATTAAATGTTCAGGTATGAAATAGTAGGATTAATAATTCAATGAGTCTCCCATAAAAGAGAACTCTTGACTATACCCTCCTCACTTAGGACATAAAAGTGGCTTGGTTCTCCAATTTTAATTTCCATCTAATCAAGACAGGGATTATCAACACTTATTTCACAAAGATATTTAAGTAATGTCCCTATCTTCTCAAACTTTTAATCAAATATATTTCCTAAAAATTACTGAAAATCACCTTGTATCCTCTAATTCAGAGCAGAATTACCTAAAATAAACACTCAACGTACAGCGATCATGCCTAAAGAGAGCCTACCTATAAAGCAGAAAGAATGTGGACTTGGAGTCATTAGATTAGAAGGTGATGTGTATTTTCTCATATATAAACTATTATTGAAATAAAATATTATTTACATAGTGCTTTAAGGTTTGCAAATAATTTCCATATGGTGTATCATTTGATCCTTAAGACAAGCCTCTAAATTAGAAAGTTGTGGGAACAGTTACCTAAGACAACACAGCTAATAATTGTCTGAAATTGCATTTGAACTGAAGTATACTAATTCTCAGTTTAGTACTCTATGCAACAAGACAATAGTTCTACACAGCCTCTAAGGTTACTTCAGGTTCTAGTTCTATTGAGGGGACCATTAGATTTTCAGGAGAAAATAAAACAAAACTAAACCTTGATTTCCAAGGAATAACAGCATCAAAAATGAATTGAGCATATATTATACTGCAATCAAATAAGCAGTATAGGTTTAGAGTCAACCCCTGATGAAGGTTTGGTCAAATGAGCAATATGTTGCTCTGAGCTGGCAGGAATGCAGATGTTTCTGGAATAAATCATGAAGTTGCAGATTGTATTTACCCTGCACATAAAAACAAAGATGCCTTACCAAGTCATGTTTTAAATTTCCTTAAGACGACATCTGGTCTGGAACTAATTCTGTTTTGAAAGTGTAGTCACATTTGTGATACTTAAGCTTAAAATACATTGCTTGGGGATGAAAGCTCTCAATTGTATATAACACTTGCCAGTCATTAAAACATTTGCTTTCTCGCTCTCATTTAGATTTTGTCTCTACATGGAAGCACATTTATATAAAAAAAGAATCGCTGCATTCTATAGCACTTTCTTTCAACTACATATATTTGCATTATACATATATGTATGTATATTTATAAATTTGAGGTTATATAGATAAGTGTACATGTATACATACATACATACATATACACACACACAAACATTGTGTGTATATATGCATGTGTGTGTATCATGAAGGGACTAGCATTATGGAGTTATCTTAGAGATAATCTAGGTCAGTCCTCCATTTTACAGAAAAGGAATCTAAGAACCAGAAAGTTTACGGACTTCTTCATGTACATAAATCTAGTGAATGACATATCCAGGACTGAAAGTCTGATCTTCTGATTCAAAATTGTTTGTGTGGTTTGGTTGTTTGTTTCCCATGATGCCACAATAAATTAGATATAGATACATCAGTAGTATTTATCAATGGATAAAAATGTTATTTTTGGAATAGTTCTACTATTCTTCCCCTTTCAAAATTTTATAATAGTGTAAATATCTCCATTTTAGAAAAAAAGATCTAATTTCTGTATTCCCATCTTTTGAGTACAAAATTTGAGTACAAAATAGGTTTTCAATAAATTGGAAAAAAATGTTATGTTGAGAAATACACTGACTATGGAGACAAAAGAGATGGTTGAAAACCCTGCTTCTAATTTTGTTATCAACGAGATCTTAGGGAAATTCCTTTGAGTTTAGTTCACCTGACTGTAAAATAATGGATTAGGATTACATGTCCTCTCAGGATCCTTCCACCTCTAGATGTAGGATGATAAATAAACCTTGAATAAAATATGCTTAATGGTATAAATGGAATCACTAGCCTTTACTTCTCCAACACAATTTATTTAAAATAAAATTGACAGTAAGAATTGCAAGTTATTTTGAGCTTTCAATAGCTTTAGACTGAAGATATTGAAACACAATTGATATGCAGACTTTAATGTTCTACATTGCTAAGAGATATAGTATTGTTCCCTTGAAGTTTAAATTAATGCATTTTTTCCTACTAAAATTTAATCATTTTGGGGGACCTATTCATGATCAATTCAATAAATGCTTTATTCTAAATAATTATGGGATGATTTGTCATACTTCTCATTAAATTTAATAATTAACCAAACTTTTTCAAGAATTTAGAATAAGAAATATAGTACATTAGTTCCCAACAAAATTACTGGAATCTGAAAGACTATCAAAGACTGTAATGACAGCAGGTAAGTAGGATGAAAGGCAAAGATAAATCCACAAATTCCTTTCAATAAAACAAAAGTCCAAGGGACAAATGATAGTAAGCAAGCAATCTATTCATAAATTCTGTGTAAATATAAAACTAAGTATGCCTAAGTGTATCAATTATGCAAAATATGTTTCTACTTAATATAGATTAAGAACAAAGTAGAATGTCTTCATGATTTCAAACAGTGCTTCATGGATTATAAGCATCAGAATCATGAAGTGGCTGTGATACATCCTGATATTCTGGAAACAATGTGATACAGTGGAAAGAGTAACTTATGTACACATTCTGGCTTTGACCTCTACTAATAGTACATTTGAGCAAGTTATTTCAACACTATGAGACTCATTTCATTTAAAAATCCCTTCTAGTTCTATATGTATGATTCTATCATATTCCTAGACACTATGTAGAAACAAGTCCTATGTATCTTTACTATGTTCATGGTACTACATTTGATGATACTCCATTGATATTCCAAATATTTGCTTTTCTTCTCAGGATTATATTTACATTTGCCCCTTTTCTATTAAGTTCAACAAATAAAAGTTTAACAATTTTTAAGAAGGTCCTGAAAGCTGCTAAATGTAATAGGAAGATTAACTAACAACACTCATAAGCAAAATGATAAAAATCAAGTATAACACTTGGGATTCATGTGTTCTAGTGTGCTACCAAAACAATTCACTTTGTTCAATTTTCCTTGCAATTTAGTTCAAAGAAAAGTTAGTAAGCATTTATGCTGTTAGGATACAAAGATGAAAAATAACAGTCCTTGCCAACCAGAAAGTTGTCTCATTAAATCAGGGAAAATATATCAGGGGCACAAATAAATATAATAAATTTTAAATCTGATCAAAACAAAGCTTTTGTGGAACATTTCTGATATAAAAGTATTTCTTCATTGTTAAAAGCATATTTAGTTTCATTTGTTTTAATTTTTTAAAGAAATTTTGAATTGAACAATTATTAAATAAAGTAAACATTTAAAATTTCAATAGTAAACCAGAAAGAGAAGATTGTGTTTTTATGTTTTTTTATGGATGTGACAGGGTTGATGATTGTTATCTCTTGTCCTATGTTTTCTGCTTTCTTTTTGTTTTTCATTCTCTCCTTTTATGGAGACTGGGTCTCCCTTTCTGACCTAGTCTGAAAACTTGGTGGTCATTCATAAGATGAGCCCTAGTGTTGATTAATGAGCAAAACAATGATGACTTATTTTATAACCTGCACTATTTTGTCCCTTCTTAGGTAGTCTTATGGTGCTGGAATGGGGGGGGTAAGGGTAATGTGTGTCATATTTGTACAGACACATGATCAGTTTGAACCCAGTTGCAACTTAAAATTCCAATCTTCGAAAGTTCTACAAACCTTAATCTCTTCTTGGAAGGAAGGAAAGAAGGTATTAAGGAAAGAAGAAAGAAAAATATTTTAAATAAATATGCATAATAAAACAAAATAAATAAATAAAACAAAATAAATTCCCACACAGTGTCAAAATGTATGTTTCATTCTATACTCTGTCAATCTGTTCTCAGTCAAGAGGTAGGTAATAGAAAACATATTTTGTTAATTAACTCAACTAGGATAACTGAGCAATAGAATGAATGGGAATATTTGCCAAAGCAAATTTGTCAGTGATAATTCCCAGCGGGTCAATGGATAAGAGTTCTATGATGCATAGAACTGAATACTCACTATGAAAGGCACTCAGCATTACAGACAGAAAATTATTTCAAAGATCAAGCTTTTCAAATCTAGCCATCTTTGGTTGAACAAATATGGATATAATTTCAGCTCATGTGCAATTTTACTTTCTGCCTACTCAACAGTTCTTTAAAAAAGCAAGGAAAAATGAACTGATATATGATTTCACAAATATTTATAAGTAGCTCACACATCATGGAACTGAGATTTTTTTATCATTAAAATGAATTTGTGATTTCATTTTAAACATTTGGATAAAATTATATATTAATGGAGATATAAATAAACATAGACTTAAATTTTAAGTGGTTCCATGTTTTCATATTAATAAAATTCCTTTATAATATAAAAATTAACAGTGAAATATGGAGATGGAAATAATTAAAAGAGATGAAAATAAGAGAAATTCTATCACCAAGAAAATAATAATTTATATTTTTTCTTTGATTTTGGACATTCACAAGTAAGCAGCCCTAAAGTAAAATGCAGAGAAATGCTATAATAATGAAAATTAACATTGCAAGATTGAAAAGATACACATACTTACACAGCAATCTTTGTTTTTATTTTCAGTGTTCATTTTTGTATTTTTAAATGTATAATCATATATCTATACTCCATTAAAAATGTTATATCATATGAGGTTGGTGAAGGGCTAGAGGAACTTCCAAAAAAGTTGTTTGAGAACTACACTTTCAGAATTGTTATCCTAGAGCAGTACTATTCAACTACTAGAAGAGTTAAAACTAGGGGCAGCTAGGCGGCTCAGTGGATAAAGCACCGGCCCTGGAGTAAGGAGTATCTGGGTTCAAATCTGGTCTCAGACACTTAATAATTACCTAGCTGTGTGGCCTTGGGCAAGCCACTTCACCCCAATTGCCTTGCAAAAACCAAAAAAAAAAAGAGTTAAAACTAAAGGCAGATGCTGGTGTTAGAGGTAGGTTCATTCTTATAGGTCTATAATAGTATCTATAATGGTTTATTGTTCTAATGCCATGGGGGGGCTATGGGTCAGTTAAAGATTCTAGTCTTTGAATATCCATTTTTTTTTTCTCTGAAACCTAAATAAAGTTCCAGGGAACTAAAGGAAGAAAAAAAGATAATGGAATATAACAATCTTTCTATAAAGACTTGAATGGATCCTTGATCTTTTTGACCAATGAAATTATAAATAAGATGTCTTGACTTATAGGGCAAATGAGATTTAAACTCTGCTCTCTCTCTCTCTCTCTCTCTCTCTCTCTCTCTCTCTGCATACACACACACACACACACACACACACACACACACACACACACACACACATATATATATACTTTAAAAAGGAATTAAACTTAAATTACAAAATCATCTATCATTTTGTTACGATATGATTAGAGGGATCAACTCGGTGATGAGTTCAGAAATAAGATATCAAATGAATGAGAAGTGAGAGAGGAGAGGAATTGGATGCACTGAATTAGGATATATTTTACAAAGAGATTGCCTAGAAAAGTGGAAATTTTACATTGTAGACTGAGAAGAAGGTAGTGACAATAATTTCTTGTTTGTTTTTTAATGGATGGGAATAAGTACTCATTTGAAGATATTGAAGGAACCAATAGTCAATAACAAGTTGAAGTTTGGAAAAAGAAAAATACCTTAATGATGTTATCTGATAGGGAGTACATATGAATATGGTATCATGTACATACATAAAAAATGGTGATCTTGGCAAGCAGAGGAGCCACTCTTTTAAATGAGAAAAGGAAAGAATGGGAAATGATGTTAAGAGATTTTTGAAATAAAAAGAATGAAATAAGAAGGAACTTTTCTCAAATTTCTTAGTTGTTTTACTCTGGGCAACTCATTTAACCTCTGTTTGCCTTAATCTACTGGAGAAGGAAATGGAAAGCCATGTTAGTATGTTTGCAAATAAATAGAGTTTTAATGTGTCGTGGGTCACAGGAATCACCAAAAGTCAGAATTGACTGAACAATATCTTCTCATTTTTTTGTGACTTCACACTCTGTATCTGCTTAGAAAATTGTGGGGCAACCAAGAGAACAATGTATACATCAACAACAACATTATAAGAAGACCAACCTTGAGGGAAGCAGCTCCTCTATGCAGCCCAGAGAGCTTGGACAACTTTATTTGACTGATTATGGACTATATATTATCCCCAACCAAAGGGAGAAAAACAAAACAACACAAAACACACAGGGGGAATAAAAAACCTTCCAAATCTGATGAACACTTTATAAAAATTATCTCATATATCTCTTTCAATTAATCCTAATTCCTCATGACAAAAATTAATCTAAACCTGTTTAACTATATGTATATAAAATACTAACCTTAGTGTTCCCTGCTGAGGGGAGGGGGGTGAGAAGGGAGGGTGGAGGGAAATTTTTGTAACTTAAAAATATGCACGTATTAATGGATAGAAATAAATAATTAATTAATTAAAAAAGAAAATTGTGGGGCACACAAAGATGTTAAATGCACATTTAGAACTAAATTTCCTCAACTGAGGAATTACTTGTTTTAACATTAGTATATTAATTATATATTAATCAGATCCATTCAAAATCCTATTTTCAGAGAAGGACTCTGTTATTCAATAAGTAATTCTTTTAAAAACTTTTTTATATGTAGCTAGACCTCTAAAATTAAATAGCCCCTGGCCTCAGTGAACTTATATTCTACAGAAATAAAAATTCCACTCAGAGGAAATGCTATTTGAAGTAACTTTCTTTGAATACATCTCTAAAACAATATAGCAGAGATACCCAGCCACAATAAGAAAATTATATGTCTTGCTATAGGGTAATTTGCAGAGAGTTCACAGTGAATATAACTGAGATACCAGATATTGCATCCTTTTAGCAGACTTTGCTCCAAAGAATAGCAACCTAAAATCAATTTCACATAAGTAATATGTTCTGAAATGCTTATAAATTCCAAGATTCATGGTTTGTGAATCATTCAATCTCTTTCCTATATGCGCAAAGTCACAGTGGAGTGGAGGGGGTAACAGTATCAAGCCAGATAGCTCAGATGACTTTTATGAGTATACTGGCATTAAACTTCATCTTTTCACTTTTAAATTTGAGTTTTGTCAGTCTACATTTAATTTCATAATACTCATTGAAAATACTTATTTATAATTTTTAAGTATTCCAACAATAGTTTAAAATAATTATATGCTCCAGAATATAAAAATGTTAACATGTTACATTCAGATCATCATCATTGGGATTATTTCATTTTGCTTAAATATATTAAGTTTAATGTTGACAGGAATTCATCTCGGCATTGGTATTATGTTCTCTTGTGCACATGAGAAACGTAAATATATGAAATGCCTAAAATCTGACATGTTTCCATAAGTCTGTCCTAAATTGTATTCAGATTAGGTTATTTAGAAAATCACTCAACAATCTTTTTACTGACTATACATTAAGTACTTTGCTAAATGATGGAGAGTAAAAAGGTAAAAACATACCCTGACCTCAAGGAGCTCATAGTAAAGGCAGATAAGCATATAAAAATGACCAGATATATACAAGGTAGATGGAAGGCCTGCTCCTGCAGAAGATGGATCTTGAGGTGAGTCTCAAAGGAAGCCAGAAAAATGAGAGTCATTAGTTAAATTGGAGTAATGTCCTTGACAATATGAAAGTTGGAAAGAGAAAAAGGTTTAGAGGAGATGAGTTCTTAGTTCAGATGTATTGAGTTTGAGGTGGTTAGTGAATGACTTAGTGATCAAAAATTTCAGCTCAGAAGATTGATGAGGGATGGATAGATAGATCTGGCAATCACCTGCACAGAGATGATAATGTTATACATAGAGCACATAAGATCACCAAATGAGAGAGTGTAGAAGGAAGAGAGAAATGGAATCATGATAGAACATTGGGGGATACCAATAATTGGTAGACATGATATAGGTGAATATTTATCAAAGGAGACTGAAGAGCAATGACAGACATAAGAAGAGAGTCAACAGAGAGCAAGACTATGAAAAGGTATAGAAGAGAGAGGAGTCAAGGGAAGAAAGTGATACACAGCATCCTACGAGAAAGTAATTAAGAAAGAGGTTGATAAAGAAAGAGCTTTCTACTTGTTTTACCTCTTAGATCTCTTAATACTTCAAAACATCCTCCTTATAGCTATCAGATTGGCATAGCTAAACCACAGGTCTATGCTCATCACTTTCCTCATAGTGTCTCCATCTTACCTTCAATATAAAATATAAATTCCTTTGGCTTTTAAAGACCATCACAATGTGTTTTTTCATTGTTATTATCATTGTTAAATTAAAGTCATACCTTTAATCCTTCACAGCAGTTCTTTCCCTTACCCCATAGGTAATCATCATCTCTTGATGATGTGACATGAACTAGTTTTATGACTAAGTGAACAGAGATCATGGAACAAATATCAGAGTTATCATGGCAGAAAATTTTTTATATTTGACAACAGCTTGGACAATGGGTGAGTGATACTGATTAGTCAAGAGTGTCATCTAGGAAGAAAATGATGGTGACTGAAAAGCCAACACATTTGGACTCATGCTTTTTATTTACATACTATATGAAAAAGGAATGTCATTTATGGTGATGAGAATGAAAACAGGGAACAAAATCAAATGAAAACAGAACAGTTATACTAATCCTGACATTATCTTGAAAGTATGATGGGATGACTTTGTAACCATACTTCAAATAAAAAGAAATAAGGATAAATAAGAAGTCATGGAGGGTATTAATATTTGCAAAATGATGTTGTAATGATATCAGTTTCTATCAACCCACAAGACTATTTTTCCCATTATTTTCCCATATTACCAAAAAAAAAAACTACATGAGAATTCATGCTGTCTTTAAGGAAAGATGACAAGAAAATAGGCAGACTTTGCAAGTAATACTCCACTGCACCTCTTTTCAGTCTCAAAATTGAGTAAAAAGCAAAGATAATGAAGTTTGCACTTTGTTTTTTTTGGTTAAAAAATAAACAGTAAAACACAATGCAACTTTAAGGACTCACTTCTAATATATTTCTCATTCAATACATCAAACCATATTTCTCATTAAATGAAACTACCAGTGTAACTCCATTTAAAAACTTTCTGGTTAATAACTGGAGGAATAAGCAGAAGTATCTATGTTTGCTAGTCAGATGTGTTTGCCACTGACATGGTTAATGTCCTATTCAAAACAAGAACGATCCCATATGTTTTTATTTGCAGGTGATATTGTGCTGACTACATCCAGTCCCAAAACATTATAAAATCTCTTTAACTATGCACATTATTATTCAAAAATAATTAACCTAATATTCCATATAAGAAAGAAGAAATTAAATAAAAATGATTGTCTATACTGAGAAGTAATTATATGGCCTTTTTATCGAGTTAGTATATCAATGCATAATATTTAGAATAGACTCTCAAAATAAAAAAATAAAACTGAATCTTGAACTAAATAAAAAGAATTAATCAGATTAATCCAATTTGGGAAAATGCTTAGTGATTGTATTAATCCTGAGTTATCTCTGGACGCAAAAGTCCATTTTCTGAATGTAAGGGTTGAAGAATTAAAACCTCAGGGTTGGGGAGTCAAGATGACAATGTGAAGGCAGGAGTTCCTGGAAACCCATTCCCCTAAAACTCCAAAAGCTGTCAAATTATGACTCTCAGGAAAAATTCAGAGGGACAAAAACCACAGAAACACTGAGTGATCGAAATTCCCAGTCCAAGACAACTTAGTTCTGAGGAAAAGGTCTGTTCCACTGGGATCGGGGTGTTGGAAAAAGCCACAGTGCAGCACAGGCAGGCTGCATGACTGGGCTTTAGAAGAGAGATTAATTTTCAGACCTCTTGGCACAGGGATCATTGGGAACAGCGGGAAGGGGTGGTGAAAGAACTCACTTGCACCAGAGTGAGTACAGAGTGTAGACCTGCAGTGAGAACCTACAGTGGGAGTCAGCAAAGCCACCCAGCATGTCCAGACCTCTCAGTCCTCAGAAAGTAAGGGCATCAGTGGAGACTGCAGAGGTCCCTCTGCTCTCCCTGTTTGCCCACACACAGATGCAGGTTTCAGTCTAGACCCCCACAGCACCATCATAGACAAGCAGGGACCATCCTCACAGTTCTAGGGCAGAGGGGAGAGCCTGAACACAGGCAAGGAGCAGTCAGAGCCTCTCATAAGACCTTGGAGGAATTAAGGTCCCTGTGGGTTGACCCCCCCCCCAAAGCATTTGAAGTGCTCTAAATCAGTCATAGGCTGAGGAAATGGACAAACAAGAGAAAAAGAAGAACCTGACCATAGAAAATTATTTTAGTCCCATGGAAGATTCAGAAGATGACAAAAATCAAAGTTTCTGTACCCAAAATATCCAAGAGAAAAAGAAAATGGGCTCAGGCTATGGGTGAGTTAAACAAAAAAACTTTGAAAAGCAATTGAGGGAGGTAGAGGAAAAATTTGGAGGAGAAATGAGTGTAATGCAGATAAATCATGAAAACCAAACCAGCAGATTGGTGAAAGTAATACCAAAAATACTGAAGAAAATTAATGTTAAAAATTGGTTTAATCCAAATGGAAAAAGCAACACAAAATTAAAATGAGAAGAATGCCTTAAAAAACAGAACTGGCCAGTTGGAAAAGGAGATAAAAAAAGCTCTCTGAAAAAAATAACTCTTCCAATGCTGAATGGAACTAAAGGAAGCTGATGACTTTGTGAAAACTCAGGAAGATATGAAACTATACCAAAAAAATAGAAGAAAATGTGAAATATCTCATCGGAAAAAACAACTGACCTTGAAAACAGATCCATGAGAGTGAACTTAAAAATTATTGGGCTTCCTGAAAGTCATGACCAGAAAAAGAACCTAGACTTCATTTTTCAATAAAAAATACAGCAAAATTGCCCTGAAATCCAAAGAAGAGTAAAACAGTAATTGAGAGAATTCACTGATCATTTTTTGAAAAAGATCCCAAAAGATAAACTTCCAGGAATATTATAGTCAAATTCCAAAACTCCTGAGCCAAAGAGAAAATACTAAAAACTTCCAGAAGCAAGCAATTAAACTACTGTGGCTCTATAGTCAGAATCACACAGGACCTAGTAGCTTCTTCATTAAGCACTCTTAGGACATGGAATATGATATTCCAGAAGGCAAAATATCTTGGTTTACAACTGAGAATCAACTACCCAAAAAAACTGAACATCCTCTTTAAGGGGAAAAGATGAACTTTTTTTCTTTTTTATTAAAAGGTTTTATTACAGTTTTGACCCGAATCTCACTTCCGTCCCCCCACCCCCCACAGAAGGAAGTCTTTACATTGTTTCCATGGTATACATTGATCCAAATTGAATGTGATGAGAGAGAAATCATATCATTAAGGAAGAAATATAAAGTATAAGAGATAGCAAGATCAGATAATAATATATCAGGTTTTTTTTTCCAAATTAAAATTAATAGTCCTTGGTCTTTGTTCAAACTCTACAGTTCTTTCTCTCAATACTGATTGTATTCTCCACTGGAGACAGCCCCAAATTTTCCCTGATTGTTGCACTGATGGAATGAGCGATTCAATTAAGGTTGAGCATCACCCCCATGTTGCTGTTAGGGTGTACCGTGTTTTTCTGGTTCTGCTCAACTCACTTAGCATCAGTTCATGCAAATCCCTCCAGGCTTCCCTGAATTCTCATCCCTCCTGGTTTTTAATAGAACAATAGTTTTCCATGACATAATATATACTTTGCTAAGCCATTCCCCAATTGAAGGACATTTACTTGATTTACAATTCTTTGCCACCACAAACAGCGTTGCTATGAATTTTTTTTTTTTTGTACAGATGTAGTTTTCACCTTTTTTCATCATCTCTTCAGGGTATAGACCCAGTAGTTGTAGTTCTCAATGAAAGGGCATGTCATGTACATTTTTGTTTCCCTTTGGGAAAAGTTCCAAATTTCTCTCCAGAAAGGTTGGATGAGTTCACAACTCCACCAACAATGTAATAGTGTCCCAGGTTTCCCACAACCCTTCCAACAATGATCATTAACCTTTCTGGTCATATTGTCCAGTCTGAGAGGCATGAGGCTGTACCTCAGAGAAGCTTTAATTTGAAGATTTGACTCAGTTCACTGTATAATTTAGAAATAAGTTCTTTGTCAGCAACATTAGTTGGAAAGATTGTTTCCTAGTGTACTACATTTCTTTTGATCTTGGTTACAGTGGTTTTGTTTGTGCAAAAGTGTTTTAATTTAATGTAATTGAAATCATATAGTTTGTTTTTATTGATGTTCTCCATCTCTTCCTTAGTCATAAACTGCTTCCCTTTCCATATATATGTCTAGATCCTGTATTCATTTGGATCTTATCTTGGTATGGAGTGTGAGGTCTTAGTCTAATCTAAATTTCTTCCATACTAACTTACAATTTTCCCAGCTGTTTTTCTCAAAGAGAGAGTTTTTATCCCAATAGCTGGACTCTGGGTTTATCAAACAGCAGATTACTATAATTGTTTCCTATTATTGCACCTAGTCTATTCCACTGACCCAGCACTCTATTTCCTTGCCAATACCAGACAGTTTTGATGACTGCTGCTTCATAATATAATTTTAGATCAGGTAGGATTAAGCCACCTTCTTTTGCACTTTTTTCATTAAATTCCTGGAAGTTCTTGACTCTTTATTTATTCATATGAAATTGCTTACAAATTTTTCTAACTCATTAAAGTAATTCTTTGGAATTTTGATTGGTAGGGCACTAAACAGGTAGTTTAGTTTTGGTAGAATTGTCAATTTTGCTATATTATTTCCATCTATCCATGAGCAGTTGATGTTTGCCCAGTTATTTAAGTCTGATTTAATTTGTGTGAGAAGTGTTTCGTAATTGTTTGCAAAAGTTTCTGAGGCTTCCTTGGCAAATAAACTACCAGGCATTTCATATTGTCTAAGGTTACTTTGAATGGAAATTTTCTTTCTAGACCTTCTTGCTGTTGCTTGCTAGTCATATAGAAAGGATGAGAATTTAAGAGGGTTTATTTTACATCCTGCAACTTTGCTAAAATTACTAATTGTTTCCCATATTTTTTTGGATGATTCCTTGGGATTCTCTAGGTAGGCCATTATTGTCATCTGCAAATAGTGAGAGTATTCTTTTTTCCTTCCCATTCAAATTCCTTCAATTTCTTTTTCTTCTCTAATTGCTGAATCTAACATTTCTTTTCTTTTTTTTTTAGATTTTTCAAGGCAATGGGGTTAAGTGGCTTGCCAAAGGCCACATGGTTAGGTAATTATTAAGTGTCTGAGGTCAGATTTGAACCCAGATACTCTTGACTCCAAGGCCGGTGCTCTATCTACTGCGCCACCTAGGCGCTCCCTGAATCTAACATTTCTAATACAAAATTAAATAATACTGGTGATAATGGGTATCCTTGTTTCACCCCTGATCTTATTGGGAATGCCTCTAGCCTCTTGCCATTGAATATAATGCTTGTTGATGGCTTCAGATAGATACTGCTTATTATTCAAAAGGAACAGCCCTACACTCCTGGTGTGTTTAGTACAAATGGGTGCTGTATTTTGTCAAAAGCTTTTTCAGCATCTATTGATATAATATAAGTTATGATGAGTTTGTTTTTGATATAATTACCTGTACTAACAATTTTTCTAATATTGAACCAATCCTGCATTCCTGGAATGAATCCTACTTGGTCAAATTATATTATCCTATTGATAACTTGATGTAATCATTTACTAAGATTTTGCTCAAGATTTTTGCATCTATATTCATCAGGGAGATAGGTCTATAATTTCCTTTCTCTGTTTTTAACTCTTCCTGGTTTAGGTATCAACACCATATTGGAGTCATAGAAAGAGTTAGGCACAGTTCTGTTTTCCTCTATATTTCCAAAGATTTTATATTGAATTAGAACCACTTGTTCTTTAAATATTTGATAGAATTTATTCGTGAATCCATCAGGCCTTGGAGATGTTTTCTTAGGGAGTTCAATGATGGCTTGTTGAATTTCTTTTTTTCTGATATAGGGTTGTTTGTGTATTTAATCTCCTCTTCACTTAACCTGGCAACCTACATTTTTGTAAATATTTGTCCATTTCACTTAGATTGTCAAATTTATTAGCATAGTTGGGCAAAATATTTCTAAATTTTTCTTTAATTTCCTCCTCATTGGTGGTGAGTTCACCTATTTCATTTATAATACTAGCAATTTGGTTTTCTTCTTTCTTTTTTTAAATCAAACTGATTAGAGGTTTATGAATTTTCTTGTTTTTTTCATAAAACCAACTTTTTTGTTTTATTTACTAATTCAATAGCTCTTTTGCTTCCTATTTTATTAATTTGTCCCTTAAGTTTTAGAATTTTTAATTTGGTATTTAATTGGGGAAGTTTAATTTGTTCTTTCTCTAATTCTTTTAGTTGTATATTTAGTTCATTGATTTCTTCTTTCTCTAATTTATTCATGTAATCATTTAAGATATCCCCTTACAGCTGCTTTGATTGAATCCCATAGGTTTGGTATGTTGTTTCATTATTGTCATTATCTAGGATAAAATAATTTATTCTTTCTATAATTTGTTGTTTGATCCACTCATTTTTTAATATTTGATATTTATTTATTCTCATTTTATACAAAAATGTTTTTATACATTAACAAATTATTCTCACTTAAGAGTAAACAAAATACCCCCTCCCCCAAAAAATATAGACTCGATTGAGCAATAAAGTAAAGGGGAGCGAAAAAAAATTAAAATTAAAAAAATATATTAATAATTGTAGGTATGGCCAGGTGGCACCATGGATGGAGCACTAGTCCTGGAGCCAGGCACACCTGAGTCCATATCCAGCCCCATACACCCAACAAATCATCCAGCCATGTGACATGCAAACCACCCCAACCCCACTGCTCTGCAAAAACCAAAAAAAAAAGAAAAAATAGACCTAAAATCAAATAAAATAGTAATAATAGTAGGGATGGCTGGGTAGTGGCCAGAGCATTGGCCCTTGAGCCAGGAGCACCCACATCCAAATCAGCCTCAAATAACAACGATCACCATGCTATGCAGCCCCAGACAGGCCACCCAACCCCATTTACTCTGCACTCCCCCAAAAATAATAATAATAAAAAATGTGCTTCAGCCTTTTCAACAACACCAACAACCCTGTTGCAGGTGGATCACATTCTTTATGATAAGTGCATCACAAAAGTTGCTTCCATATTTTCCCACCATTGTCATTGCTGATCACAGCTCCCTCCTTTCGTATTTCTCCACTACCATGTACTATATTTTCTCTCTCCTTTCACTTTGACTGTGCTGTAGGGTAGCTGAGTGGCACAGCAGACAGATCCCTGGTCCTGGGGCAAGAGGCCCAGAGGCCCCCTACCACCCCTTAGGCCCAGCATCCACCTGGCCCAGTTGTCCCGGACAGGCCACCTAATCCCAGCCCCTTGCAAGAAGTAAAAAAGAAAATGTGTCATATCTGACCACTTTCCCTCCATGGTCCATCCTCTCCTCCATCACACACATTCCCCCCTTCCCCCGTACCCCCCCTTCTTACTCCAGATGCCTATACCCCATTAAGTATATATGCTGTTTCCTCTCCTAGCCACCTCTGATGAGAGCAAAGATTCCCTGATTTTCCCTTGTCTTCCCTCCTTCCATATATTTGCAATAGCTCATTCTTAAAGAGAGAGAAAGAAGAAATCAATAAACTAAATATGCAACTAAAAGAATTAGAGAAAGAACAAATTAAGAAAGAACACAAAAAGGAAAATCTTATTATATGAAATATCTTGGCCTATTCCCCCCTCTCCTTTTTCTTTCTGCCATTATATTTCCCTTTTTTCTATTGACTCCATTTTTTACACCATATTTTATCTTCAAATTCAGCTTTCTCCTGTGCTTCAACTATAAAAGCTCCTTCTACCTGCTCTATTAACTGTTAATGTTCATATGAGTATTATCAGTGTCATGTTTCTATGCAAGAATACATGCAGTTCATCATCATTAAGTCCCTCATATTTTCCCCTTCTCCTCCAATCTCTATTCTTCACCTGCATCCTGTATTTGAAGATCAAAGCTTCTGTTCAGCTCTGGCCATTCTAACAGGAACATTTGAAATTCCCTTGGTTCATTGAAAGTCCATCTTTTTCCCTGGAAGAGGACATTCATTTTTGCTGGGTAGTTCATTCTTGGTTGCATTCTAAGCTCTCTTGCCTTCCGGTATATTATATTTCAAGCTCTACGAGCTTTTAATGTAGTTGTTGCTAAGTCCTGTGTGATCCTGACTGCAGCTCCACAATATTTGAATTGTATCCTTCTGGCTGCTTGTAATATTTCCTCTTTGACTTGGGAGTTCTGGAACTTGGCTATAATATTCCTAGGGGTTAGTGTTTTGGGGATCTCTTTCTTGGGGGGATAGGTGGATTGTATCCTTTTCTATTTTGCCCTCTGCTTCTATGATATCAGGGAAATTTTCCTGTATTAATTCTTTGAAAATGATGTCAAGGCTCTTTTCCTGATCATGACTTTCAGGTATTCCAATAATTTTTAAATTATCTTTCCTAAATCTGTTTTCCATATCAGTTGTTTTTTCCAATGAGATGTTTCACATTTTCTTCTAATTTTTCATTTTTTTTGGTTTTGAAGTAATGAGTCCTGATTTCTCATAAATTCATCAATCTCCCTGAGTTCTATTCTTTATCTAAAGGATTTGTTTTCCTCAGAGAGTTTTCTTATCTCTTTTTCCATCTGGCCAATTTTGCTTTTTATATCATTCTTCTCCTCAATAACTTTTTGAACTGTTATATCCATTTGCCCTAAGCTGGTTTTTAGCATGTTATTTTCTTCAGCATTTTTTTGGACTTCCTTAACTAGGCTGCTGACTTCATTTTCATGTTTTTCCTGCATCTCTCTCATTTCTTTTCCCAATTTTTTTTCTTAGTCCCTCACTTGATTTTCAAAGTCTTTTTTGAGCTCTGTCATAGCCTGATACCAATTTCTCTTTTTCTTGGAGTCTTTAGATGCAGAAGCTTGTGTTTCCTCATCTTCAGACTGAGTATATTGATCCTTCTTGGGATCATAGACAATGTATTTCTCAATGGCATTCCTCTTTTTTCTCTGCTTCCTCATTTTCCCAGCCTAAGCCTGTTTTGGGGGTGCTTCCTGAGCTTTTGGGACACTTCCACAAGGGTCTCACTTTGTGAGGCTTTGTCTTCCCTCCTGGTCTGTGAATGACCATATGCACCCCCCTCTGCTATGGGGCTGAGGTGGAGGGGGCCCCTGCTGTTCTAAAGGGGGGCCTAGACTGTGATCAGGATCTGAATGTGCTCAGAACCCCAGAGTCCTGTTCCAGGGGCAAAGGACACAGCTCAGCAGTCTCTCTTTACTCCCCCCCTCAGCTCAATGAGCTCATGCCCTGGGGTTTCCTGCGTACCAGCTCTGCCTGATTATGTTTCCTGGATCTGGAATGCAGTGGACAAGCTGCTCAAAAAAGAAGGCTCAGCTTTGCCAGATTGTGGATTCTTGGCTGCATTCCAATCTCCCTTGTTCTTCAGAATATCTTGTTCTAGGCCCTTCAATCTCTTAATGTTGATGCAGCCAGGTGCTGTGTAATCCTTTCTCTGTCTTCTTGGTATTTAAGTTGTATCTTTCTGGCTCCTTGCAGTATTTTCTCTTTTATCTGCTAGCTATGGAATTTGCCACCAAATTTCTTGATGTTTTTATTTTAGGATCTCTCCAGAGGGGATCGACGTATTCTTTCAATAACTATTTTGCCCTCCAATTCCATTATATCTGGGCATCACTAAATTCTGCAATATTATATCCAGGGTTTTTTTTTCTCTTCAGTGTTTTCAGGAAGAATAATAATTTTCAGGCTGTTCCCCCTTAATCTATTCTCGAGGTCAGTGGTATTGCTGATGAGGTATTTTATATTTTCTTATCTTTTTTCTGTATTTTGTTTTGTTTAACAGGCTCTCACTCTATCATGAAGTCATTAGTTTCTGCAGACTCCATTCTTGTTTTTAGAGAGGGGTTTTCCTTATATACCCTTTGCAACTCCTTTTCCAGTTCCAATTCTATTTTTTGAAAAAAAAAAAAACTTTTCCTTTTGACCAACTGAGGTTTTAGGAGAATTATTTCCTTTTTGCATTTTCCCAATTGAGGATCTGAGAGAATTATTCTCATTCTGTATTTGTTCAATTGAGGATCTAAGAGAATTATTCTCATTTTGTATTTCTCAAATTGCATTTTCCACTGATTTGCTATTTTGCTGGAAGTTCTTAATCTTCTCTTGGGTTTCTTATCCCAAATTTTTCAATTGATTTTTAAGCTCCTTCCTTATTTCTTCAAGGAAGTCTTTCTGTGCTGGATCCCGGATCATATTCTCCTCAGAGTTTCTGATTTAGGGCCTTTTCCTTGCAAAAATTTTACTATAGATCCACCTTTCCACTGATTTTTCTTCATTTTGCTAAGACCTTGATTTGGGGAGAGGCTGATTCATAGAAGTATGGTGTTGGTATCCCAAGAGGCTTTACTCACTGAGTGTAATATCTGCAGCTTGCCAGTAGGGGGTACTGGTTGCTTTCTCTGCATTGACCACGATTGAGTCCTCCCTTGGCCTGGAGGGAATGATTGAAGCTGTTAAATATTTTTGTCTTCAATTAGTGGTGGGCTCTACCCTGGGATGAGGTTATCTTTCTCCCTATTGTCAGCTGAGGTTGTTCTTCTGCTCACACAACTGTGCCTGCAGCAGAAGGTCTATAATTGTGTTTGTACTGAGATGAGACTTCAGCCATATTGGAGGAGTTCCTCCTGACTAGAGGAGCCCAAGGATGATGTCTGCAGCTCTCCTGCACCAGAACTCTCCCCCCTGCCCTGTTGGCAAACTCCAGATGGTCAGCACCACCACCAGTGCCTCACTCCCTAGTTGACCCAAGTCTACGAGGTAGACCAGGCTTCTAACTCTGTGACTGATCAAGCTGGTTCAGTTCTCTGGCCCTCAGACTCCTGGGCTCCAGCCTTGCTGCTAATCAGGCTGTTTGGTGGCTGATCTGTCCTCAGCACCTATACTCACCCTCAATTGTGGATGACAAATCCTCAGGTAGATGTTCTTTCTTCTGGCTTTTCTCTCTGGGTTTTGTTGATCAGATTTCTGTTAAGAGGTTTGTTTCATATCATATATGGGAAAAGGTCAGGAGATTTTAGAACCTGTCTTCTCTCTGCCATCTTGGTCAGAAGTGTTTAAAAAGATGGGCTTTCAATGAAACAGGGATCTTTCAGACTTCCTGAAACAACCAGAGCTGAACAGAAAGTTTGAACTCCAAGTACATGACTCAGGTGAACCATAGAGAGGTCAAACAAGAAGGACTTAATTATAAGGAACTTAATAAGGCTGAACTGCTTGTATTCCTGCATGGGAAGAAGATGCTGATAGCTTATGAACTCTCATTTATAAGATCAGTTAGAAGGAGCATATATAGACAAGATGCATGAAGGAGCAGAATATAATGATATAATATAATAAAAAAAGATGGGGTCGATATGTGATAAATGAAAGTACTGAGAGGAAGAGAAAGGAGAGGAAGAAGGGGGGCTAAGATATTTCACATAAGCTTCAAGAAAAAGCTGTTATAATGGAGTGGATTGGGGGAAGGTAAGGGTGAATGAGTGAGTCTTTATTCTGAAATATCTGAAATGGCTCAGAGAGGAAATAACATACACACTTCGAAATCTATCTTACTGTAGAGAAAAATGAGAGGAAAGGTATTGGATAAGGGGAATAGTTGGAGGGAAGGGAAAATTAAGTGACAGAAGAGAGGGAAATTGTGGAAGAGGGTACTCAGATACAGTACACTTCTGAATAAGGATGGGATGAAAGGGGCGAGAGAGAGAGAGAGAGAGAGTGGAATAGATTAGAGTGGGGAGGAATAGAGTGGAGGGAAATACAGTAGTGATAGCAACTGTGGAAAAAATATTGAAGCAATTTCTCTGTTGGTTATGATGGGGGAGGAAACTCATCCCAGAGCCAGGGCCATTGGAATCTGAACACAGACTAAAGAATACTTTTTTTTTCTCTTTCACTATTCTTGAAGTTTCTCATCTTTGGGGAGGGGATGGGGGTTACAACAAGATTATTGTAATAATATAAAATAAAGAAGCAACAAAAACCAAGAAAACCTCAGGGTACCATAATTTTCAAGGAATAACAATTGCAAGGCATTCAGAAGAAAGCCATAATGAGATACATATTGAGTGCAAACAGGTTATAACTATGTTTAAGAAATGATTAATCCTAGAGCTGCAATAATCTTTCTCCTCCCTTCTGCCTTTTAGAAAAAAACATTTTCCACAACACCTCAAAGACTGAGGTAGAGAAAAAATGGTATATGTATGTCATAGAACACTATTGTTCTATTAGAAACTAGGAGGGGTGGGAATTCAGGGAAGCCTGGAGGGATTTGCATAAACTGATGCTGAATGAGATGAGCAGAACCAGAAAAACACTGCACACCCCAACAGCAACATGGGGGCCATGGTCAACCTTGATGGACATGCTCATTCCATCAGTGCAATAATCTAGGACAATTTCGGGCTGTCTGCAATGGAGAATATCATTTATAGCCAGATAAAGAACCTTGAAGTTTGAACAAAATCCAATGACTATTTCCTTTAATTTAGAAAAAACCCTCATATCTTATTGTCTGATCTTGTTATCTCTTATACTTTATGTTTCTTCTTTAAGGATATTATTTCTCTCTCATCACACTCAATTTCTTTCAATATAGAACATGGAAACAATGTAAAAACTGACAAATTGCTTTCTGTGGGGGGTTGGGGGAGGGAAGTAAGATTGGGGAAAAATTGTAAAACTCGAAATAAATAAAATTTTTAATAAAAAAAGAAATACTAGTTTCCTTCAAAATTCATTTCAAGTGCCACAGTTTACATCAAATTCTTTGTGATCTCTGAGTTTAGAGTAAATAATTCCTACACTTAGATATGTCTAGATGGCACAATGAGTAGGTAACTGAATGTAAACCTAGAAAGACATGAGTTCAAATCAAACTTCAGACACTTAATAGCTCTGTGATCCTGAGCAAACCTTTTAACTTCTGTTTGGAAAAGGTCACAACACTGTTTGCCTTTGTTTATTCATCTATAAAATGAGCTTTAATGGGAAATGAAAAACCATTCCAGCAATTTTGCCAAGAAAATTGCAAATGGGGTTATGAAGTATCAGACTTGCTTGAAATGACTGATCAACAAACATTAGCAATAATATCCTATCTTCATATTGTCTCCTATGGTATAGGCTGTTAGTTTTTTGAGGACGTGGACAAATTTTTGCTTTTCCTTTGGAAGGGGATCTGCCTCATGGTTGGTGTTAGATAAATACTTTTTGAATGACTGAGATTAATTATTAAATAAGGAAATATTTACTCAGAAAAGGAGGGAGATGTGCTGGTCCTATGCTGTGAAAAGGAAAGAAAGTAGTTTTTCTTATACTTCCATTAATACTCATGAAGAGATTAAAAAACAAAGAAGGTAACATTCAAATAACCCAAACAAGTTTTATAGAAGAAATCACACAAAAATTACATATAATGAAAAGGTACAAAGGGTCTATAGAATTATAAGAATATACATATGGAGAATTTACTTTGAAGAAGTCAAATCAACTAGACTCTAAAAGGGCAATCAAGATATTTGTGTTATTCTTCCTGTTATTGAAGTATAAACATAGTCAAAAAAGAGTTGCACAAATACAAACCAGTACATCATATATGTATTTCTCTTCACATGCCTGGAGGCCTAGTCTTGAGCATATTTTACAAATCAAATTCCATGCAACTTTCTGACAAGAAAAAACTACTCCTAAGAACTGTGAAAGAAGTATATTATGCAAATGATTTCATTACACATTTCCTTCTGCCTACTGCACTAAGCTTATAAGTATTACTACCATCAATATAAAGCATCCCTTATGCACTATTTGAGTCTGTATACATCAAGAAATGGTTCTAATTCCAGAAATTCCCTAATCTTTGGAACATTTAAAAATTTTTGATGATTTTATTTTTTAGTTATGCATGAAAATTTTTAGCTTTTTAAAAATTTTATGTTCCAAATTCTCTCCCTCTCTCTCCTCCCCAAACCTAGATGGTAAGAAATTTGATGTGGGTTAAACTTGTGCTAACATGCAAAACCTATTTCCATATTAGACTTTTTGTGAAGGAAGACATAGACTCAAAGAAAAAAATCATGAAAAACTAAAGAAAATGAAAAATAGTATGCTTCAGCCTGCATTTAGACACCAACAATTTTTTTCTCTGTAGGTGGATAGCATTTCTTATTCTAAGTCCTTCACTTTTTCTTGGACGATTGTATTGATAATAGCTAAATCATTCACAATTGGTTATCATATAATATGCTGCTATTGGGTACAATATTATCCTGCTTCTGCTCACTTCACTTTACATCAGTATGGAATGTTTTTTTAAAAAAAGGTTCTTACACCTCTCTCCTTAGCAAATGTATATTGTATTTGATGTCCACTTCAAGTTAAACAGGACAAAGTTAAAAAGATTACTTCTAATCATGACCCTTCTTTGTGACTCTGAGACTCTATTGGAACAAATTTCAAAGTTTGTCTTAAGCAATCTTTTTCCTAAATGCCATTTTTTCTTGACTTGTATAGCCAGTCTCAGTATTTTGATATCATCTATCACTTTGATTGTGATATAGTAGGGCTCCTTATAGCTACTATTGCCTTTCTCCTGGCAGGCCTTAATACTCACATCAATTCAACAAATTTGAATTGGTATCTACTTTGTACTAGTTATTGTGTGTAGAAAGACTAAAATGAAAGATCTGATCATTTAAGAAGCTTCAAGTTAACAACTCTATGTGTCAGACACTGGTGAGGACACAAATATTATTTAAAACACTTCTCCTCCCCTTGTATAGTTCACAATATTTAGATTTTATTGAGGAGATGAAGAATGTACAGCGCAACTTAATTCAGGAGAGATTGTTAATAACTCAGAGCATTATGGAAGGCACTCAAAGTAAACCAGTTAAAAGAAAAAAGGGATCTGAAATTATAGAATGAAAAGTATTTGTATTACAGTAATGGGCTGCAATTTTGCAAAGGTACAATAATGAATGAAGCAATAGTGAGGTTAGTGATTTAACAGGATTACTCAAAGACTGTGAAGATGAGTAACTAATAAACTAATAATGCCAAAATAGGAAGGGATTGGTTTTGGGGGAAAAAGATAATTAGTCCTATTTTGTACATATCTAATTTGAGATGCCTATTAGGTGACAATATCTAGAGAAAGCCCAAAGATAAATAGTGTGTAGGATTGAAGTTTAGGGGGAAAGATTAGTGATAGATAGATAGATAGATAGATAGATAGATAGATAGACAGATACTTGACTGAAGAGATCTGCTCCTAAATGTTTATCAACCATTTGTCTGAGTGAAAGAATATATACACTACACACTTTAAATTTTAATCTATCTTATTTGCATTTTCTTCTACTACTTTATTACATCTAGACAATCAGCCACAATAAATAAAGCCTGAATTTGTAGTGTTTGCTGATCTCCAAAATTTTGATGTTCATACTGAAAATATAACATTCTTTGTGATATAACATCCTTGCTAAAATGTCATTTATATAGAAATGATAATGGAACTAAGAAACTTAAAAGCTCTTTACAGCAATAATAAGGTGAGAGGAGACAAGAGAGTCAAAAATTGAGTCCTGAGAGATACTCACACTTAATTGGTGGAAAACAGAACAAAATCTGGTCATGAAAAAAACAAATGAAGGGTGATCATATAAAATAGGAAAAGAACCAGAATATCTCTAAAAGGAGTTAGATATCAAAAGAACATTAACTAGCAATTTTGGCACCCAGAATAAGTATGGTGGTGGGGAGAATGAAAAAAGAATCCTCTGACATACCTTTACCAAAGGAAGAAATGCTTTCCCATCTCAACACGTGATTTTTAAGCTACTGAAAAAAGAGAAATCATGTTAGAATAAAGCTACTCTCTGCACCATTGGGGCTGTGACAGGGAATGAAATGAATCTGTAAAGGGAAATAAGTACCCCTGGTCAAGGCATCCCTTCTGAATATGGCCTACGTTCACTTCTAAATTTGTCTTCTCAGGGAGAAGTCTTTGTTCTTCTGCTCTTATTGTGTTTTTATCAATACTGTCAAAATTTGAGAAAGGTCAAGAAGAACGAGAACTGACAAACACAGTTACGATATTGTTCATAATCTTCAACATAACATATTCAATATAGCAGCAATATCAAACAAAATATGAAGTTTTAAGACAATAAGAGAACTGAGTCAAATAGACTTTTTCTAAGAGTTTATTAATAGAAAAGAGGTATAGGAAATATCACTTGAAGAACCAGCAGGGTAAATTAAAGGTCTTGGCAGAGTTTGTTTAGTCACAAGAAACTGATTGTATTTGCAAAAATACTGTGGAATGTGTTTCTTTCTTAGTAAGTGAAATAAATTATAGAAATCATTGCAAATAGATCTTTGTCTCACTACAGTCAATCAATATACCACTGTAAATGGAATTAAAGAGGATACTTGAAACATTTTATTTATTCAATGACAACTTGCTCTTTCAGTAATATGTATTGTAAAGTAAATAATTATTTTATAATTTAATAATTAATAAATTTATAAACATTTATTAGCTCTTACTATATCCAAGTCTATGTGATTGAGAATGGGAAGAATAAAATAGATTCTGTGTCCTTAAAAATGTACATTCTATTAAGAAAATGCAACATAAATGTAGATATTGTTTCTGTGTGTGTGTGTGTGTGTGTATGTGTGTGTGTGTGTGTATCTTTGTGTCTAATGACCTGGGCAAGTGAAAAGGATTCTTTATTTTATTTACTTTTTTAGATTTTTGCATGGCAAATGGGGTTAAGTGGCTTGCCCAAGACCACACAGCTAGCTAATTATTCAGTGTCTGAGGCCAGATTTGAACTCAGGTACTCCTGACTCCAGGGCTGGTGTTCTATCTGCTGTGCCACCTAGCCGCCTCAAGTGAGAAGGATTCTAAACAAGTATGAGTATGTGGAGTAACTTCCCTTGAAAATTTTCATTTGTTTTTGCTTATTAAATTTGGATTTCTTTACCTAGATTTTCTTAAAAAAAAAAGAGAGCACGCCTTTGTCTAGAATTCATTTTTTGCATATTTGTGATATTGTTATTCAAAGAAAGATTAATATTTCTCTAGGACATTTGCTATAAAGAAAAGAGTCATTCCATCATCTGCACATGGAACAAAAATTGTTCTATAGAAGAATATGGAAAAAATAAATCTAATTTGAACTTCAATCCTATCAGAATATGAATTTTTAAGTAGTTCATACTTTTAGATGCTGTTATATCTTCTATAAATTTGCTGCTGAATGTTTACAATGGATTTTATTTTTCAGTATTCTAATAAAGTTTTTAATGCAGTTCTGAACCATTTTAAGATGAAGAAGACAGAAATGAAAATAGTCCTATCAAGTAATCCATGTGCTTGGTTGACTGACATTACAACTATTAAGACACATTCAAAAGTGATCTCATTAAAGAGGGTGATCTTCTCACCATTTGCTTTGAAAGGTATGCTTGTCTTTTTAAGCTTGTTACTACCAAATTTAAGTAATTCTCTAGAACTCTCCATTCATGTAGGAAGTATAACAGGTAACTAGGCCAATCTCATACAAAATAAATTTCAGAAATTAAATGACAGTGGTCTTTTCGGTGCTTCAAAGAAACTGATTAAAACCCAGGGCCAGGTATGCTGTATGCTATGTCTGGCTCATAAATGTCATTAAATCCTTAATAAAAGAAGTAGGCAAATCTATGGGCCCAGAGCAGCAAGAAATTTTATCTACATGTTTTCCTTTACTCCAAAAGCTTATTTCGAATGTAATCTGTCAGAAGTGAAGTATGGCATAGTACAGTCTCAGAAGAAATAAGACAGCTCATTTCAAATAAGCATAAGTACATATGAAAATGTTACTGCACTCTCCATACTTGTAGACTGAGTTTAAAGTGTGGTGGGTACTAAAAATAAGCATCATGTATAACAGTCTCCCTGGTATTGTCAACTGCAATAGAGAGAGACTGATGAGAGTTCTCCAATGTGAGTTTTAATGAACCTTTTTCTCTATTGATGCAGGCTAAGTTCCATTTATTTTTAAAACGATTGGTCACATCTTTCTGCTTGAATGATAGTCTCTTGACTGATTCTGCCAAAGTGTAAAACAATAAGGAATAATAACAACCAAAAGCTGGAAGCCAATAATAAACTGTTTGTAGTGAGCTCAAAACAGGAATTGGGAAAATAAGGTACAGTATGAACTTAGTTCTATAACTTAAATATAAGTTTGCTTTGAGGATAATAGAATAATACTGAATACATAAAATGCTCCTACTTTTAAATGTAAATTCTCTCCCAACTTTCATTTCAATTTTTTTGTCATTAATAAGAAACTACTAAAAACTCCTTGAGTCTTTGCTATTTTGTATGTATGCAATAACTAAGAAACATGACTATGGATTAGTCCACATGCCAGTAGCAAATTTGAAATATTCTTTCTTTTATTGCCTAATTCATCTTTATTTTAAAAGCATCTATATATAGCCAACCCAAAACCCTGTTTAAGACATACACAGAATTGCTTTATATACTACTGCTTTGCTGAAATAGTAGAGATTGAAATGATACAGACTGAAACAAAAATTATTGGTGAGAAATATGGGTAAGGTCACACACTCTAATGTTTAATTTAAATAATCTACTAAGTCAGGTAATACCTAAAACTGACAAGGTTAAAAACGACAATTTGCAATTTTTAATTGAATACCAATCTAATGATTTGGCAAATGACTTGATTTCACAAAATACCACAGCTTCTAAAACAGAATTTCAATGAATGTTTCATTCCATGAAATTCTTTTCAGTCAGGGAAAAAACTTTCTGAAACCATAAATGGTCATTTTGTGATTTATTATCTATCATTTAAGATGTTATTTTATTTTATTTTATTTTCCTTTTATACTTGGAAAGATATATGAGTTCCTTGGCTCTGGCATCAATGGAGATGAGAGTTAAATCATTCTTCATGAGTGAATAAAAAGACTTTATCAGGAAATCACCATTTTTTTGGTAATAATCCTTCTTGTGAGAACTTAGATGACGGTGCATGATCTTTCAATAGGATCCTTTCAGATTTTCTCCTAATAAATAAGTAATTACAAAATATATACAAAAAATTTGCATACATGTGCACATGTATCTATCTATATCTATATCTATATCTATATCTATCTATATCTATATCTATATCTATATCTATATCTATATCTATATCTATATCTATATCTATATCTATATCTATATCTATATCTATATCTATATCTATATCTATATCTATATCTATATCTATATCTATATCCATATCCATATCTATATCTATATCTATATCTATATCTATATCTATATCTATATCTATATCTATATCTATATCTATATCTATATCTATATCTATATCTATCTATATCTATATCTATATCTATATCTATATCTATATCTAATCTGTATCATCTATCTCTATCTCTATCATCTATATCTATATCTATATCATCTATCTCTATCTCTCTATCTCTATATCTTATCTCTATCTCTCTATCTCTATATCTAATCTCTCGCTCTCTCTCTCTCTATCTATCTATCTATGTAAGGAAGGGGGAGAAAGACGAACAGAGACAGAGTCTAGAGAGACACATAGAGGTAAGGACTGATCTTTTTCCCCAAAGACTATTCCTGGAGTCCATCCTGAGGGTCCATGAAGAAGAATTTAAACTTCCTACTTTATTTGTATTAATTTCTTTCCTATTCTCAGGAATTTATGATATCATTTTAAATAAAAGTTTTAGAAGTAATCAAATACTTTCTTATCAATATAATTTAATTTTATCAATTTAATCAATGTAAAGAAAATGCTTTTCTGTGTAGGTTGTACACATGTTAGCACAATAGTGTTATATGTCTATGGAATAAAACATCGTGATAAAGATGAGAAGGAATATAATTTAAAGCCTTTATATATATATATATATATATATATATATATACATATATATATATATATATATATATATATGTATATATATATACATATATATATATATATATATATATATATATATATATATATAAATATATTCACAAAAATGACAGTAAAAATGCTTGGTTAGCCATTCCTGTGTCAGATATCCTTTGAATGATGTCCATTGAGATGTTTTTAATTCTGAATTTTCTTCAAAGCTCCATCTTCTATAAAGGCTCTTTCAGATCACACTACCTAGCCAGTCAGGCCTCTTTCTAATGTTATCTTGAAACTACTTTGTAATTCTTTTGTATATATTTATACACATACAAATTGTTATCTAAGAATGTAAACGTTTAGAGGGTAGAGAGTGTCTTTTATTATTGGTAGGCACAATCACAATGCCTGTCACAGAGAAAGCTTAATAAAATTTTGTCAATTGATTATTACAAAGCATATTTCGGTCAGGAATAGATACTGAGTAAATGTAGGGTGAGTTGTAATAATATTTGTGGAATTGGGAGTTTCAGAGAAATTAATACTATATATTGTCTAATGAAGAAGGTACATCCCCTTGGAATTGGTTAGCTCACATCAACAGCTATATGCTAATTTTCATTTGTCTCAGTTCCAAATATTCATGCTCCACATATCTGCCTACCTGGCCAGGCAGCAGCAATTTTTGCAACTTGGGATGTCTCTGAGGTCTTCAGACCTGGCTTGACTGTCTTACCTCCATTTCTCCCATTGCTACTCACCACCGTAACTTCCACACTCCTACTTGTCGCCTGGTGCTACTTAATTTCTTCCCTCCAGAATTCCTTTCTCTATTACAATCAGCAGATTCAGAACATAAGTTAATGTGTCTTCTTATCATTGCCTACTCAGTAGCCATCAATACAACTTACTACAATTATCATTATAAGTTTAAAACTTAGGGAAAGAACAATAACAACCTTTGTTTAATGCCTCTTTGTTTTAAAAATGTTTCATTTAATTTTAATTTTTAAAAACATTACAATATTGTACTGATTGCAATTAAAATATTATCATATTATACCCTTCAGAAGAAGCTATTCTTCCAAAATCTGTTTCTCAGTGGAAACATAGTTGTTGGTTTAATCAAGGAGAATAATATATATATATATATATATATATATATATATATATATATATATATATATATAATCCTTTAAACTTTTATAATTCACAAGATCTGCTTTTTTAGCTGCTATTTTCTGCTCTAATAATTCAAGGACAACTTTTAAATGGAAATTTTAGGATAATACTTAAGTAAGGCTCTTTATCTTATAAGAACTCTACAAACATTAGCTAATTAATTTTGGGGGGGGGAGCTAATCCATAATAGTTTCAATTTCATCTAAAAATAGGAGGATTAAAAAAATCAACAGTGAACAATCACTTAGAAGATTTGGAATATTTTCCAATGAAACTTGTCCTAAAATCAGTCATCTATATTTTTTAAAGGGAGGTTATTTGCATGAAGGGACAGTTTTTTTAAAGCACCTATTCATGTGGCAGCTAAGAGATGCAGTAGAAAGAGTTCTGAACTTGGAAGCAAAAAAAAGGTATGAGTTCAAATACTGCCTCAGTTCCTTTCTATACGGGAAAGTTACTTCCCCTCTGTTTTCCCTTATTTTCCTCATCTGTAAAATGAAGGAAATAATAGCACCTACCTTTTGGAGTTGTTGTGAGGATAAAAAGAGATAACACGTAAAGAATGTTTTTTAAATCCTAAAATGCTATAAAAATGTTAGCTGCTGCTGTTGCTGCTGTTACTACTACTACTACTACCACTACCACTACTACCACAATCACTACCACAACCTATCCCACTGCAGCTACAACTACTCCTACTACTCCTTCTACTCCTACTCCTACCCTTATTATTACTATTACTACTACTGCTACTACTACCACTGCCACTACTAGTACTATCACTATCTCTATCACTACTCCAACTACTACTACTACCACCACCACTACTGATGAAGAAGATTATAAACATTGGTGGAGTACCAACTATGTGCCTTGAATTGTATTAAATACTTTACAATTATGATTTCATTTGACCTATTAATATAATAAAATATCTTTCTAAGACATAATCTATGATTTTTCCCTGCATAATGAACAGTATTTAAATGATCAAAACATAAGTGTTGTGTGTATGACTAGATCTTCCTATATTTCACAGGCTAGAAATGATGTGGACAGTCACTGGACAATATCATTACTGATTGGTATTGGAGATTTGGTAGCTTTGACCTATGCTGTTTCCAATGAAGGTCATTTGGCCCCAATTTAGCAGCCTGATGGTCTCTAGCTCCAAGTGGCTCTGGGGACTTAATATGTACACCCAATTGGCTAAGTAAACTTACCATTCTGAGCTCAAGTGATTCATTAACTTTGGCAGTGTCCAGGGGTTACAGGAATGTATTACCCTGCCACATCTTTTTTGTTGTTGTTAGAGTCCCTACATTGTCAATTTAGGAATTGGTACAAGGAAATTCAATATTTTTCTCAAGGCAATGAAACTTTATTTTATAAAGGTATCTCACTAAAATTAAAGAGGATAAAAGTAGTATTTCTGACAAATTAAAATATATTTATATATATGTTTTCATATTTGTACTTTATTTTATGAAAGGAAGTATTTTTTCATTATTTTTGTGCTCCATTCATGAAAAGTCACAGTTTTAATATTTTGTCAGTACGCAAACTCCTTCCAAAACTGTCAAAAACTCTAAGAAGTTAAATTGCCCAGTTCTTCCTCACTCCCAAGCCTAATTCTGTTCTTCCTCACTCCCCTACTCTGTCTGTCCTTTTTTCTCTACCTCAGTCTTTCTGGTTGCCTTTGTCTCTGCCTCTGTCTATGTCTTTCTGAGTTTGTCTGTATTTACCTATATCAGTTTCTTTCTCTTTCTCCATTCTTTCATTCAGTAAATTTATGCTATTAATTTCAGATTTATCATTTCATTTACAACTTTGCTTGTATTTTGAGTACTTCAAGCTATTCAAAAATTTAACATGGACAACTTCTAAATTCCTTAATACCCAAAGAATTTTCAGGTACTTTATTTTAAAGTAGTTTGTAGAATTATTCTTCAAATATTTTCAAGTATCCCCACCATTATTCAGCACCAAAGAATTGAAAAGAAAATTTTTTTAGGTTTTTGCAAGGCAAACTGGGTTAAGTGGCTTGCCCAAGGCCACACAGCTAGGTAATTATTAAGTGTCTGAGACCAGATTTGAACCCAGGTACTCCTGACTCCAGGTCCGGTGCTTTATTCACTATGCCACCTAGCAGTCCCAAAAAGAAATTTTTAAAATTAAGTTTTGCAGGATAACAGATTATAAACTATTAACTCAAAAATTTCAATTCTGCTGCAATTCTATATTCAAAAAAGGGAGAAGAAATGTTCGTCTCAAAAAAATGTAGTCTATCTTTCATGTACAAAAATGATGTTATTGACCATTAATAGGACATGAAATTTGAGTTGGTTTCTTCAGGAGTGATGATGAATTTGTACTTAAATGCAAATAAACACTTTCATGACATGCCAGTCTCATCAATCTCATTTTTATTTTATTTTTTGAGCTAACTGTGCTTAAAATTGTAGTCTGTCTCAGTGAAATGATTTTTCTCTGAGAAAAGATAATAGGTAGATAGGATCGTTGAATTCATGTATCCAGACTTGTTAGTGCCATATTCCAGTAGAAAGGTAAAGAAGTGACATTTATTTTGGAAGGAATCTGGTTTTTGATTTATCTATAAGTCAGAGGTGTAACTACTTAATTCCTACTTACTGAGATTTTACACATATTTTTTAAAAATAAAATCTCTACTCCAGCAAAACCAACCTTATAAAAGATACCTATAAAATATACATTTTTCATGTCAATCAATATACAATTATATTATATAAAATGTTTTTTTAAAATCTACCAACATGTGTGAAAACATGCTACTTTATATGTGCAAGATGAAATTTGTTCCATTAAGTGATATACATGATAGGGTTGTAGAGAATGGCTGATTCAAAGAAAGGAAACAAACAATTTTGCTTTTAAGATTGTAAGTTGCATTGGACCTTAGGGATTTTGTTATGCAATTTTTGTTTTCCAGATAAAGTATCTAAAACCCTCAAAAGCTAAAGGACTCATTCAAGGTCACACAGCCAGCAGAGCAAGGATACAAACCCAAACTTTCAGACTCAAAAGCCTGAGCTCTTTCCCCTACTCCACACTGTCTGCCTTTGACTTGTCTCTAGTGTGTATCACTTAGTTTCAGATAAGTGTGTATTTAGAGCTACGTTCTAGTAGGACTCTAGGGATTTTTCCTCCTTCCTCCTTCTGAACTAGATGTGCATTCTGCATTAATGGCTGCAAAATGTTGTGCTCTCATCACTGGCAAAAGATCAGCTGTATTTCCCCCAGTTGCTGTCATAAGACTGTAAATAGTATTCTGGTAAGCAGCTGGCATATTCTTTCACAGCATATCCTGTGGAATTCTAATGAACAAGCTCTTCCAAGAATTTCCCTTTCTCAATTTCACTCTGTGACAGTACCAGATTTCACCCTCTAGGGGGAGACCCCATAGTTGTGGGTACCCAATCCAGCAGTTCAGTGAGAAAGGATTTTCTATATCCTTCAAGCTACTAGTCATAAAAAGTCAAAAGATATTTTGCATTATTCCTCTATGACTAAAAGTTAAATGCTGGAGGAAGAAGGCTAAATGAATTAGGGTGGCTTATTCAGTAAAGTGTATTGAGAAGACACAGCAGCTCATCATCCTGATAAGCTTAGCCTGGTTTGAGTCTCTGGTTAGTTTATTGCTCAATTTTCAGGTGGGCTGATAACAATGCTGTCAAAAAAAACCTCTTAAATGGCTACAGATCCTTGAACTGACACTGCAGCTAAACTTGAATGCAATTGGACAGAACAAGATAAGTTTTGTTCCAGTCTTTCTTTCTGATAGGGACTTAGATGATGCTATCAATTAAATGGAATTTACTATTTTAGTGCATGTAAATAGTTCCCTGATAATAATGTTTGCATATGAAAGTCAGGTAGATTTACAAATAAAATATGAAAATAAATTATTCTTAGAAAAGTTGTCTGTTCTTTTTCTTCCACAAATGTGGAAATATCTTTGGTTTTCAGTTTCTATTTGAATGCACTTACATGATCAAAGACTTCATCTAGTGTCCAGACTACTGCTAAAGATTTGTTTTCTTAAAGACTCATTTCAAACACCACTTTCAATGTGAACCTGCTTATCCACATTTTTCCACCTTAAATCATAGTAAATCTCCAAATTGCATTTTTTTTTGTTTTGGATAATTCATAATATATATATATATATATATGCATATATATATATATATATATATATATGCATATGTGCAAAGATTAGCATTTATCTCCCCAGGTAGAATTTCCATTTAACCCTTGAGGGCAGAAACTGTCTAGTTTATATTTTTGTATTTCCAGAACAATTCCTGGTATTAGGCAGATATAATAAAAAAAAAAAGTATTAATTGATTCATTGAACTGTTTTGTACTTAGCTATACTGGCCCAGGAAAAGGAGACACCCTAATTTTAGGACTGTATTCAACCATCAGAAATCCCATAATGTAAGGACAGTTGTACTGGAAGAGAGAGAAAACCCAAAATGGGTTCCCTACTCAATCATTTATTAAATAGAAAATCAATGATTACAAAGAATATAGACTCTATTAGGTGGGCTGAGTGTACATAGCTCATTTTTATAGTGAACAATATATTTTGCTATCATTTAAAGTCACAAGCAATGCCAAGAAGTTAAATGAAAAGTACATCTGCATTGAATGGAACCTCACCAAGGAAGTTAAAGGACTGGGAGGGAAGGAAACAGTTTTCCATTCTAAAAGATAAGTCAGTAAATTGTAGATATAAACTCATGAAATATAGCCCAGGCCACTGAAGACCAGAATCAATGACTGTTAAAATTAATTGGTTCAGCAGCAGTAATATTTTCCCCAAATAAGCAGATGGGGAAGCAATATCTTATAGGAACTTGCCTCCTTGATAAATTCCATGACCAACCTGTAAAAACAAATGAAAAACTCTATCAGAGAATTGAAGAATCATATAAAAAGAGTTTATTACCTTTTACTCTCTCTCTCTCCCTCCCTTTCTCTCTCTCTTTCTTACTCTGCACTTTCCCCCTTCCCAATCTTAGCCAATTCGGTGGTTTCAGTTATAACCTCTTTGCAGATAATTCCTAAAGCTATTTTTCCAACCTCTTCATCTTTGATCTTCAAACTTGATTTTCCAATTGCCCAAAGTCTAGAATTCAGTATGCCAGAAAACAAATTTGCTCTTTTCTTTCCAAAATCTAGGTCTCTTCTAATCAAACCTGTTATATATCCTCTTACATAACATCAAATCACTTTCCAAATCCTATCTCTTCCTCCTTCTACACATTCTACTTTTCTGTAATCCCACTGCTATTGTCCTAATTTAGTTTCTTATCACTGACTGTAGATTAATGTAATGACCTCTTCACTCTTTCCTTCATTCCAATATTCCCTTCTAATGAACCATTAAAAACACTGCTAAAATGATCTTTCTAATGCATAGTTCTAATCAATCAACTCTTGTTCAGAAATGTTCTTGGATATCCAGTGAATAAAATTCAAATATGTATAATACTCCACAGTCTACAATGAATTTACCTTTCTAAACGCATTTTTCTCTATTCTACTTCACTCTCTAGTCAAACTGGAAAAGTCATTATTTTCCAATTTCCAGTCTCCCATTTTCTCCCATTTTCTGCCTTGTCATCTTTGAGTATCATCTATATGTGGACTAAACTCAGTTTGATTCAATTTAGTCTATCAAATACATATTAGATACCTCTTATTTGCAAGACTCAGTACTAGCCATGGGGTTTACAAAGACATAAATGAAATCAGAACTATCATAGTTAATTCTATTGGGGGAAGAGTGGTAGGATACCACACATATATAAATATGTAAATATAAAATATATACAAAATTAGACAAAATAATTTGAGAAAGTTGAAAAGTACTAACAGCTGGGATAAGGATTTGGAAAAGGAATTGTCCTGTTTAGGAATTCACATGAGTCAAGCTTTGAAATATGAGTCTGTTCTGGTTCTGTAAGAGTATTTCTTACATTCTTGAAGACCCAATTCAAAATCTACTCCTTCATTAAGCATTGAGTGTCTCCCCCTCTTCCCAAACTTTACCAGAATTGGGACCTCTTACTGAGAGCATCTCTGGTCACTCTACTTGGTCTTTCATATTCAATTATCTATAAATTTATTGTTTTGTCATTTTTTACATATTTGTACTCCAGGTAATTTGCAAAGTAGATTGATTATATGTCTTAGGTATTTTATAAATATTTGGATGGGATGATCAAACATGAAAACTAAAAGAATAATGAATTATTAGAAGTTTATTTCAATATTTTTCCCCCAGAGGGGAGGGAGAAATACAAAGATAATCATTCTCCTAGCCTTCCCTAACAATTCTAAGCATTTTTTATCACCAACCAAGTCCCACCCATTTCTACATTGATCCTTTCATCACAGTCCTTCCTCTTCATCCTGACTAACAAACTATTACTCAAAATTGCTGCAGCAAAGAATCTCCTTTTAATTCAACTCTGATTCCCTGCTTCTTTTAAATAAATTGCCTTTTTGCTACTCTGAAGTCAAGAAGACCTCTGTAGCAGTCTTAGCATTCTTCACTGAAGAATTAACTCAGTAGTAGCCATGATAAGTTTGCATATCGTACAAAAGAATTCACACATTCTTTTAACACCAAGCCAGAAGAAAGTTGGGAAACTTTTCATAGTGGTTATTAGAAGATGCTAATTTTTGTTAGCCTGACTCTCAAGAGCCTAGACAATCTGGTGGTATTTGTATTTCCTAAACTTAGTTTATATTGTTGTTGTTTCTTCATTTCAGTCATGTTCAATTCTTTATGACCTCTACTGGAGTTTTCCTGGCAAAGATACTGGAATGGTTTGTCATTTTTTTCTCTGGTTCATTTACAAATGAAGAAACTGGCAAATATTAAATGACTTGCCCAGAGTTATATAGTTAATGGTTATCTGAGGTCAAATTTCAACTCACAAAGATAAGACTTTCTGACTCCAGGTCCAGTCCTTTATATGCTGTGTCAACTAGTTGCCTAGTTTTTGGTTAAAACTTCAATATATAGATAAACTTGATCACTTAATGATCCTTTTATGTCCTAGATACTCCAAAACTCCTTCATGTTTTATTTGTCATTATTTTTTCTTGATATACTCTTCTACTTTCCCCCACCTCTATATTTTTAGGTCTTACCTATGAGGCAAAGGCCCAGAAAAAATTTTATCTCTCCCATGAAGTTCATTTGGGTTCTTATAATAACAATTTTTTTTAACTTCTTAGATTAGTCATGTCATTGAGTTTGTAACTCAGTAACACAACACCATACTTGAGGTACTTTTGTTTTTGTCTTTTGCTCTCAAAGAGGACCAAAATATTAAGTCAAGGTACAGTTTGTCTGATTGTTGCTGATCAAGCTCTACCACAGATTAGGCACAATTTGCCCATATGAACATCTGAAGTGATGATGTATCTATATTTGTGCATCTCCCATTTCTTTTGAGCTACTTTTGAGCTACACTCTAGTTGGTCAGAGAGAACAATATCTTCTTTGATGAAGGCATTCCATGCTGGGAAGTTATATGTCTCATAATCAGTTCCAAAGTTGTTCAGAGAGATTTTGAGAGTACCCTTGTATCTCTCATTCTGATCTCCATGTGAATGTTTCCTTGTATGAATTATCCATAATATGGTCTTTTTGTTAAATGGTATTTTTGGTATTTGAACAATAAGGCCAGATCAGCAGAGCTTTGTTCTCTGCAGTAGAGTTTTAATGTCTAGTAGTTCAGTTTAAGAAAGGACCTTGGTGCCCAGAACCTTATCTTTCGAAGTAATGTCCAGAATCTTCCTAAGACAAACTAAATGGAGATGATTCAGTTTTGTTTATGGATCATAGATTTGGAGTGTGAAAGAAACTTAGAGGGAGTTTAATCCTACTTCCTTATTTTGTAAATGAGGAAATTGTGACAAAGGGAGGTTAAATAACCTAAGTGAAACCAGAGAACATTTCATTTTAGTCCTTGTATCATCTGTTGTAGGAACAGTGCCTGGAATATAAAAAAAAAAAAATAATGAAAGCTTTTTTGTTTACTAATTGGTTAAGTAGATCCAGTGTTCTATCACATTTCAAAGACTAACTCATTATTAAACTGCAAGTTTTCATGGGGGTAGAGAGACTTTGTCTCCTTTACTTTTGTACTTCCTACCCCTCCACCACCGAAGTCCAACTTTTATTAAATATCTATTGATTTGAATCAAGTTGAGGTATAGATAGATCAATACATTATAAGATCTTAAGTATAGAATTAGAATAGAATCTTTAGCGTCATGTGGTTCAAGCCCCTTATTAAAAAATTACAGAAAATGAGAATGTGAGAGGTAAGATAACTTGTTCAAGGTCATACAGTTAGTAAAGGGCTGATCTAGGATCTGAGCCCAGATACTTTGACTTCAAGATCAGTACTCTTTGTACTTTTCAAATGTGAGGGTAACATACCCAATCTACAATATCAGGGAGTTTAAAGTAGTCTGCTCCATAGAAGTTTAAAAAAAATTATAGGGACACAATGCCTTAAAGGCAAGTGTGTATGTCTACTTTATAAATAACATTTGTATTTTTGTAATTATTTTTTTAATATTCCCAAAGAAGTCCATGAGATCCAATCCTTAATCTGCTTAATGTATATATTATGTTATATTTAGTAATGGCCAGACCATTGAGGGAAATGGCTAGACAAGGATGTAAAACATAGGGGAAAAATGCTGATTGTGGCATAATTGATAAGGAAGAGCTGGAATTTATTATTCTCCTAAAGGTATGATAGAAGAGGGCCTTGTTAGATCATAGATTTAAAGTTGTAGGTCCATAGAGAACACTTGAGAGACCATATAAAGTACTGACTCCATTATATAAAGGGGATGAAACTAAGGGTCACAAAGACCAAGTGATTTGCCCAAGATTGGCTACATAGTAAGATGCGGAGCTGGAATTCACAAAGATTATAATATTATACAATCAGAGAACTAAAAGTGGAAGGGACCTGAGGTGCCATGAGGCCCAACTCCCAAATTTTACAGGAGAGGGAAAATGAGACCCATAAAGCTTAAGTAACTTGACCAAAGTCATAGACAAAGTAAATAGTGCCCCAAGACTTCAAACATGTCTCCAATTTTATATTCAGCATGCTTTCTATTGTAAAATTATGCCTCCATAATAGTTATTAAAATGATCTTTCTGATTACAAATGTATGTATGTTAATCAAATTAATTTCAACAAAAATAAACTGAGAAAAACATCATCTTTATTAGAGATAATGTCTTCTCTATACATCCATGAAGAAGATACTTATAACAATATTGACTCAATCTGTTGTAGTGGGTTTAATAAATGTATCTCTTCTAAAAAGAAATAGGGACAATACATATTTACATAGATGCCTTATACAAGCATAATAAGTATATCTATGAAACTATTTTTTGCCTATTTTCTCATTTCTATGTTAAAAATAGTACCAGAATAGATGGTCTAAACTGAAATATATCACAGGTTTGAGTTAGTAATAAGATTTTCTTAAATTGTTAAAAAGTAAATTGAATTACCAGAGTATACTATAAGATTTAATATTCCAAATTTCTTTTGAAAATATGGCAGATTTTCATCTCTCTGAAAAGGTAGAAGATGAGGATTGCCTGAAGGCATTAAACAGAGTTAATAACCTCTCAAGGTCCCTTCTAACCTTGTGATGCTGTAATTTCAAAGTGTTAATGTTCAAAACATCTATGCGTGGTAGAGACTTACAATACATTAATACTAATTTTTGAATCAGTGAAATGCAAGTACTGATGGAACAAAAGCACTTATTTTTCAGTGCATAATTATATGAAAAATTAAAGCATTTATCTGTATATTTCAGAAGAATAACCCATTTTCAGCTGAATGGAATCTGGAAAGATAATTCAATTTTCCAGAGTCCTGATCAACTGATACCACAGAGAGGAAGAAAACTCACATGGTCAAAGAAAATAAGCAAAATAATTATAGATGAACTTTTATAACAATCAGACCAACTGACATTTCTCGTACTGGGACAGCAATTCTAGAGTATGGAGGTTCAAACCTGTCTTTAACACTTAGCAATCACTTGACCTTTCCAAACCAAGATTCTTCAGCATTAAAATAAAATAATTGAATTAAATAGCATCCGAAGTCCTTTATAGCTCTAGAACAATGATTCAATCGAGAGAATTTTTTCTCCTTATTTGTTAGAATTTCCATAGACTTCCTTCCATTTTAAATATCTGTGCCTCTTTATATTCAAATTCTTAACTGTGTTAAATATACTTGAAATCATTCCTTTTTTCCTTCATGCCATGGATTCTTGACAGTCTCAGTTTCCAACTAGAGTTATAAGTTTTAATTTCCTATTGCAGAAATATTAGAATTTTTAAAATCTTTATCTTATTATGAACTTAAGAACTAAAACATTTCTATGACAGTTGAATAGGCAAAAAGACTGCATAAAAAACTACAAATGTATTATGTACAAATTGCTATTCCATTTAAATTTTTAATGAAGTTATCATTTTAATTTCTTTTTTCTTTTTTCCCTCCCCTGCCCTTCATAGTGATGACTGTCATCAGATACAAATGCATACATACATTACTAAAATCATTTTATATATATTTCTATTATCAGTTCTTTATCTGGATACAAGCAATATTTTCCTTCATAGGCCCTTTGTGTTAATCTGTGTATTTATTATAGTTAAAATGATTTAGTAGCCGAAAGCTGTTTTTAAAACAATATTGCTGATATTGCATAGAACATTCCCTTGCTCCTGCTCATTTTACTCTTCATTATTTCATGCAGTAACTGGCCTGTGCTTCCAAGGTTTTGAAGGAAATCTATGCTTTACAACATGTGGGAATAAAAGAATTCACCACGGACATTGAAACTCATTGTTCATTTGGGGCCATTATCATGGACAAAATCTAATGTTGTCATTAATCAAATCCTAGGAAATAGCAAGGTACTTGAAATGGCACTGATGTGCTAAGAATTTGTATGTTACATGCTAATGTGAAGCTATCAATTTATGAATGTGTACTTTGATAACAAGGGCAAGGTTCAAAGAGTTGTATATAATCTTACCTCAAGTTAGAAATCCACATTCCAATAAATAAAAGAAGCTTGAGATTCCATAAGCAAGGAACTGGATAAGCTATACTTTTGAACAAGGGAACAGCTTTCTTAAACTAAAAATATACTGAATAATAAAAGCACATGAACATTTTTAACACAAGCACAATCATAATGGGAAAAAAAGTTAATTGTTCACTGTGAATCAAAATATCACTCCAAAGATAAGTCGAGTGCCATACTTTTATACATTTTTGTTAACATTTGAGATATCATAGGGTGTAGCTATCTTTGAAGTTCAAAGCTTGCTGATGGTTATACTGTTTGCCTGACCCTGGACAAAATTCTTCACTTCTCATTAGTTTGAGTTAACTTTCTAAGGCTATAATTTTCAGAAAAATAGTATCTTCATTTGTGCAGAACATTTCCTCACCTGCAAGTCCATAAAATATCAGATGTGGTCAAAATACTCTCTTTCAAAATTAAAAAAAAGTTATATTTGCATTTGTCTGAGAAATATTGATACAGTAGAAAGAAAACATACTTGAAGTAAGAAGCTCTATACTTGTATTAACTTTATTTGTAAGGTTTATGATTGATGGCTATTCAGTTTCCTTCTAGCTGTAAAATCTATGATTCTATGATATTTTTCATGAATCCTTTTCCTTCTGCTTTCCATATTTTGGGTGCTTTTTTTAGCTAAAATAATGAAAATACCATTATCCATTTTCAGGCAAAGTATGGTCCAAAACTTGTGTTTCTGCTTAGCTTAACCCAATTCTTTTATTATTCTCCCCATTAGATTTTCTTCCATCGTTAATCTAAGTTTCTAATGCTGTTTCTACTGTAATTACTATTACAATGACCTATTAATTACTATTTTATAAGTAGTTACATATTAAATGTTATGTAACTACTATACTATTCTGATGACCTAGTAATTACAATAATTATTTTTAAGGACCTCTTTTCCATAATATCTCTTGATTTTTTAAAGAGTTTTTCCTTCTCAATGATATTAGGAGATATATACAAAGTGGTCTGCTTTGGCCAAGTGTGGTTGAAGCATCTTTGGTTTTGGCATTATAAACTTAGATTGTAATCGTGGTTATATTATCTCTATGGGATCTTTGGAAAATCACTTTATATCTATGGGCTTTAGTTTCCTTTACCATAAAACTGAGAGATTTGAAGATGACCTCAAAATCCTAACATTTACAAATCTGTGAACCTAAAGTTTGTGAACCTTGGGTAGTTTGCCAAGTTCAAGTTTCTGTTTAAGTGGGAAAGGATATGTGATAAGAGGTTTAGACAGGGTAAATCTATTTTCATACAATTATTGTACAGCTTGGGGATAGAGTCGCTTAGGATTCTTTTTTAAACTGATTATTTTACTGTAGTGCAAGTTAAGCTAGCTTCTGTCACATTGCCTTAAGCTACCTTTTTTTTTAAGGCTTGTGTTAATGAACCTAGTATATATGCTTAGTGGAATAGAATTATGTAAATTATTTTTAAAGACCCATTAGTGATAATAATAACAAAAATAATAATTCAATTACAATAATAACAATAATTTCTAGCATTTACATCATGCTTAGTATATGCCAGAGAAAGAGTTTTAGGAATATTAACTCATTTGATCCTCTAAAAAACCATGGACAGTACGTACCATTGTAATCTCTATTTTACAAGTTAGAAAACTTAGATAAATGACTTAATAATTCAGACCTAGTAAGCATCTAAGGCCAAATATGAACTCAGGACTTTTTGATTCTAGATTCAGTTCTCAATCTACCATGACCCTTAGTTGTCTTAGCTGTAATTGTGGGAAGGATGTGAATCTCAATCAGAAAAATCATAGACTCTGGAAAGTAACTTAGAAGTTCCCTTGTCCATCTATTTCATTTTTATGGGTAAGTAAATTCAGGCCTAGAGAACTTATATGGCATGAATGAAAAACAATTAAAATTAGTATTAAACCAGGTCTGAGTACTCATGGCTTGTGTGACTTTTTTCAGGTTATCCAAATTCCTTGAGGTTCATTTTCCTCATTTGTAAAATGAGGAAGTAGGAGGAGATAGTTCCTGAGGTATCTTCGAGAGACATGGGACAAACAAGAAGTGTCAATGGTAGGACTGGATCCAAGTTTTTCTGAAACAAACACCAGCAATCTTTGCACTGTAACCTGAAGTATATGATCAACACAATAGGAGTCAGAATAACTAAATAAAATATTCTAACTGTGGATAAGTAACTCCACCTGGCCTAAGCAGTGCAGAGACCTACTAAAGACAACTTTAGTGTGGGGACAAGAAACCTGTTCCCAAAAACAATTATGTTTGACATTTATACATGTAACATATGTTATAAATATATACAATACCATAATTGTATAAGGAAAATGACAGTTTTGTGGACTGATTGTTGTAAGGAGTTGGGGAAAGAGATGTGGGGGAGGACTTAAAAAGGGTAGCTCTGTGGAGAGGACAAAAGTATTGTGAAAAGAGCATTCCAGGCATACTTTGCTGCTTCTTAGTTGTGTGATTTTAAACAAGACATATGAAATCTCTAGATCTCAGGATCATCTACAAAATGTGCAAGTAGTTCATAGTGTATTTGAGTAGTTCACTATTTCCCTTCATTTTAAAGATCTCTGATCCTCTGACCACTGTCCAGTGGAGCCAGCCTCCTATCTCTATACAACCCGTTTACCTCAGTCTGACCTGACTGATTTGTACCATAAAGTTAATGGGGATGCATAAAGAATTGCATTTACTCCTTACTTTTTAATGCTACCCTCATGTGTGAGGAGTTAGATGATGCAGTGGGTAAAGTGCTGGCCCTGAATTCAGGAGGACCTGAGTTGAAATCCAGTCCATTTGACCTTGGGCAAGTCATTTAATGCTGATTGCCTAGCATCCAGGGCCATCTCCATTCAACCTGATTGAAATTTGATCACTGGATCCAGATGGCTCCAGAAGATAAAGTGAGGCTGGTGACTTAACACAACCCTCCTCATTCAAATACAATTCACTTGCTTGTCATGGAATCACTTTCCTGATGTCTTGGTCTTCTTCAAAAACAAAGGGCATAAAAACTTATCATGTTCATGTGTAAGGTGAAAGAGTAAGGCCACTAGTGGATTGGAATAGGGTTTAGTACAACTCTATTGCATTTGAGGTTTTAGTCTTTATTTGTGTAACCCTGACTTACATTATGAGATAGTTACAAAATAGGGCCTTAATTCTTGAAAATTCTATACTTGGGTAATTATGAGATTGCATATGATTATAATCCTCAATTAGAGCACGGACAAGGGAACTGAGCTCCCATCCCTGTGCGAGGAAAGGTCCTTCTCATCCTCATGACTCCCATTTTGTCCTCATGGGAGAAAGGGCACTGTGAAACATAAGGAATTAGCTTCAGTTTCTTATGAGAAAGCATATTAAATCTATCAGATAATTTCCTTAACAGAACTAATTTAAGAAAAAGGCAAAAAGTTGTAAGAATGGAGAGGAACAGACCTTTCCTACTCTCAGTGGATTTTTTCCCCTCAGGACTCCTCTTCTTCCCCTATCCTCTCTAAAGTACATAATTATAGATATCTACAAGTTTGTTTATTTAGATACAGGTCATCTCCTATGGTCTTCCTGAAGGGTACCTTGGTTTTGATGATGTTTTTTTTAAAATCAACAAAAATAGAGAGACAACATTCAGGAGACAGGACAAATGAGCAAAGGAATTGAGTTAGGGCAGTGTGGGTTTTGATCTTATACATCAGTCACCAATTACTAGCACCTTCTCTCTTACTTATCATTGAGTCCATAAATGTTTTTGATTAGTTTAGCTATTTGCTTCTTTTAAAGATCTAAAGATAGAAACAGTTTGGGGAGGTAATCTGAGTGGCCAAGAACTAGAAACATAAATCAAAAAAGAAGTAAAAACAAGGTTCCAATGTCCATGACTCTTTCTGGACCCATTTATTCCTATTTCCTTCTTATACATTTTTAAACACATATTGAATTATAAATAATATACACTTGAAGAAATAATGATTCTGAGTTAGATAAGAGATGAAATACATATTGCTTTTTAGCTTTCACCACATGCTTAATTACACAAATATATGGAAAATCTTTAGTATCTTTTTTAAATTATATCAGAACAAACATAAGATATATATATATAAAACTGACTTTTTTATCTTTAGATTCCATCCTGTTTTAAGGCTCTTATTATTAAACTATTAACTCCAGACTGATAAAATAATGGATAAGTTAGTTAATTCTGTACTATATAAACATAATCGTTATTAGCACAGGAAGAAGTCTCATGACTTCTTCCAGGATCTCTCTTGGAAGACATTTTCATAAAAAAAATCAGCCATATATTACATAATCAAATGACCAGAGAATCCCATGGGTGTTCTCAATAACAAACTATGCAAGATAGTGAATAGTGTAACTAAAAAGGAATACAAGGAGTGATTGGGAATACAAATTGTTGGATAATTGCTTTTGCAATTTGTTTTTTCTCTCTCTCTGTCTCTTCCTCTCTCTCTCTGTCTCTGTTCTTCTCTTAACTGCTTGGAATTTATAGGTGGTAAAGGAAATCAAGCTTGTAAGTCCTTCCTGCCCCATAAGAACTGCTTCATTAATTGAGCAGAAATAGGGATAAAATTAAAAAGTCATTATTTTGAAGTCCTTTTGCAGTCTGCAGTTTGGGAATATATCCAATTCTTAATGGGGTTCACTAAAACAGTTTGGCCTCAACTTTTAGTGACTTCCATGCCCTCCTCACAACCTGATTCTCAATTTTTTCCAACAGTCATAGGAGTATTCAGTGAGAGATAAGCAAAACTACAAAAGTCACATTTTTGACTTGAAGTGTGTTATTTTCTATGTCCATCAAATAGCGTCATGCATGACTTTTAAATTATACAGGGATAGATAATGTAGAAATATATATATATATATATATATATATATTATGTTTATTCCTATATATATATCTTACTATATAATTTAAATTTATCTTTCTATTGATCTATATGCATATGTAACTATATATTTTTATTATAAATTAATAATTCCAATTATTTGATATTAGAATCCCTTGTTTTCTTCAAATTGCCACCATTTTTAGGTGAAGCTTTTCTTGATCCCTGAAATTACTAGTTTCTCTCCCAATGGCCATTTTATATTTATTTTGTATGTACTTGTAATGAGCTCATGTTTTATGCGTACATTTTCAGCATCTAGTATTTTGCATAATTCATGAGTATTGAGATTGTCACTATGGGCAAAAGTAAAACCCACAGTTTCCTGTATCCTCCCAAAGAATCTAGAAGCCCATATAGGAGGTATTAAGCTCTTTATGATCGATTATTCCAGTGAATTTCAAAGACATTTATTTAGAAAATTATGAATTGACCTAAAAGACTTAAATGAGCCACTAAATTACCTTGCAAACCACCTATTTGATTTGCACCTAAATAATTGACTAGCTAATTTAATTCAGCAAACGTGTTTTAAATACCTACTACGTATAAGGTTCTATATTACAGAAACACTCAAATAAAGTTTAATCTTTTTTTGTGAAGTTTATAGAGAGTTAGGCTTTGCATCAAGAAGATCCTAGTTAGATTTTTCCTGGGGCAGAGCCAAGATGGCACCAAGAAAGGATCTGGTTTTAGGCGCTCTCTGATAAAACTTATAAACTAAGGACTCTACCTAAACTTTAGAGAGACAGAACCCACATAGGGACCCAGTGCAGCAGTTCTCCTACTCAAGGTAACCTGGAAAAGAGCAGAAAGGCTCTATTCTGAAGATTAGGAAGTACAAGCTTCTGCATCTAAAGACTCCAAGAAAAACAGAAATTGGGCTCAGGCTATGACACAGCTCAAAAAAGACTGAAAATCAAATGAGGGAGTTGGATGAAAAACTGGGAAAAGAAAGGGGAGAGATGCAGGAAAAACATGAAAATGAAGTCAGCAGCTTAGTCAAGGAAATCCAAAAAAATGCTGAAGAAAATAGCATGCTGAAAACCAGCTTTGGTCAAATGGATAAAACAGTTCAAAAAGTTATTGAGGAGAAGAATGCTTTAAAAAGCAAAATTGGCCAGATGGAAAAAGAGATAAGAAAACTCTCTGAGGAGAACAAATCCTTCAGACAAAAAATAGAATTTAGGGAGATTGATGAATTTACCAGAAATCAGGAATCAATACTTCAAAACCAAAAAAAATGAAAAATTAGAAGAAAATGTGAAATATTTCATTGAAAAAACAACTGATATGGAAAACAGACTTAGGAAAGATGATTTAAAAATTATTGGAATACCTGAAAGTCATGATCAGGAAAAGAGCCTTGACATCATTTTCAAAGAATTACTACAGGAAAATTGCCCTGATATTCTAGAAGCAGAGGGCAAAATAGAAATGGAGAGAATCCACCAATCTGCCCGAGAAAGAGATCCTAAAAAACAACCCCTATGAATATTATAGCCAAGTTCCAGAACTCCCAAGTCAAAGAGAAAATATTACAAGCAGCCAGAAGGACACAGTTAAAATATTGTGGAGCCGCAATCAGGATCACGCAGGACTTAGCAGCAACTACATTGGAAGTTCGTAGGGCTTGGAATGTAATATACCGGAAGGCAAAAGAGCTTAGAATGCAGCCAAGAATGAACTACCCAGCAAGGCTGAATGTCCTCTTCCAGGGAAATAGATGGGCTTTCAATGAACCAGGGGAATTTCAAATGTTCCTGTTGGAATTGCCAGAGTTGAACAGAAGGTTTGATCTTTGTATGCGGGATTCAGGTGAAGCATAGAGATTGGAGGAGAAGGGGAAGATATGAGGGACTTGATGATGATGAACTGCATGTATTCCTAGCATAGAAAAATGATACTAATAATACTCATATGAACCTTCTCAGTTAATTGATGAGGTAGAGGGAGCTTTTGTAGTTGAAGCACAGGAGAAAGCTGAACTCGAAGATAAAATATAGTGTAAAAATGGAGTCAATAGAAAAAAAGGGAAATGTGATGGGAGAAAGGAAAAGGAAAGAGGGAATAGGCCAAGGTATTTCATATAATAAGATTTTTCTTTATTACAATGAGCTATTGCAATGATATAGAAGGGGGAGGCAAGGGGGAATGAGGGAACCTTTGCTCTCATCAGAGGTTTCTAGGAGACGAAACAGAATATATACTCAATAGCAGGGGGAAGGGGTGGATATGTGAATAAAGGAGGAGAGGATGGACCATGGGGGGAGAGTGGTCAGATATAACACATTTTCTTTTTTACTTCTTGCAAGGGTCTGGGATTGGTTGACCTGTCCAGGACCATAGGGTCAGGTGGATGCTGGGCCTAAAGGGTGGTATGGGGGCTCAGGGCCTCTTGGCCCCAGGACCAGGGAGCTGTCTGCTGTGCCACTCAGCTACCCTACAGCAGAGTCAGAGTGAAAGGAGTGAGAAAATTTAGTACATGGTAGTGGAGAAATAAGAAAGGAGGGAGTTGCGATCAGCAGTGGCAATGTTGGAAAAATATGGAAGTAACTTTTGCAATTGACTTACCATAAAGAATGTGATCCACCCATGACAGAGTTGTTGGGGTTGGAACAAAGACTGAAGCACATTTTTTATTATTATTATTTGGGAGAGGGTGCAGGGCAAATGGGGCTGGGTGGCCTGCCTGGGGACACATGGCAGGGTGATCGCTGGTTGTCTGAGGCTGGATTTAGACCCGGGTGCTCCTGGCTCAAAGGTCAATGCTCTGTCTGCCACCCAGCCACCCCTACTATTATTACTATTTTATTTTATTTTGGATCTTTTTTTCTTTTTTTTTTTTGTGTTTTGCAGAACAGTGGGGATCGGGTGGCTTGCATGTCACATGGCTAGGTGATTGTTGGGTCTACGGGGCTGGATGTGGGCTTGTTTGCTCATGGCTCCAGGGCTGGTGCTTCATCCATTACACCACCTGGCCATACCTACAATTATTACTATTATTTTTTTAATTTTAATTTTTTTTTCTCTCCCCTTTACTTTATCGCTCAAGCAAGTCTATATTTATAGGGGTGGGGGTATTTCGTTTACTCTTAAACAATAATATTTTATTAATGGAAAAAAAAACATTTGTACAAAATGAGAATAAAAAAATAAACATAAATAAAAAAAGAAGATCCTAGTTAGGGGGCAACTAGGTGGAGCAGTAAATAGAGCATGGGACCTGGAGTTGGGAGGAACTGAGTTCAAATCCAATCTCAGACACTTAATAATTACCTAGTTGTGTGGCTTTGGGCAAGCCACTTAACCCCCTTGCCTTGCAAAAACAACAGCAAAAGCACATAGGAATTCAAATAAGATCTTAGATACTATGTGACTCTGGACAAGTTAGGTAACTTTTTTTTTCCTTATGTAACTTTCAGTTTCCTCATCACTATAGTGAACATAAAATTGTAAGACCTACCTCCCAGCAATATTGTAAGGATTTTTGTGATCATGTTGGCAAAGTGCTTTGCAAATCTTAAAAGGTTATATAAACATTAACTCCAATAGCTTTAGCTCAAGTTCCAGATTTTGCCCATTGCTTAAGAAACCAAGATCAGTTACTATTTATTATTCAATTAGGCATAAATCTAATAGTCAATTAGGCATAAAACAATTTACCAAAGAATCAAAGGTTGTCAAGGGTTCTAAAAGTGAAAAGGATGTGTTCATTAATAAGATGATTATGAAGATGACAGAAATAATAATAACTCATACTACTTCAGAGATTAAAATATTACACATGGTAGTATTTACCTGACTTACTATGCCTAATCATTTATCAAGAAAAAATCTTGAAGCTCAAACATATCTGATAATTAATATCATCCAAGGTAGAAATGTTGAAATACAAACAGGAGGAAAGATGCTGATGCTTTCTAGGAACCACAAAATATACTTAATAGGACAGATGATAAAGAAATCACAACCATCACAGACACAAACACATACACATGGAACTGGTTATCTTGACATGAAAAGGTAATAACTTTATTAAATTTATCCTGTTAAGAATATTATTGATTAAATTTTATTACATTTATTTATTGGGGATTTGTTTGCTTTTGTTGAGAGATGAGGGAAGAAGATTGGATAATTTCTTCATTGGGAAGAGGAAGAGGAAACTTCTTTTAATGATGCAGATCAACACCTGTTTTTGAGGTTTGTAGTATGAAAGTGATATGAGGCAAGGAGAGATTTAAGCAAACTGGTTAGTAGATATCAGAGGTGAAGTCTCCCTATCTTCAAAATCAGTCATCTCATGTTACCTTACATATTCCTTAGAATATCATGATCAAAAGTATGTTTATGGTATTATAACTGGAAAACATGCACATAGAAAAGGATTCTATGACTCCACAAATTCTGTCAGTCTCATTGCTACCTTATAAGCGTGGCCAACTTTTCCTCAGAAAAAAAAAAAAACAAAGAAACTAAGAAGTTAAATTTCCTACACAGATTAACCAGATTAAGTTTTACATGGAATGTCTTCATAGCCTACATTTTGGTATCATCAGTGAAGTACTGTACAAGATACGCCCCCCTTATAGATGGTCTGTTTCTTTACATTTTTGCAATTTAATAAGACACCTCTGAGATTTGATGATGATGATGATGATGATGATGATGATGGTTGTTCTTCATTCTCGAAGAAGACCATGGCATCAGTGATGCCATGACAAGCACTTGAATTGGATTTGAGTGAGAAAATGTTGTGCTAGGTCACCAGACTCACTTTCTCTTCCAGAGTCATCTGGCCCAGTGGTCAGATTTGAATCAGGATGACTGGAGATGGCCAGATGCTGGACAATCAAGGTTAGGTGACTTGCCCAAGGTCACACAGCTTAGTAAGTGGCAAATGTCTGAGGCTGGTTTTATACTCCTGTCCTCCTGACTCCAAGACTAATGCTCTATCCACTGAGCCTTAGATTTACATAGGACATGAACACCAACTCTTTCTCTCTCTCTCTCTCTCTTTCTTCCTTTATTTTTCTAGAAACTGTCCCTAGGAATTATTGTACATACCTAAACATCATGGCTACCAGCCTTTTATTCATCACAGCTAGGACTTGGAACTAATGATTATTTATGATGATCTAAAGAGTTATTTTTATAGGTATTAAATGTCCATCACAGGTTAGTAACACCAATTTTGGCTTTCCTTTTCATAACTACAGTGTTACATTCCAATGATCACATTTTATCACCTTACCTTTATATTACCCTTCCTTTTGACATCTGCCACTGGATTCATGAGGTTGTCTTCTTAAAGTATTAGAAAATACAATCAATTCTAGAATCTTGCAGAATCACTGAATTTAAGAGTAAGTAGTCACCTCAATAGAAATCTTATCTCAATCATAAATACATTCTATGACAGAACCAGCAGATTGTCTTATTTCAAAAGAAGGGAGTTTAGTAAAAAATAGATGAAAGCACCCTACTAAATGAAATGAAACTTTTTATTTTTTTCCCCTGAAAGTCTAATTTTCCTTCTTTGTCACTTCGACTCCACACACACAAACATACATACACATACATATACACATACCCATACACATACTATCTTTAAAAACTATAAAATGTCCAGATTTGAAGAGAATTTAGATTTTTATCAGGTAAATTTATTTCATCTTTAAGCACCAAATATTGGCATGATTTTTTCAAGGTTCCATAATGAATTATTGGCAGAACTGTGAAGAGAAATCAAGTTCTCCAATTCCCATTCCATTGTTATTTATTTATTTATTTTTTAAAATATATTTGTAGGGGTGGCTAGGTGGCGTAATGGATAAAGCACCGGCCCTGGAGTCAGGAGTACATGGGTTGAAATCCAGTCTCAGACACTTAATAATTAAATAGCTGTGTGGCCTTGGGCAAGCCACGTAACACTGTTTGCCTTGCAAATCCTAAAAAAAAAATATTTAAGACAATGAGGTTAAATGATTTGCCCAAAGTCACACATCTAGGTACTTATTAAGTGTCTAAGGTTGGATATGAATTCAGGTCCTCCTGCCTCCGGGTGCTCTATCCTTTGCACCACCTAGCTGCCCCCCCCCCCATTGTTTTTTATTCCACATCTAATTTTTATTAAGGTTGCTTCCTATCTCAACATTCTTAGTTCCCACTATAGTAACATTCAAAACATTTTGTTTTCATTACTTCATGACATAATTTGGAAGATAAAACTAATATTATAGAGAATATATTTCCCCATTATTATTTTTTTTTAAAAAAAACTTCCAAAGGTACTTGATTTATATTCAGTTTAAATAGTAGGAGAATCTCAAAGTAAGAAATGTCAATGGTCAAGTAAATTTCATTGAAATTTAAGTTACTTAACTCATTCTTATAGTCATATCAATTTATTACATGTACTCAAAATTTGATTCTTTAGGAAAGTCTAAAAAGAGTCATTAGATCAGTAGCAATTATATTCTTGAAGTCTTGTGATGTTATGAAAGAAAACTAATTGAGAAGGATTTCCACACTGAAATATATGCATTAAGAAAACTGAGACATAAAATCTGATTTCAATTCAGAACAAGCTTGAATATCAGAAGAAAATTTAAGGCTCAGTACATAAAATACTCAAAGTTTAATGAGGCATTATCAAGGGGACAGGTATGTGAAAAAAGAGTATCTAAGAATCTTAGCTCATCTTGTTTAAAAAAGAGGAAATGCTTTAAAAATATCTCTGATTACCTTTTTTATGTATCTGAATTTGGCATCATGTTATAACTATTTCCTGAAGTGAATTGTTTTTTATAAGCTTCTCTCTCTCTCTCTCTCTCTCTCTCTCTCTCTCTCTCTCTCTCTCTCTCTCACACACACACACACACACACACACACACAGAAACCTAAACACATATTCTCTTTCAATAAAACATATCAATTTTCATCAGCATTAAAATGGATATATCAGAAAGGGAAAGAGAGAATAAATAATTTCAAAAGGATAAAAGCTCTTAGATTTAAAGAAGTCATTTGTCAAATGTAGCATTGTGAGATTTTGAGATGAGAGAAGTTAGATTTGTAAAAATGGAAGTAACCTTAAAGATCATCTAATCACAACTTTTGTCACTTTCATCAATTCAATTAAACAAACATTTATGTGCCTACTTAAAAGTACTTTCATCCTTCTAGAGATACAAAGACAAAATTGCCCCTTCCTGGAAGATAGTTTTATATTCTTTGTTGTGTCTGTTTCAGTATGTTGCTGTTTATCACATGTACCCTGATAAATAAGTGTAAGATAATTAAAGGAGATGAAAAACACTAGACATTAGCTAAACTAGAATTAGGCAAACTTTTCCTAAAAACAGGTAAGTTTTGCAGGAGAGTTGTCATCTGAGCTTCAAAGAAAAGAATTCTGAATGGCAGAGACAGAGAGTATATTCAAATGCCGAGAATATAAAATCAAATTAGAAAAAAAATTGTGTTCCAATTCGGTTTGAATACTGAGTTTGTGTGGGACATAATTTTGGAATAATGAGGAAACTGGGGAACAGGAAATCAGAGGATTGCCCCAAATCTTACTTATTGTCATTGACATGACTTTTTCTTTTATTGCATGCTATCACTAACATGGTGCTCTAATCAGAAGGCAGAGGACTATTTAATGATTAAACTCCTTTTTACTTTCAAAACTTATTTAATCATGAAGTTTTTGCTCCTAATTTATGGATCTATTTCAGCAGTCAGTTTGAAACAGTGGCCTATAATTATGGAACTCACATTGGTATTGATGTGATAGTATTGTTCAATGCATTTCACAATGAACCAAACATTAATCACATGCTATGTGCTAGGAAAGGAGGAGCAGAGTTCCATAGTTCAGATACGGTGTGTTACTTGTATCAAGCTTAAAAACCTACTAACAAAATAAGACACATATGTAAGTATGATAAACAATACAAAGTACCTGTATCAGTAAGAGTCACGACAAAGTGCAGTGTGAATTTTGAAGGGAAAATTGATGGGTAGATAGTAGGAAAGGTTTCTCACAGAGGGTAGAATTGAATTGGAATTGTTTTTTCCTTTTGTGTCTTAAGAATTTCATTCTTGATCATCTCTGACCTTTCTTGAATTCACTTTAACTATAACATATAAGCCAGTGGAAACTTATTTTCCCATAAATATTATGCCTTTCCAGGATCTGAAGCACTATGGCTGAATTTCCTCTGCTCTATCACAAAGTCAAGGAGGGAAGGGACAGAACTAAGATGGCAGAGTATAGGCTTGTACTTAGTGGAAATCTCCCAACACTCTTCTCCATACAAATACAAAATATCTCAAATCAAATTCTGGACTGGCAGAGCCAATAAAAGGTCAAAGTGGGATATCCGTTTGGCCCAAAGCAATTTAGGACATTAACAAGAGATGTCGATGACACTGATATAGGGTCTATCCAAAGAGCATTGTATACTGAAGCAATATATTAGCAGCAGACCTTAGAGCATCTCTACAGCAGCAATGTCAGGAAATCATCAAACAGAGTAAGGGAGTTTGAAATCTGTTCAGAGATTATAGCGGACTCTGCGAGCACTATTGCATTACTCATATGCAGTTCTTGGTTGTAGTTTTAGGATAAAAAAAGGACTATTAGAACTTCTGGCAGAGGGGAAGCAGAGCCCCTTGTCACAGTTAAAAAGCAGAGAAGTATGCCCATGATCACTCACAAGGGGCAATGGATCCTAGTCCCAGTTCCAAGGCTTTAGAAGACTAGGCCATCTGGTCACAATTCCAGGGCCAAGAAAAGTGCTAGCACACTCAGTTATAAGAAAAGAGGTACCTTTCAAGAGAAAAATCAGAACACAGACCAAGAGAGCAGTGACCACATCCTGCCTTGGATTGCACAATGCAGAAGCAACCAAAACTTATGCACTCCTCAAAGTAGTGTTATAAACAGCAATTCTCTCTCTCTCTCTCTCTCTCTCTCTCTCTCTCTCTCTCTCTCTCTCTCTCACACACACACACACACACACACACAAACCCTAAAAATCTCTGAAGCTGGGACAGTGCCTCCTCTACTCCATGAGCAAAGTTCAACTCTAACAAAAAAGTTAAAAGTTAAAGAATAGGTGGAAAAAATGAATAAACATTAGCAAAAATATGCTTATCATAGAAAGTTACTGGTGACAGTAGTGGTGACAGAGAAGATCTCAAAAATAATTTTAAAAATCAAATAAAATAGAGGGGAAAATTGGGAAAATGAATGAAAACAAGGTAAGAAAATTACAAAAAGGAGGCACAAATAAAATGCTAAAGAATGTAATTTCAATAAAGAGAATATGACAAATGATAAAAGAGACAAATAAGTTCACTGACAATAACTCCATATGGAATGGAATTGGCCAAATGGTAAAAGAGATACAAATGTTCCCTGAAGAAAATAACGACTCACAACAGTATTGGCCAAGTGGAAGCTAATTGCTCCATGAGACATCAAGAAACTATAAAGCTAAAAAAATAAAAAGAAGAAGAAAAATACTTGATTGGACAAATAGCTGACCTGGAAATTAGATGAAAAAGCAATTTAAGAATTACTGATTTAATTGAAAATCATGATTAAAAAAAGTGCCTCATCATCAAATTTCAGAAATTATTGAGGAAAATAGTCCCAAATTAGAGAGTAAAATAGAAATTGAAAACCATCCATAATTCACTTTCTGAAAGAGATACCAATATTTAAACTAATAGGAAGATCATATCCTAATTCCCTCTTGGATTAAGGAGAAAATACTAGAAGCAGCAAGAAAGAAACAATTAAAATATCATGAAGTCACAGTCAGGATCATACAAGACCTGCCAGTTTATAAACTAAAGGTTTGGAGGACTTGGAATATGATATTTCAGAAGGCAACAGAGTTAATGTTTCAACCAAAAATCATCTACCCAGCACAAGAAAAAATGAAAACTGAGTGAAATAGAGGACTTTTAAGAATTCCTGATGAAAATAAGAGACCTGAATACAAAATTTGACTTTTAAACATAAGACACAAAAGAAGCATATAAAGTTAAATATAAAAGAGAAATCATAAGAGGCCCAACTGTTTACATTCCTGCATGGGAAAATGATACTTTCAGCTTCTAAGAACTTTTTTCCTTATTAGTGAATTAGAAAGGGTCTACATACTTAAAAAAAGATATAGGTGTTATCAGCAGTGTGCAGTTAAGGGAGTCAGAGAAGGCAGAGCTTGTCTCACCTCAGCTAACACAATCCCTCACAAACTGGCTGAATGAATACAATAACTGGTGAAAAAAATTTTGATTCTGAGTTGGTTATGAAGACCTGATCTCAAAAAACATAAAGAAGTCAAAGAAATGGGAAAAGTCAGAGGAATAATGGAGGAAATTATTTCTAAATAAAGAAATATGCAAAGAAGAGCTTTTTACAATTGAGAGAAAAATGAGAGAGTTGGTTATCTCACTCATAAGAATTGGATCAAAGAGGGAATGACATAAGCATTCAGTTGACTATAGACAGAGGAATAAGAAAAAATTGTCTAAGGGAAGTAGATGAGTGATAAGGAAAGATATATCAGATCACAGAGCAGCTTATGATCCAACAAGGTCATTTACAGAAGACTGTCCACAAATCACAAGGATCATTCTACTAAAGCATTAATGGGATTGTAAGTGATAAAGGAAGAATGTATTAAAGGAGGTTAGAAGCAAAAAAAGATTTTTGAGAAAGGACAGAGTAAAAATAGGGTCAAGGTAAACATAGTATTCAAAGCTGTGAATAGGAATGAGATGAACTTAAGCAAAAACAAAAGCAGATAGCAGAATGAGTTAGATATCAGAATCAAGTAATATATGTTTACAATAAAAGGAAAAAAAAACACACAGAACAAAAAGAACAAATAAAAACCTATGGTATGCAATTGTGATGATATACTTTAGTGCCCTAAAAAATGATGAGTAAGATGCATCAATAACATCAATGTAAAATGAAGTGAAAAGAATTAGAATACTACACAAAGTAAGAGCAGTATTGCAATGATTATCAGTTTTGAATGACTTAATTTTCCTGACCAGTCCAATGATCCAAGACAATTCTGAAGAATATATGGAGGGAAATATCTATCACTAGAGAGAGAGAGAGAGAGAGAGAGAGAGAGAGAGAGAGAGAGAGAGAGAGAGAGAGAGAAAGAGAAAATAGAGAGGTAGAAGTAATAAAATGTATATACACTGAAGAAATTTTTTCTAGTTTTTTTCTTAGTTTTGCAAAATGACTATCCACATAAATTTTGTATGATTTCATATGTATAACTGAAATTACATTTTTTTGCCTTTTTGATGGGTAAGAGAAGGAAAGGATTGAAGGCTAGATTTAAAAACTCAATTTTTTTGTTTTTGTTTTTTGGGGTTTTTTTTAGGTCTTTGCAAGGCAAATGGGGTTAAGTGGCTTGCCCAAGGCCACACAGCTAGTTAATTATTAAGTGTCTGAGACAACTCAAAAATTTTTAAAAATTGGTAATAATAAATAATAAATTTGAAAAGGAGAGTCAACATGAAAGCTAGGAGGGAATTTTTACTTCCCTTCAGCATTCCAATCATTCCAACCATTTCCTTTCTATTAGCTGGAATCATATCTTTCATTAGAATCTCCCTATATTTGCTTCTTCAAATTTTGAAGGATGAAATAAAACATCATTAAAGCAAATGAAAAAGTTATTAGTTGGGGGATCTAGGTGGTGCAGTGGTTAGAGAACCACCCTGGAGTCAGGAGTACTTGAGTTCAAATCTGGCCTCAGAAACTTAATAATTATCTACCTGTGTGACCTTGGATAAGTCATTTAATCCTATTGCCTTAAATAAATAAAATTTTTAAAAATACCTTAACAAAGTTATTAGTCACTGTAATTTTTAGAAGAGAGATTCTTTGAAGAAATGGGGATAATTAAACATTCCTACTTACTAAAAAAGACCAGCTTTACTTTGTAAAATTTTCTGAATACATAGATTAACCCTTTGTCAAGTAAACGATTTTTATGTTATGGTGGATAATGTTCACAAGAACATTATAATCTAAAACCACTAATAAAGGTTTTTAATACAATGATAGTCAATAATATTTCACTGGCTACCTCCAATAATGCTTCAGTGTCATTTAGAGGATGATTTTTTTAAAATTATAATAGTACAAAATGGAGAATCATTCATCTAAAGAATGAATGTGTAAGTATGGACCATCAATAAACTGTATATCTGTTCTCAGAGCTACTTATGATCCAACAAAGTCATTTTCAGAAGACTGTCCACAAATCACAAAGATCATTCTATTAAAGCATTAATGGGATTGTTAAGTATCCATTTCAATAAAATCATAGATTTTTGAAGTGTTCAGAGTAAGAATAATACCATAATGTTTGCTTCATATAAAGTAATTATGTCACTATAAATGGCTTATATTTTTAATAAGTGCTCTCCACCTCCCCCCATTATTTGTATTGGTTTGGTACTGTTCAATCTATGATCTTTTCTTTAATCCCCCTTGTGGTCAATGTCATCAATTTGTGGGAGGGATGGTTGGAGCTAGTCTATAGTTATACAGAAATATCCAATTAAATTTAGTATATATGATACTCAATATCGCTTCTACATAGATCTCAGGGACCAGGACTTATTTACTTAGAAATGAAGGAATTTCATGTAGCCCATTTGCTACCAAATTGATGTCCTGGATGCTAAAATGAAGTATGCATTCTAAGTGAACCCCCAAAGTCAAGATAAATTATTAATGGATAAAATGTTAATTATGAAATTTGAACATAAAATCTTTTTTTGACTCTCAAATAACAGGACCTATTCACTTCATGCCAAGAAATTGAAAACAAGTGTGAAGTGTTATAAAATGGAGATTGTGTTATATAATATACTAGAATCTTCAGAACCATTGCTAAAGAAATTTGGATGATGCAAAGTGTTTCTGGGAGATAAAAAGTAATTACATGTTAAAAATGAGTTTGTCATGTGACAGAGTGTAAAAGAAATAGTGTTTTTTTTTTAAAAAAGGCATAAATCCCAAAGAATTTAGGCATTTTCTTTTAGCATATTAAGTAGCATTTATTCAGTTGACTGCAGTTTTTACTTAGCAACCATATCAACTCAGATTCTGATGTGTATTTGAACAGAGAAAAACTTTAAGATTTCCATAAGATTTGAAATGCTATAAGTACATAATATGTGTCACATATGTGACACACAAATATATCACAATAGGTATGGTAATTAAAAGTAAGTAAAGTTCTATAAAACTTTTGATATTTCAACATTGTAAACATGTGAAGCTTATTATATAGGGTTCACAAGAAAATGCAGCTCAATCACCAAATTCACAAGTCAGAAAATGAAAATCATAAATTTTATCAAATAAAATGATTCTGTAACTACTTTTTTGTTTGTTTTTAGTTTTTTTTTTTTTGCAAGGCAGTGGGGTTAAGTGACTTACCCAAGGCCACACAGCTAGGTAATTATTAAGTGTCTGAGGCCAGATTTGAATTCATGTACTCCTGACTCCATGGCTGGTGCTCTATCCACTGCACCACCTAACTGCCCCAACTACCTTGATATATCAAAATCTATTTACAAGTCTATTCAGAACATAAATGTAGTTGTGATTTGTAATGGTACAGGAAAGGATCATGTTTAGGAAAATTCTAATTCTGATCTCAGTAAGAGATAGTTCTGTATAATATCAAAGCAATATGGAATGACACAAAGAGCAATAAAACTGGTCATACTCTTTGACCCAACAATTCCAATGCTAAGTCTTTATCCAGAAGAAATCATAAAAAATGGGTAAGGTACTATAAGTTCCAAAATTTTCATGATGGCGAAGATTTGGAAATCAATGGGATACCCATTAATTTGGGAATGGGTAAACAACCTATGGTAAATGAATGCTATGGAATAGTGCTGTTCTATAAGAAACCTTGAATAGTCAGACTCTAGAGAATTATGGAATGAATTATAGGAATTGATGCTGAATGAAGGAAGCAGTACCTAGAGAACATTATACACATTAACAACAATATTGTGATTTGATAAATCTTGATGGATTTAGTTCCTCTCAGAAGTTCAGAGAGGTAGGACAAACCAGGGAGACCTGTTATAGATAAGCAATACATATCCAGAGGAAGAAAAACAAAGCAAAACAAAGCAAAAAACCCCTACAGAATCTGACTGAATACTTTTTAGAATTTCACTTCTTAAAAATTTCTCTTATGTATTTCTTTACTACTTCATAGATTTTTTCCTTTTCCCCCAGTCCTAATTCCATATGCTGAAAACGGCTAATCTGTAAAAATGTGAAACACAAATGTTCATGCATAATATTCACCCGAATGTTCACTGGTGAGTGGAGGTGGGATGGAAAAGGAGGGTAGAAGAAAATCATGGAACTTCAAAAAACCACATGCATGTGGATGAATGTTGAAAAATTTTCATAACATATAATTGGAAAAAAAAATAAAATATCACTTAAAAAGAGTAGTATCAAAGCAGTTAGTTCATTTGAATAAATTCTTCCCCCAATCTAATAAAGATTCAGAGATCTAGAAAATTGAACCAAGTCTATTTAAACATAACATAATTTTAAAATCCTATATTCTGATTTAAATATTAATTTTGTATAATTTTAGTTGCACCAATAGATCATATTTATACTATCATTTATGTATTTACTGATGAAATGAATGAATGAACAACATCAGTAAATAGCATTCATTAGGTACACTTTGAAAACTGTATTGAATGGTAGACAAATTGGAAAGCAATAAAAAAGTACAATGAAAGATATTACTTTTCAAAAATACACATTTTAACAAAAGAAAACTTTTGATCTCTGTGATATATAATGGATTTTATTTTATGATATCAAGTAGCATGCATAGCAGTGATCACTAAAATTTTTGGTAGAGATTAGCAGGCAGAAATTTCAAATGTGGAAGAAGAGAGATGTATGCAATCTTCAAGTCCTCCCTTAGTCACAAAGATTCTTTTTTTTAATAATTCTTCCTATATCTTATATTATATTTTCTTTTTAAAGCAACTAGTGGAGGTCTACTTTTAAATTATGAGAACTTCTCCTCAAGCATGCAAAGTTAAATTTTGATGAAGATGTGGCAAAAACATTTAGATTTTCTATCATGTTCCTAGAAAAATACAACCTTAGTGGTGGCTAGGTGGTGCAGTGGATAGAACACCAGCCTTGGAATCAGGAGTACCTGAGTTCAAATCCTGCCTCAGACACTTAATAATTACCTAGCTGTGTGGCCTAACCCCATTGCCTTCCAAAAAAAATCTAAAAAAATAAAAACCACAGCCTTAATTTCTCCAAATATATGTGCCGCTATGGATCTTGCAGAGAAGGATCAGGTAGTAAGTTATCCATGTTTTAAGCATTGTTTACAGATAAAAACAAATAAAATTATCAAAGACAATTTAAAGGGAACAGGTAACAATATTCAAAGAATGAATTCATGAGGACCAAGTCTTGCTATTATACCGCAGCACAAAAATTTTATAACTATAGAAATGATCTTCACAGTTGGTGTTGGGGGCTCTCCTCTAGTAGTGCTCCAACTTCAAGGGAAATGTACTCTAACTCCGAGGGACTGGTGAGCAACTCATAAGATAATATTAAGATGAATTATATTTTACTGTCTCTGAGAATCATGCATCTTGTTTTCAGTGCAATCATATCTACTTACTTCAAATACTTTCATACTCTACACTCTCCATTTGCTAGGCAATTTCTGACCTTATCTATTTTGAGCAGGTTCTGCTTCCAAGGATAATTTTGACTTAAACACCAGTTGAGTATTAACTGCACCAGTCATAAAGACCATTAAATGCCACATACCCATGAATGCATCTCTATCTGTCATCTATATACTACAGTAAGTGTCTTTTTTTTGGAGAAACCCTATGGTACAAGACAATGACAAGGAAATAACACAGATCCCTTTATAATTTCAAGTGATGCTCACCTCAAGGATTTAGAAATCATTGATTGGTTGTCATTTGAAGATCATAATTCATGATACTGATTTCCTATCCAAAGGCAGATGTCTTCTGATGTTCCCTACTGAATGTGGCAATATCCTTTCAGTTACCAAGACCCAGAACCTGGACCTTTAATTTCTAAATCTATCATTCCACACTCTAATTCAGTTGCCCAATCTTGTTCTTACCTCTACGTCTCTCTTCTTTTGTCTTGTCTTCTTTGCTCACATGACCAAAATTGACACCCTTATTCGCATGTTCATGCCATCATTAACAATTAATAATAATAATCTTCCATGCTGTCTCCTTTTACGAAATGTATTTTCTTTTTGATCCATCCTCTAGATAGCGGCCAAAGTAATTTTTTTTTCTAACACATGCCTTACTAAATCACTTCCTTACTCAGTAAATTCTGCTGGTCCATCATTGGTTACAGAAAAAAAATGTTATGAATTAATCTTTTTCTTTTTTAAATTTCTATTTTGTATAATTTATAATGTATACAAGTCTTAGTACAGTCACAAGTAATTGTTTTAGTAATAATTTTATATATATATATATACAATTCAGACTCAAAAAATTAATATGTAATTATTCAAATGTTTTGGAGATCCTTGAACTAGAAGAAAGTGCTAATGTTGTGATTGCATTATCTTTGTAGGATCTGTAAAAAGATCTATATGTATGGGACAGCTAGGTAGCAAAGCGAATAGAGCACCAGCCTTGGATTCAGGAGTACCTGAGTTCAAATGCGACCTCAGATACTTAATAATTACCAAGATGTGTGACTTTGATCAAGTTGCTTAACCCCCATTGCCTTGCAAAAACAAAACAAACAAAAAACAAACCAAAAAAGCTCTACATGTAGAATCACACAGAATGAATATCAGAGAGAACTTGTAATTAGTTTTTCTTTTGTTTTTTCTTTATTTTAATTTTTCAATTCCATGTTATGAAAATTCTTCAACATTCATCCATATTACACATTTTTCTATCACCCACCCTTCCCAGCCCCCTCTCCTAAACAGCCAACAGTCTAGTAAAAGTTGACCATAAATATTTGTGTTTAGCATGTTAACATATTAGTTACTGTGTATATGAGGAATTAGGGAAAGGGAAAGAAAACCATGGAATAGAAAGAAAAAACATGAGATTAAAAAGTGAACATAGTATCCATTCAGATTCTATACTTTTTTTTGTTTGTTGTCCTCTGGAGGAGGACAGCATTGTCCATAACAGGTCTCCCAGGTTTGCCTTAGATCTCTGAACTATTGAGAGAGCTCGTAATTTACCCAAATGGAAAGGTACTCACATCAAAAATATCATTGATCCATTTAAGTAAGGAGAAATTGTGGAGATTAAAAATGTATGGAAAAAATCACTATGCAAAAGAAGGTGGATGTACCATAGCTTTCCTTTCATTAACTGCCAATTTTGTTAAATCAGAGTTGAACTTGAGGAATCACAGAACTCATCAACATTGCCTAGAAAGAATTCAAACTTTAATGAGACTATTATTTGCAAAAGGAAATTTAGAAAGTGCTGTTAGATTAAAGAAGTAGTGAACTATGTTGGAAGGAACAATGACTTTAGATTCAGAAAATCTGGATTAAAATCTCACCTCTGCCACTTGCTATCACAGTAAAAGTTGTTTAACGTTTATGGGATTCATTCTCTTCCTTTAAAAATAGAAAGGTTTGGTCAGATTCTAAGGTCATTTTCTACTCTATATCTATAACATGAAATTTCAAATTGTTGTATTTCTCAGAGCCCAACTTTCACCATAGAGAAAACAGATCATGTTAAATTAGAAACAATATACTATTCTAATGTAATTCCTGAGAAAACTCTAGGAGAAAAGATAAGTATGAATGGGTAGAATTATTTATAAATATAAAGAAAATATGTACAATCTATAGTTACTTGCTACCAATATAACAGTTATTTTTACCTATTAAAAATTAATAATATGTGTTGAAAATCTAGGCATTGTTTTTAATGTAAAGTGGTGCAGGGGGGAGAAAAGTGACCCACGCTACAACATGACAAAATGTTCTAAGCATGTTTCATCTCCTATAGTAAGAAAAAAAGTTACCATACCATTCTTGGCAAAGGAGACAGTCAGACTAGAGTTCAAACTATATTACTAAAGACATTGGAGGAAACTATATCAAATAACACAAAAGATTAAAAATAGAAACAGTATTTTTCTATTTAAATCAGACAAAGCTTGGTGAAGATATCTACTAATTTCACAAAAAAACACTGCATTTCTTCTGGCTTGCATAGTTTATGATTGTTGTGAGCACCTAAATCCTATTTGAAAGTTCCCTACGTGCTAAAGAACAAGTCAATAATTGAAATTACCTTTCATTTAAGTTTTTGAAAATATCATATATAAAAATGGTATAGAAACTAATTTCTCCCATCTAGAAATAAATCTATTATACCACTATCATTTTAAGAAACAGATAGTAGCATTTAACTTACTTACATGGAATTTCTTGCAAATATGATTGCTGCCAGCAGAGAGAGCACAAGCTAACCAAAATAAACAAAACAAAACAAAAAAAAAAAAAACAAACAACCTTTTGTCCCTGGGGAAAATATTTTGGTATAGTTGGAAAGAGGACAAAAAATAGAGAGAATAGAGTCAAAATTAGTGAAATAGGAGTTTAGGATGACTGTCTCAAGAGTTCACATACCTTTAAAAAAATTTCGTCACAATATTGGCACAAAAATAATGAGGATATAGGTTCTGACCTTGAATTAATTTAGAATTATGATGAAGTCTAAATGATTATCTTAGCAAAGACAATGCCATGTAATTAAAAGAATTGTAAGACATTTCCTCAAAGACAATGAACAGCAACATTTAGATATAACAAGAGTATACAAAATAATGGCTGTCATTTCTTATCTTGCTTTTAGGAATTTTTCTCTTTTTCTTTACCTAATACTTCTTTTATGCTCCTCTACATAACTGTTAATTATGACTTTAAAAAAAGTATCACACTAGGCTGCATTTTTAAAGAAGATCTTCATTGTTGAAAAGAGGACTTTCCCTAGAAGGTCAAACTAATAGTAATCTTAAGGCCTGAAAATTTCAAATTAGGCCAGGCATTTTTTTAAATATCAGTTAGTAGTACCAGAATTGATGTTTTAGAGAATATACTATGCTTTTTGATTTTCCTTTAAAGACTTGGTTACTGAACATAACAAGTAATTTCATCTTTTTCACACATATAATTAAAATTCAAATAGAATGAAATCCATATTTGCATAACAGATGTTTGCTTATATATATATATATATATATATACATAGTATCTGTTTATCCACATAGATATATTTTGTGTAATTTAAAAACATACTACATTGTATATGAATGAATACCAACAAACACACATAGTAATTATATTTATGTAAACATATATATGTATATATATATGCATATGTATGTATAAACACACACAGAAAAAATATTTCTAAGAAGAAAGGAGGCAAAGATTTTTACCTGAAGATCACATGTAAGGAAACTTCCCTCTTTTATTCCATCTCTCCCTCTCCCTCTCTCCCTCTCTCCCTCTCCCCCCTCCCTCTCCCTCTCCCTCTCCCTCTCCCTCTCCCTCTGCTTCTTTTTGTCTCCCTGACTCTTTCTCTCTGTCTCCATCTCCATCTCTATCCCCTCCTCCCCTCACCATGGCTTTTCTCAATTACCCATCTCTTTTCTCTAGCTTTATTTCATCTTTAATTTTTCCAGATGCAATCTTGCTAGTAAAGTAGAACAACCTTTAAAATCTTTAAAAAAATATAAAAATTGATATATTTTTTAAAAAATTATTAGCTTCCTCCTTGTGGTATATTAGTCTTACACAAAAGACAAGATGGAAATGGACTTGAGAACTAGAATGCTTGTTTAGAAATCAAAACTCTTGTGGGTGTGCAGTCACTTGTCAGGGTTGGGGGGGGGGGTCACAGGAAGGATATAAAGTATTAAGGAGAGGCAGCCTGAAACAATGGTTAGAGGATGACCTTTGGAGTCAGAATGATTTGACATATGCTATCTATATAATACTTGGCAAGTAACTTAATTTCTCAATATCCCCAGGCAACCTTCAAATCCTACAAATTATAAAATTGCCTTTTTTGTTTTTTTTTACCCCAACCCACTCTTTCCACCAGAGCTTTCACCCCTAGCACTTCTAATCTAATATTATTCCAATTCCATTTCTATGTCATCTAAACTGGCTTACTGTCTGACCTCCATTGTCGATTTCCATCTCATCTCTTTCCCTCCACAGAATCATTCACTATAAGAAACAGAGGTAGTTCTCTGCCTTTCACCTCAACCTTTCCATTGTACTCTATAATAATTATCCTAGTATGGTAAAATCTTTTTTATATCTTCCAAATGACTCCTTTTTTCCTCATTACCAAAATAATCTATTGTTCCCCTGAAAAATCTCATTCCAATGAAAGCAGAATGATTTTGCTCTTCCACTGCCACTTGGGAGATCTATGAACAGTTGGTTAAGGATCCAAGAGTCTATAACCCAAAATGAGGCAGTTAAATAGTATTCATTTACACCTCCAGCACACCACTCTCCTTGCAAAAGATATGCCACATTTTAACCACAAATTCATCACCCTGCAGGTTAAGTAATATATTCCACTTAAGAATGTTATGACCCTAAGATATGGGACAAAGATAGGGTTCTAAAAAGAAACTGCTAAGACCAAATTGCTGTTTATTTTCTCTTGATTGTATGTGCTTCAGTATGCTCCTTTAGTGTTATAGCTATAATTTTCTTTCCTAGGTAAGTTCTAGAATCTTGTAATTTGAAACTGGACTAATGTAGCCTGAACACTTGTAAATCTGCCTTCCAGAGCACTATTAACCAACTCATTTAACAAACTTTCACCTTTTGAATCCATAACATATTTGTGTGACCTTCTCTCCATCCTTATCTTAATTATCTCCTGATACCCAGGATAAGGTTTTACTTTCCTCTGTCAATTTGCTGGGTATGTCCTTCTTCCTTACCCAATTTTCAGTAATTTGTATCTATAAATTGAGCATCTCCAGGTAGATCCTCCTAATATCTTGGCATTGCAGCTATTAAATTAACTCTACTCTAGAAATAATTTCTGTCTGACAGCATGACAGCATAACCACAACTAAAAGTACAATTTTAGGATTCAAGAGTTCAAATATGGAGCTGCCCATCCTCTGATCTCATCATTTTGACCTTTTTCGGTGGCATTTTGCCTCATCTCATCACTAATGAACATGCTCTTCATTCTCATGGTTCTCCATTTCTGATCTCTCATTGTTAGTGCCAAAAAATCTGAATAATTTGTCTAGATTCTCTAATAACTCACCCAATTTATTAATCCCTTGTAGTCTATCTTCTGATCTGATCACTACTGAAGTTAACCTTTCAGAAATCACCAATAGTTAGAATTCTGTTTCTTTATTCGCCTTAAATATTTGATTACTTATAAAATTATTTTTTCAACTCATAATAAGAGAGTGTAAATAGGGACCTTAGTGTTCATATGGTCTAACAAGTTTATTAATCTTTCCAATTCAACATAATCAAAATTTTTCCCATTCATCTGTAATAATGTATCTGTTTAATTCCTTTTCTACTTTTCAAAATATGTTTTCTCCATCTTCATTGAATGAAGAAATAATTCAGTTTTTTTCTCTTATCTCCTTAACATAGGCATTTCATAAGGGACAATCAGTTCTTTTCTCTTTTCATGCTGTCTTTTAGATTCAAATAATTGCTTGTTCACTTAATAATTCATTTAGGTGAATAAAATCTAAATTTATATTTCTCATCCCAATCTCTGTTCTAATTTTAGGTCACATTGGAATTTTCCTTTTGGACAGTTCTGTCCTAGTGATTCAATAATGCCTCAAACTTCATCAAAAACTGAGACAAAGTGTGGTTCCAGTGGATAATATGAATATAAAGCAATTAGAAAAACAGATTATACTATACAAATGTCAATTATCTTTCTCATACAACCCATTCCTTCTATATTTCTGCTAGTGAAGCCATTATTCACATAGTTAACTAGAATCCATTTTTGTTTCTTTCCTCCAGCCATCTTCCACTTGCAATCTGTTCTCTAGTATAAGGAAGCTAGGCGATATAGTAAATAGAGTGCTGAGCATCAGAGCAGGAAATCTTAAATTCAAATCTGTCCTCCAACATATTGGCAATTTGACCCTTGGCCTGTGCAAAGCATTATTGTGTATAAGGTTGGTCATGGTGTCCATTACTCAGATCATGCTAATGAACTGATGAGGCAGAGATTACTATCAAGTGTTCTAAGGAGAGTAAAATAGTTGAGAAGTAGAACAAGTAGTAGATGACATCAGTGGGGAATTCCCTTCGGGATGATGATATCAACTGTTTTGTTGTTGTTGCTTGCCTGTTTGTCTAGTTGTTTGTTTCTTTGGGCTTCAGTTTGTTTCAGTTTTGTTTTCTTTTAAGGTAATAACTCTATCCCACACAGATTGAATTTTTTCATTCTTTTTTTTTTAATTTTTTTGCAAGGCAAATGGGGTTAAATGGCTTGTCCAAGGGCACACAGCTAGGAAATTACTAAATATCTGAGACTTGATTTGAAGTGCTTTTTACACTATGCCACCTAGCCACCCCAAGTTTTTTCATTCTTAGGACAGATTATCCTGTATCAGAAATCAGAGAACAACAGAATATTCTCCATGTGGGTTTTGACTCAAAAGGGAGTATGAAACCTAAATATTTTAACACCTTTACTGATTCAGCTTATAATATTCCTCTCCTTTTCAATTAATTGCTATTTTTCATAATTTATGCACTCTCTCTTTTGCCTGAAGGATTGCAAAGCTTTTTTGCTCTCTACCTTTAGTCCAAGACAGCTTAGAACTTCTGGTGGAAAGGTGTGTTCCACTGGAACTGGGGGTTGGGAAAAAACCCACAGCTGCAGCGCAGCCCAGGGATCTGCACGAACAGCTTGAAGGGGCAGTGAGAGAACTCTGCTGCACTAGAATGTGGGAGCACCTGCCTCAGAGCAGCCCTGAAGTGAGAGCCTGCATCAGGAATTGGGGAAGGCAGCCTTCAGCCCATCTATGGTAAGGGGATAGGGGGAAATTGCAGAAATCTCTCTGCTCCCCCAGGGCAGGACTCAACTCTTTGCTCACACTCAGATGCAGGTTGCTGTTGGGTCTGCCATATATTAGTATAGCCCAGCAAAGGAGCCCCCTCACAGCTCCAGGGCAGAGGGAAGTGACTGTGGTGATCTGCATATCAAAGCACAGGCAAGAGAGCATAAGACCTGAAAGGAATAAAGGTCCAGGTGGGGTATCCCGAAAACCCCCCAAAGCCTTGGAAGTACAATAAATTAATCTTAGGATGGGGAAGTGAGGAAACAAAAAAGAATGAAATTTACCATAGAAAATTACTTTGGTCCCAGGGAAGAGTCAGAAGAGGACAAACTCGAAGCTTCTATATACATCACCTCTAAGGGAAATAGAAAGTGGGCTCAGGCTAGGATGAGCTAAAAAAGATTTTGAAAAGCAATTAATGGAAGTTGAGGAAAAATTGGGAGGAGAAATGAGAGAGATGCAGAAAAATTATGAAAACCAAATCAGCAGTTTGGTGAAAGAAATAAAAAAAATACTGAAGAAAATAATATTAAAAAACAGTTTAGGCCAAATGGAAAAAAAGCAATACAAAAGGCAAATGAGAAGAAGAATGCCTTAAAAAGCAGAATTGGTCAACTGGAAAAGAAGATAAAAAAGTTCTCTGAAGAAAATAACTCCTTTAAATGCAGAATGGAACTAAAAGAAGCTGATGATTTTGCAAGAAAATAGGAAGAAATAAAACTCTTCCCAAAAAAAGCCAAAATTAGAAGAAAATGTAAAATATTTCATTGGAAAAACAACTTGAACTCCAAGACAGATCCAGAAGAATTAATTTAAAAATTATTGGGCTAACTGAAAGTTACAACCAGGAAAAGAATCTAGACCTTTCAATATGGCAAAATTTACCTGAGATCCTAGACACAGCCGGTAAAATAGAAATTGAGGGAATTCACCAATCACCTCCTAAAGAAATCCCAAAAGAAAAACTTCCAGGAATATTAGAGCCAAATTTCCAAACTCCCGAGTCAAAGAGAAAATACTAAAAGCTTCCACAAACAATTCAACTACCATGACTCTATAGTCAGGATTACAAAGGATCTGGCAACATCTACATTAAGGGTTCCTAAGGATTGGAATATGACATTCTGGAAGGTAAAAGATCTTATTTTACACCTGAGAGTCAACTACCAACCAAAACTGAACATCCTTTTTTCAGGGAAAAAAGATGAATTTTTAATGAAACAGGGGACATTCAACCTTTCCTATTGCAACAACCAGAGCTGAACAGAAAGTTTGATCTTCAAGTATAGGACTCTGGTGAACCATGGAGGGGATGGATGAGAAGGACTAAATATGAGGAGCTTAATGATGTTGAGCTGTTTGCATTCCTGCTTGGGAAGAAGATGTTGATAACTCATGAATTTTCTCATTTATAAGAGCTATTAGAAGGATCATATATAAACAGGGCATAGGAAAGAGCAGAATATAATGGTATAATAGAGTAAAAAAGATGGAGTCAATGGGTGATAAAGGAAAGTACTCAGAGGAAGACAAAGGAGATGAAGAAGGGGTTAAGATATTTCAGATAGGAATTAAGAAAAAAGCTTTTTTCAATGGAGTGGAATGGGGGAAGGCAAGGGGAATGAGTGAGCCTTCATTCTCATCAGAAATGACTCAGAAAGGAAATAACATACACACTTAATAGGGTATAGAAATCTATCTTACCCAAGAAAAAATGTAAAGAAAGGAATGGGATAAAGGGGAATAGGGGGAAGGAAGGTGGAACAAGTGATAAAAGAGAGGGAAGATTGTGGGAGAGAGTACTCAGAGAAACCACAATTTTGGACAGAGATGGGATGAAAGGAGAGAGAGAATTAAGTAAATGAGAGTAGGGAAGAATGGAATGGAGGGAAATTCAGCTTGTAATAGCAACTATGGGAGAATTAGTGAAGCAACTTCTCTGCAAAACTTATGATAGTGAGGGCAATGTACCCCAGAGACACAGTCATGGGAATCTAACCACAGACTGAGATACATTTCTTTTCTCTCTTACTATTCTTGAAGTTTCTCATCTTCTTGGAGAGTAGTGGGATTTATCTTTATTCTTATTACAAGATTATTATAATAATACAAATTAAAAATAATTTTTAAAAAAGTTCATTCACTTCCCTAATTATGACTTATAGTATCATTTTCCCATATAGTTCAGCATCATTATGTCTTATTATTTTCCTTTCCTTTTTAGATTTTTATGTTTCTTAGATTGAATTTTATAAAAAAAAAACTACCCAGTTTATCCTACTGCTCTGCTCAAAAGCCTTCAATGACTTCCCATTATCTTTCTGAAGAAAACTAAATTCATTGACTTTGAAATCAAATCAAGTCCCAACATGGTCCTGACCTAGCTTATTTTTCTGCTTTGTCCCATATCCCAATACTCCTTTACAGGACCAGTCTTATAACCAATTTACAATTTGTTTTCTTTGGTTTATTGCAAGACAATGGAGTTAAGTGACTTGCTCAAGGTCACAAAGCTAGATAAGTATTAAGTGTGTCTGAGGCCTTGAATCTAGGGCCCATGTTCTATCCCCTGCATCACCTAGCTGCCCCCATTCACAGTTTGTGAATATGTCCTACACCTTCTTTCTTGATTCCAATACGTTATTCATACTGCTTCCTTATTTTCTTAGGTCCATGATTCTAACCAGACAATAAGGCTTCACTATCAGAATAGAATTACTTCGTCATCTCAAAATCCTTGTCTGTCAAAATCCTATTCATTCTTCAAGTATAAGATCAAATGTCAGTTACTCCATGAATGCTATCCTGATTTCTTTTGCCTGAAGTTATGTCTCTGTCCTCTAAGCTTGAAACTCAAACAGTATTTGGATAATACTTCTCTTATGGCATTTAACACATTTTGTCTTATATAACAGTTATTTTATTCATATTTTTCTTCTCTAATAAATAATAACCTCTTTAAGGAAAGGAACTATTATGCATCTTTATAGTCTTGATATTGTCATATATTTTATAAATATATATATTACAGCAACTTATATATGCATGCACTTATTTAACACGCCAAATTTTCTCTCCCAAATAATCATATGCATAATTCATATATGCCATGTACATAGATATTTTATTGAAGCACTAAATTTCCAGAAATAAAGCAATATTTGACAAGGATTTTAGAACCTAATATATATATATATATATATATATATATAAAATTTAGATGAATCTTTAAGATTCATAACATAAATAAGTTACAAAAATGAATAGAGAATGTTCTATGGATCAATAAAATAACATGAAATAACATGGGGTCAAAATAGTCTTCCACTTGGGTTTACAAAATCTGATTGTAAATGTATGCAATGTAAATAGATGTGAATTTTATGAAATAAATCTGAGTATCTTAATTGGTTTCAATCCCATATATCAGCAATGTGATATTACAATTTAGTAACAACAGAAATTATAACAAAATCTATAGCTACATTAAGAAGGACATGGTGCCTAAGAATATGGATATGATGACCCCACTGCATTCTTCCTTATTTAGAGCCCTTCTGAATTAAAGTATTCTGTTTGGTTCAGTGAAGGAATTAGAGTTAGTATGATGATAAACTGGTGGCCATTCAAAGAAAGGTAACCAGGATAACCTTGAGGTCATGTCAAATGTCTCCCAATAGAAAGAAATTGAGAGGTTTATCTTGAAACAGAGAGGTCTTTGATGGGTAAATGATGGCTGTCTTCATTCTTTTGAGAATTTATAAGGAAGAGGGATCAGGTTCTTTTGTTTGGCACAGAAGATAGAAGTAGGAAAAAAATAAGTGAAGGTCTTAGAGAAATAGATGTAACAAAGGTTAATGGAGGGAAAAACAAACAACAACCTGCTGTCAAATAGAAATGTCTAAAACTGGAATGAACTGTCTCACGATCTATTGAGACCATGCTTCCCTGAATCTCCAACTGCACATCTTCAATCAAACTACTTAAAAGCTTCCTTCTAGCCTTAAATTTCTGCTATCCTCTTTCATTTCCCCATTAGAAAAATCAACAGGATGCTATGGCTAGTGAGACCAGTCATTTTCTTTGGGCTAAGTTTTATACTTACTCATTGAGCATATCAGCAACAATAAGAAAGGCAAAGCATGGCCTCTCTGGCAATGATATTGTCTGTATTACTCAACATGTATTGTTAAATATGTAAATTCTTGGCATGCAAATTGCTGTTGTTTGGCAATATTTAAGAGCTTAAATTATAAATAATAGGGGAAAGAACTTAGCTTTTCTTAGGCTGTCCAGACTTCAACTACTATAGCTACAGTCCCCATAGACTTGAGTGCTTGAAATAAAGCCAGTACCAGGCTGCTCAGCAAGCAGTGGGTCAACAACTCACCATCTAACAGCTAGGCATCACTACAATACTCAATAGTAGTGACAGCAGGTCTTATTGCATTTAAATACCCCAGTGTGTTGCTCAATATGTACTCTGTGTTCCTGCCAGCCTTAATCCCTACAGTGATTCTCACTCTCCTCTGGTAAGTATAAAGGGTTGTAGAGACAAAGAGAGCCCCCTGTGTTGGTTCCAAGCTCTTTCTCCAACTGAAATAATAAATTTTGAAATGTTTTGGTAAATATTTGAATTGACTATTTTTTGACATGATGTGAATTAATAGCAGTAGTTAAATGGGAGAAAACTATAAAATGGAGGCTAGCAGGCCCATGGCAACAAGAAGGGTTGTAATAGACTCTTCAGATCATTTTCTTGTAACCGATAATATTGATGTTGGCAAAGTATGTAAATGTGATAACATTTGTAGTTTGGGAAATGAGCCCACTATTTTGTGTTTATATGCTGTCCAAAGTAGCACAAAACAATAGGATCATTTCTCCATAATTTAGTACCAACTCTTGGCATGTCTTGCTCTCTTACCACCTTTCTTAAAGAATTCAGTGATTATGAGTTGAACATATAAGATGAGGATACACACAAGACAGAGTAGTCAGGGACCCGCAAGACTTCCTCCTAGTTTATTCCTTAGTTACTGAAAGAAAGAAGAAATCCACTTCAAAGATCTTCAGCTTCATTAGTGAGGAAGCTTCCTTTATTAATGTAGATTCTAACACCTCTGCATTTAGCAGATATTCTTGTAGGATAAGCTGTGACTAAAGAAATTCCCCACATGGCAGGCGAAGGGGATGTCCAACTCAATGACCAGACTTTTAAACTTAACAAGGTTAGCTCTTAGATCTTAGATACACTCTCTGTCATAATGACCCTATGCCAAGCAGTTCCACCTTGATAGAAACTGCTAGAGTTAACACTTAACTGGCATAGGTTTCAAGAATTCAGGTTCACCCTCCAAAAGGGTGACTAAAAACTTAAAGATCACAGAACTGCATTGATCTTCTTCCCTCCTTCCCTTCCTCTTTTCCTCCATTCCTTCCTTCCTCCTTTTCCTTCCTCCACTCTTTCCTTTTTTCACTCCACTTTCTCTTTCTTTTTCCTTCCTATTTTTTTCTTTCTTTCATCTTTCCTTCTTCCATCCCTCCCTTTTTTCCTTCCTTCCTTCCTTCCGTTTCTTGCTTACTTTTTTGATATATAGATAAATATTGCTAGCCACATACATATCTATAGTCTCTAAAATATCTATATTTGTATATATATATATATATATATGTATATATGGATGTATATAGATTAATCTGATAGACAGACAGGTCAATATTAGGGTGAGTTTTCAATCTGAGATTATTTTCATCCATATAAAGAACTCTTGTTAAAGACACTTGCTCCACTGATAAATATATCACCAACTATCCTGCTATTTAATCTTAGAAATTCAGTGCCTAAGACACTGAAAGATGAAGTTACTGGATAAGGGTCATACATCCATCAAATGTTAGAAGATTCAGGTCTTCTTGAATCCAAGAGGGACTATTTGAGATACACTCTATCATATTTCTTCTCTATATAGTGGTAAATGTGGGCATCTGTTCAATGAATGGCAACACCCACTTCCATGTAATTGAACACACTACAAAAACTTATTTATTTAAATTTGATTTTATTTTTTCACATGAATGTTACAGTTGGGTCATGAAACAGTATAAGAATTATTCATTTAGTGGTGACAGCAGACAGTAGAATAAGGACAATAAGGGTTTCTTAATTTTGTTGTGATTTGTTCCTACTTTTAAGGCATAAAACACTTTCAGGGGATTATATACTATCCAGATATGTTAAACATTTTCACACTACCAACAACAACAAAAAAACCCTTGCCAATATTCCTCTACTCTCACACTTCAAAAATATAAAGACACAAACTACATGCAAGATTCCAAGCAAAAGTGAAGAATGGTACTATGATTCCTAATATATATGCAATATAATATATATATATATATTATATATATAATATATATTATATATACATAGTGTATCTAAGCAAAATTTCAACAATTATAATATCTAATCATTCTTTTCAGAAAAGAATTAAATCCACCTGGACATCTCCAGGAAAATGAAAAAGAGCGGAATCATTAGCAATTTTTTTCAGATATAAAATCCTGTATTAATGACATAGAAGGTTCAAGAAGGGAAGATGGAAAGAGAGGTTGGACTATGATGCTTTTCAGCAACACTCTTGTGTCACCTTGGCAACAATGTACTTTTCCCATTCTTGGCCTTCAAAATAGGCATTATATTGTATGGTACCCTTCATGAATAAACTCTTCTTGGTTGGGTAGGCGTGAATTCTTGCCTTTCCTCTGGATACCTCTTTTGCCCCTACCAAGGAAATTCTTGACATTCATTTTAACTTGATCTCATCCTATATAATTATTACATGGGCAGGTGACATGCCTACTATATACCATTCCCAAACTTCCATAATCCATTAGAATACTATTACTTTTGTCTTCAACTATTACAGAACATTTTAAAAGCCTTTTACAATTTCTCATCATCACATACATTGTATATCAGGTATCTTAGGCTACCACACATCATAATCTCAATTTGGTTTAGAAAGCAAAAATATACTTAACTAAGCTATGGAAATAAGAGGAATGTTCTTCAATTTGTGCTGGCTTCAAATCAGATGAATGGCTTCCATTTCCTTGTTCCCTTATTGGTCAATGTAATGAATTAATCCCATAGCTCACAGTTACTAATTAAAACACTTCCTCCAGTGGTCTTTGTGGTGCTATCAACTAACAATCTGCCATTCATATAGTAACTTATTGTAAATTTTTCCATAAAATTAATGTTTTCTATAAAATACAATTTAAGCATTATTCTGTTTTTCTAAGCTAATTTGAAAAATGTAATATTGCAAGTATAGAAAGTTCCTTAACTGATACAAATTGTATCTCTTTGAGAATTTACTCTAGTGGTATTACTGAGCGGGGGAAAAAGTGCACTGTTGGCCATGTCTCTGGTTATGAGACTCTCTAAACATCACTGGGTCAGTTTTAAGAGTCAAAACTCAGTCCTTTTCCATGTTCATATTTGGAGACTGCCCAGCTGGCAGGTTCTGCCAAATTTTATGGCCTTTTGGCCCAGTGTTCAAGAGTTTAGGTCACCTCCACTCAATAATATGGCCCTGGAGTAGAACTTTTGTGACGGTGTTTTAAGTTGTAAAATATAGTATGACTAAAAGAATGTTACTTCTTATATTCTAGCAATAAATAGTCATCAAATTAGCCAGCATTTATATTGCACTTTGTGGTTTACAAATTTCTTTACATAGGCTATCTCATTAAATCTTCACAATAACCCTCTTGTTATTATCCTCATTTCATAAAGAAAGAAATTGAAGAGAAGAGAGGTTGAGTGATTTGTCCAGAGTTACACAGCTAGTAAATGCCTCAGAGAGGATGTGAATTCAGATCTTGCTAGCTCCTAATCTGTTACTCTCTCCACTGAGCAATTTAGTCATTACTTAGGCATTCTCCTACATGTAGTGTAGTAGAAGAGAAAACCCTCATTTTCTTCTTATTTTCCTGATTTATCAAAGACCACCATAGTGGTTAAAAACATAATATCATTAGCTCAAGAACATAATATCATTAGCTCAAAAACATAATATCATTAGCTCAAGAAGACTAATGCTAAAAGAAGAGAAATAGGAGAAAACTATATAGCCTCTATACCACACTTATTTTCTCCAAATTGCACACGACAAAATTACACAAGACAAAATGTGTGATGAAAAGGGAATTTTCTTTAAATATAAAAAAGAATTTCTTTAAAATGTGACTTGTTAAACATTAGAGTAGCTTGACAAAAGAATGGCTCCTTGGAGTACATGGATGGAGTTTTGACTAAAGTCAAAGGAAAAAAGGAGATGGGCTTCAGTTCCTTTACATTCTTTATAATATATTAATCTCCTAAAAAACTTTTATAAACCCTTTTTTGGAGGATGAGTATATTATTAGCCTCATTTTACAAAAGAAGGACTTTTGGTCGAGAAACAGCTAAAATTCTTCAAAATCTCAGTGATCCATGAGTCTAGAACCTACCTTACAATATACTTTGATGAACCTTGACTTCATGACTATTCCTTTAGTCACTAGATCAAACAAAATGGATAAGATAACTTAGAAGATTTTGAATAAGACTGCTTCATTCAGTTCCACCAGGGTTGTCCAAATGCATTTAAATGCTGTCAAGTTTTCTTGTATTTATCCATTTCTAGATATCATTAATGTTTCTTTTTATATCTCAATAGTATTACGCTATAGTGACAATTCTGATCACTTTTTCTTTTAAAATGTGCTATTTTAAAATGAAAATGAAGTGTATGTGTATTTGGGTATGTATGATTTCATTAGATGTATCTGAATTAATCAAAAGGGAAGTTGTGGAAACTGAGGTAAATGGAGATGGGGACCTATTCCTGACTCTAAACATACCACTGTAGCCACTGCTTCATTTAGCATAGACAGAGGTAGATTACGACTGTGGATATGTGTATAAGGGAACATTCAAATAGAACTCAACTCTGACAAGATTCGCAAATAAACCACTATCACAATAGCAAAACAAAAAAGAGAACTGAGGGAACAGAATTTCTATATCATTCAAACTTAGTAGCCTGACTTAAGCAAGAATCAGTCATAGCCAAAAGTATCATAGATGTCACACAGAGACTAGATATGAGACGGTGAAATTTAAACATGAGTCTCCAATTTCAGAACTCCTATCCTTCCCTCTATATTACATAGGATGTATATGCACACACGAAGCATACACACATACATGCAAACATGCATGTGCACATATATGTATATTTGTGTGCTTATAAGTAATGTAAAAAGAAGAAAAAATTTTTCCAAAACCTCTCCAAAAAAAGGAGAAAGAAAATACTAGTGATCCTATAAAAACTGTATGGTATTTAGGTTAGGCAATTTAATAGACTATAAACAAAGCTTGTAAAGCATACTCCATTAAACATATCTTGTTTCTCTAAAATAATAAAAATGCACCTAAATAAAGCAAAAGATACATTTAAAGATATTAACAAGAGTGGTTTGAGCACAGTACTGTAGTTCTTACCATGGTAGGGCTCACCACTAAGTTTAGAAAGACTTTATCATTTGGGCAGGTTGATCAATCATTGTGATGATGTAATGAAAAGTTTTTTTTTCTTTTTAAAATGGGTAGTTCAGGAAATTCTTTTCTGTATTCTTTCTTCAAATCCCAATCATACAGGATCGATGTCAAAAGAAATAATATATATATATATATTATATTGGACAATATATATATATATATATTGGACAGGATCCTATGAACTAATATGTGTTAAGCATTTTTCCAACCTCCAAGCTGTATAAATGTTGCATAGTATTACTGTACTATTAAGGTGAATTGCATTTAAATATTACAAATATATGCTGTTGTATTTTATTTTAAAATATAAACCAGAATAGATACAATGGTAGGCAACTTTGTGGAAGTGACAAAAATGAGAAACAGGAAGAATTCTCTGTGGAACAATCAAAATCAAGGGAAAAGGATGCACAGAAAATTAACCCATTAGTAGCAAACTCATATTTTGCTCTTTACATTTCAAAATTATCCCCAATAGTTAAATTCTTTGAAAAGTCTCAAGCTTTGCTGAAAGTATAAAACATTCATGAAGAGCTTTAATAAAATATATGATCTATAGATAGATAGACAGAAAAACATTGAAGGAACTTCATACTTTCTCTTATTCTATTCTGTTAGAACTATACCAAGAAACATCTTTCACTCTTATCTGACAATTAGAGTGAGCCATTCAAGTTCACACAATTGTAGAGCTTTCGTAAGCTCTGTATCCACTCCACACATTAGAACCACTTTTCTCCATGTTACTGCTGATAAAAATAGAGCCCTCAACTGACCACGTGACTCACTTTGAATAGCTTCAATACTTATTGCTGTCAATGCCTCAATCAGCCCACGATCTTCAGTACTCTACAACTAGTGGATAAATATAGTCAAAATGGTCTGCAGAACATTCAGCAATTATAGATGAGGATATCTTCTTTAAAACTGCTTTGCAAATTTGTTATTAAAGTTCAGATATTATAGTGCAATACAATATCCCAGAGTGATTCTATGGTGCTGATAGATCAAAGGGTTCTTATCTTAGATTATAATACCCAAGAATTAAACATGGTCAGTACTCATCAATAATGCTAAAATATATTATCAAAGTGAAATATTTTTAACTCATGACTCTTGAAATCATAATAAATCTGGTCAATTGAAAGGGTAGCAAAGGTTTAACCCTCTCTCATTCAAAATATTTTCAATGATTCTTAGACTTTCATTTTTATCACTAATGATAGTAGTGATAGAATTTAAAAAGAATTAATTTTCAGTTTATGTTTTCTCTCATGGCATGATTTTAACCTGACTTACACTTATTTAGTTGAATTTCAGCAAGTACTTGACCTATTAACATCTGTTTTATTCATGAGAAAATATCACTTTTAAATGAAATGCTGATTTTGTCAAATGTACACACAACCAACATGCAAACACATGCACAAATAATACCACTCACCATGGACATTACCAAGATTTATTTCTGCCTATAAGACCAAAATTTCTAAATTCTCTGGTTCTAATACAGTGATGTAAGATCAGTTGGGCAGAGCAAAGCAGTAAGAAATCATGAGGTCAGTATGAATTAAGGATTCTTCAGTCAAAGAGAATAAGAAACCTTTTCCTTCTACTCAACTCTCTCTCTCTCTCTCTCTCTCTCTCTCTCTCTCTCTCTCTCTCTCTCTCTCTCTCTCTCTTTCTTTCAGCATTTACTTTAATTTCTTCAGCAAACCCTCACTTTGACCTGTGAAAGAATCAACTACAAAGAGGCAATTTGAATCATGGTAAAGACAAGTCATAGAGTTGAATTGCCACTTTTTATTGTGGCAGAATATCAGCAGAATAAAGTTGCATTTTAGTTGTCTTAGCTGCCAAAAGGAAAATAGTTACTTCAATATTATAAAGATCTTATGTGTATTATTTATTGGTATCTCACTAATATCATACCAGGTAATATTAGTGCTTTAGAATAATTAGTGTAATTAAATCATCATTTTTCTGGGTTTCATTGTTATACCAATTTTGGCTTCTCAATTTAAAAATACTGGTTCAATGGCTGTCAATGCTAATGAAATTATGTAGTATAGAGGGAGAGGAAGGAAGATGATAAGGAGTATTTTAAAACCTTTCTTCCTTTCTTTAATTCAAGTGTAGGAATAATATAAAACTCTTTAATCCAAAGTTTTATAATTATTAGAAAAGTCTTTGTAGATGCTGCAGGAAGGATGAAAATCATGACAATGCTAGGGGGAAAAAAGAAATATTTTGAGCCCTCTCTCAAAACCAAAATTCATTTAAAGTCAAAGACCAAATTGAAGTTTAGTAACTAGCAGAGATTCCAAATTATTAAAGTAGATTGCTCTTGAATATTGCACCACTAATTAACATATAAATAATTTCTAAACATTGACTAGCAAAGTAAATATTTGATTATCATAATATAGATAATTTATTGAAATTAATTGCTTAAATATTTATCAAATATAGGAAGTATTTTATATATACTTGAATGATGAACCTTGATATTAAGAATAGTATTATCCAAAGATAAGACTAATTAATTTACATATAAAATTATTTGTAAATATCCCCCAAATACAATACATTAAAACTATATTTGGTTTATTTTATTTGTAAATTAATCAATTAGTGATACAGTTATGACAAAAAAATTTCAAGAAGACAAAAAGATTTTACTTATTCTAACACCATGGAATTTGCATATTTGTTTCCAATTCCTTAAATTATGCTGATCTTAGTAAAGTTCAATTATACACACATACACAAACACACATACACATACATGTATAGTCTAATGGCTGCATTATTGGCCAGAAGAAAATGTACTTTATGTTAGCTGAAGTTAATCATATTAAGGAGGCTATTAGTTGCCCACACAAGCTTCTATCAAGACTGTAACCTAAAGGAACAGTCTTAACCACTCTGCTTGTGTACAAAAGCATGCCACCTTAGCAACAGTAAGATGAAAGGGAGTCATGTTCTTTAAGTTTTCACAAGCAGAAAAGCAGTTGCTAAGTAATAATAATAATTTTATAATAATGCATGTGCATTTCAATCTTTAGGGATTACTAAAGTACTACTAATAAATAAGTGGTAAAAGGTTAGTAGTATTTGCATTATTTTGAGAGAAATAAGCCTCCAATGACTTTCCTCCCTCTAACTAAACAATCTCCTTCATTCTCCTCAGGATGCTTTTGTCTATTGCACTCACCCATCAAAATCAGCATAAATTCTATTAATTATAGGACTATTTTGTTTCTCCTCTTCTTTTATTGATCACTTGAGTTTTATATGTGTGTGTGTTTATTTCAAAGACAAATTGTTTACTACTTGGGACAGTCCGTTAGAAGTTCTGCAATCACAAACCCTCCTATTCAAACAAGGTAAATCTAAAAAGTCTTATATTACCCAGAAATCTATATTACCTGTAACACATATTTTTGTTAACTTAAGGACATCTCAGATATGTGTTTTTCCACTAATGGATTCTTGCCTCACCAATCCAAGCTTTTCATCTACTTTATACACACACACACACATACACCCCCTCATTACTTACCTGCTGCTCTCCAGGTTCCGTGGATTTCATCAGATGCTTATCCTTATACAGAGACCAGAGACCAATATTGGGTAGGAAAATTAAAGCCACCATAAATAATAAAGTCATTTGTAGAAATCGCTTCTGTTTCCTCTTCATGGCAAATGAGAAAAACGCCAGTTTTGATGACTTGAAGAAAGAGTAGGATCCCTGGAGGTTCCTAGTGAGCCAAGCCAATGTCCTTTCTTCTCCTCTGCGATTAACCCCCAAGACTGAGAAGAGTGGCTAGAAACTTTTGTTGCAGCCTCAGCACCAATACACACCCCTCACAGAGAGCTGGCAATCTGCAGAACAAACGCACAGTCACTTTTCCTCCACTTAGGAGAAAAACAGAAAAAAAAATCCCCCCAAAACAAAAACTATGACGAGTGAATTATCTATTGGCTCAGAAATGAATGGTTTTACTGAGGAAATCATTGAAGTCTATTGATCTCCATTAATATAAAACGAAGGAGTAAATATGATCGGTTGGTAGAGTAATCAGAAATTATAGAGAAATCAATTGCTCGCCAAAATACTTTCCTGGAAAGAAGGGAGTTTGTTTTTGTCTTACAGAGGAATGGGTAAAGGGGAGGAGAGGAGAAGTGTGTGGACAAGCAGCAGTGTCCCAAAGACTACTGCCCAGATTAGTTTAGTAGGGAGGCTAATGCATGAAAGCTTCTCCAACTAGAAGAGTTGTCCATCTTCGCTCTTCTGGATCATCAGAGGGAATGCACTGACCTGAGATTCACTCGGCCGTCCCTGTGTCCCTCCCCCCAACCCCACTTAGCAGGGTCTGCCTGAATCCGGGACTGCTGACTGAAGACCAGGCATTTGCAAGGGATCTGGTGCCGGGAAGCCGAAAGCCAGTCTGAGGAGGAGGGCGATGAACTCCTGGATTCCCCGGCACTGTCAACTCGCCCGCCTGCCTCCGTCCCTCCCTCTCCGCCTACTGGGCGCCCCGATACTTGCTCTCAGTCGCACCAGGAGAGCGAGAGAGAAGTGGAAGGGAGGCTACAGATGTCATCGCGGAATCCAGCCAGCGAATCAATGGGGCGACTTACCCTCCTCTCACGTCCTCCTCCTCCTCCTCCTCCTCCTCCTCCTCCTCTTCCTCCTCCTTTTCTTCTTCTTCTTCCTCCTCCTCCTCTCCTCCTCCTCCTCCTCCCAGTGTTATTGTTCGCAAAGTAAAGGCTGCGCAGATCAATCTGGTCCTCCCTTTCTCCAGCGTGACTCTCACACTCAGTGACTATTCATGTTACCATGCTTCTCCGGAAACTATTAAACATAGAGAAACATACTGAGCGCAGCGGCAGCAGCCCAAGGACCATTCATTACTTCTCCCCTCTTCCCTTAGACCCTGACGCCTTGAAACTCTCTCCCCACCCCCGAAAAAAAATTGCACGAAGGGACAAAAACGGTTCTTCTAAAAGAGAATGAAGGACTTGGAAGATGCTAGAGAGTAAAGGAAGATGTGCTGTTCTCTCCTCCCCAAGCTTTCCCCCCTTTCTCTCCCTGATAGCTCTTTTCAGCAGAGATGTCAGAGGGTGTCTAACACGTGCAAGAGCTCTGAGCCCTGGTGGGGGAGAGGGTGAAGTGCGAAAAGGGAAAGGGGGAGGGGAGTTCCCTCCTAGTAGGATGCTATATAAACAAATTCAGAAGGGAAAGAGGAAAAGGAAAGCGAAGATGGTGCAGGAGGAATCTTCGGAGATCTTCATCCCTGGTCCTGGAACAGGTCCCTGGATGTGCCGTCCCGGCTTCTCCTGGGTTACACTGGCGGGGGCAGGAGTAAGAACATCCACTCTGGTCACCTCGTGTAGAGGACTCCGGGCCAGAGGCAGCCGAGGAGGAGGGCTTCATTGGCCTCTATACTCTTCTTCCAAGCTTGGTTCATGATGACAGCGGACAGAGAGCGTAACGATCAAGGATCCTAGGCTGAGCAGGTGGAGGCGGTGCTGGTGGTGGTGAGTGCTGCTGAAGCCGCAGCAGCAGAGGCAGCAGCAGGAATAGCAGCAGCAGCAGCAGCAGCAGCAGCAGCAGCAGCAGAAGCAGCCGCAGCAGCAGCAGCAGCAGCAGAAGCAGCCGCAGCAGCAGCAGCAGCAGCAGCCGCAGCAGAAGCAGCAACAAAAAATCCCCCAGCAAGAAAGGATCTTGAGAGAGAAGCCAGGTTCCTTGAAAGAGGAATCTTCCTTAGCGCCTTCCGCGCTTTCGAAATCAGGTATATTTGCCGTAGTGGAGAACGGGGAGGTGGCGGGTTGGGGGAGAACCTGAAGAAAAACCAAGGATGCTGCAAATAGCCTGGGAGGCGGCTCCTAGTCAGATTCTTCAGCCTAGAGGAGCGGCTTCAGGGCCTGCAGACTCTAGGTTCTGAATGGGGTATGGGGACAGCTTTGCTGAAAACATCTGGATCTCTCGCTGCTCTGGAGGGTGCTACTTCGGCTCTGCTTTCCCTCCTCCCCACCCTGCCTGTCTGCTCTTTCCGCGTGCTGCTGCTGCTGCTGTTCTCCTTGCCAACGATCCTGGACCCCCCCCCCCCTCCCTTTCACTTTCTTTGATCCACACACCTCCATTCCTTTTCTCAACCTCACCGCCCCCCCCCCCCCAGGGAAGTTTCTAATGCCGAAGATTCAAGATCAGAATGGATTCATTTTCTCTACTCCCCTTAAATCCTCCCTTATCCATTCCCTAGGAACTATACTCCTTTATAACGCACTAGACACTATCAGAAAATTAAGGTGCAAGCCATTCCACTGATGGGGTTTACAAGAATCCAACAAGATAGTTATAGGCACGGATACTCTTGTTCTGAGAATTCAGAAGGGATGGGTTCAGATGTAGTTGGAAAGATTCCAGCACAGATCCTCACAAGATCAAGATGGGAATTGCCTGAGTATCTTTTAACCAAACTTCAAAGGACCCTGAGGAGAAAAGAGTGGAACACCAGGGCTTTCATTATTAGGAAAATCCAATGATTTGCTTAGAGATGAGTGTAAAGAAATAATCTTTATTTTGTTTATCTCTATGAAAAATAAAGCAGAGCATTTATAAAGATGAATGTACAGTATGCTACATAGCATGATTATTATATCTTATGTTTAATACTTTGGGGACTTTTCATGCAATATGTAAATGTTTTTTAATCAACTCTCTTTCTAGTCGAGCTTCCAGGAAAAACAAAGCAACATTAAAAATAGGGAAAAATAAAGCATGATTGTGAGTGTGTCCTTCTTTGTAACATGATTGAAAACATGGGTCTTTACAAAATCTATACCTTAGAAAACAGAAGGAAGAGGAGGATACTTTTCTTTCCCTATCTACTAATTATGAACTGTGAATCATCTCTCAAACTTCTGTTTATCTCTTAGAAAGTCAGTCCAGAAAGAGACAAGTATGAATTCTGAGAAATAGCACAAAGGAAAGCATATGTCCATTATTGTGTGGTGCCTTGAACAAAAGACTCTGGAAAAATTAAAATGTGCTAAAGATATGTACACAGGTATGGTTTTATATACACATATAAAATGAGTTGATTATCTCAAAACAACTCAAGAAGGAAAAAAAAATTTAAAACTCTCATGTTGTTCTACATTACTTTCTTCAACCCTAAAGTATTTCCCAAACCATTTTTTCTTCTTTCTGTCTGTTAACCTAAATATCTGTTTCAATGCTAATCTACACCCTCTTCCTGTTTGAGTTGCCTTGGCTTTCTGCAAATCTCTTGACTAATCTTTTCCCTCCACACATTAATAACTTCCTGTACTGTTTTTAATTGACAAATTTTTCCTACATCCAAATTAAGTAGCACATCAAAGAACTCCTAATTTAAATGTTCATATGTAAACCTCAAGAGTGACTTTATTTGGCTTTCCAAATATTTTAGACCAAAACACATGCCTGCATGAACTGTGTGGGGGGGATGCAGAATGGAGGAGTCAAATATAAAATTTCCCCTTTAACTGTTAACATTGTTTTAATTGAAAACTTGTATTTGGTTACATTCTTGAATATAACATATGACAGCCATCAAAAGACCCTTCTCTCCTTGGGACTGTCTCCACCTTTCCCCCAAAGTCACTTAATTGGAATTTTTTCAATATCACTTTGAATTGGAGGAGAAGGAGAGATATTCTTTGTAGTTACAAAAGAATATCTATTGTAGTTATAAAAGAATGAAACACAGTAGTTCTCAATAAATTTATATTCTAATTAGAGAGAATTAATGCAGAAAATATTTTAAGAATAATTTAATTGGGTATTGTTGATGCTGAATTACTAAGGGAGAGGTGAATGTGAACTTTGAAGACTTCATGAAAAAGTTGAACTGAATTAAGTGGGACTCTGGAATGGATAGGCATTGAATGAAGGAAGAGCAAGTAACACTGTTTCTGGTGGGCAAGGTGAACCACTAGGTTGAGGTCAAAGAACAGTGAATTTGGATTCATTAGAAACTGGGTCTCAATCTCACTTTTGACAATGACTTGCATTGCAACAATGGGTAAATAACACTTTCTCTACTCTTAATCAATTCAGCACACATTTTTTGCTCACCTACTAGTAGTATGACCTTGGGTAAGTAATTTAATTTAGCTTTGGGGATACAATGACAACCCCACCCCTCATGGAACTTAGATGGTTGTAGACAAATGTAGACAAAGATATAATCCTCTATAAGCAGGATAAACTCTCAAGAAGTTTAGGTGGTACTAACAAATGAACACAAAAATATTTTCAGGGTTTAGCTGTATCATACAGTGAATAGAGCACTGGGTTGATATGTTGCTTTGGACACTTAATAGCTCTGTGAGAAACATCATTTCATCTCCATCTGACTTAGCTTGATCATCTTTAAAGTGGGAATAATAAGAATATTTACCTCACAAGGTTGTTGTAAGGATCAAATAAGATAATTGTAAAGCACTTGTCATAGTAGGAACTTAATAAATGTTCTTTCCCTCTTCCCACTACCCCTTTAAAATGAATGTCATAATACTTATGGCATTCTACTCATGAAAGTTGATGTCACAACTGTTTTGAAAACTATAAGGCATATTTTCAGGTACAATTTTATGATAAAGAACAAAGACACAATGGTAGGAAACCTTAAAAGAGAGTTTTGAGGATATCAGAAGATTATAGTAACCTCAACAATATAATATATTCAAACTCTTCTTTAAAGTTCTGAACTCTTATTCTAATATTATTTGGCCATTCATCCACCTGAAATACTCAGTAGTATAAAACTATTTTCTGATATAATGGTATTACTGGAAAGAATGTCTTTAATAGGTAGATAACCTGAGACAGGTAGGGGTTAAAATCAGATAACAAAATAGATCAGAAAGTCCTTCAGAAATCATGATCTTCACATAGATCCTTCATTTTACAGATAGAAGTTTGAGGTTCAGAAACATGATGGATAGAGATCTTCAGAGGTAGGATCTGATCCCAGGCTTTCTCATTCTAGGTTCAGGATATTTATTTTCTATAGCATACTACCTCATTACTCTTAAGAAAGGAAAAACCCTGATTTAGAACTAATCAGATTTACAGTGATTTATGAACTATATCAAACTTCAATGGATTGGCCAAACTACTGACATTTTTACTTCATTAAGCAAATTTTCATTCAATTCCTTTGACTGCTTGTGTATTGACATAGATTTTTATTCTTCAGTTTAATATGAGCAGTTTCAAATTGATTTTCAATGAAATCAAGCCCTTCTTTGGTTTCTCAGCTAAACACAGTTTATTTATCATACTATGAACATTAGTATATATCAAGACAGAGTAAAATGGTTGTCAGTCATTGGCAGTAATGAGTATTATAAAATTAATATAAGTTCTGTCAATTTTCTTTAATTTTCTGGACATGGTACAAATTTTATTTCATAAAAATGATAAGCACATATATTTTACACATGGTTATCAATATCAAGATATTGTTATTTTCAATGGCTTTTTAATTTTATTTATTTGTAATTATGAGATGAGAAATTAAAGTCAAATTTCTTTGGTAACTTTTTATTTGTTATAGTCAACTTAGAAAATTAAGGTTGATCAGCCTAAGAGCTGATCAACTTGTGCCTTAAAATATATAAGTAAAACTATACTTTCATATTTCATTTACAATAATTTTACTTGATTATAGTAGTGGTATAGGAGAGTTAGCCTTTCTGATGCATCATGAAATAACTTCCTTTGACACTTAAAAATTCTGTATCCCCTAAGTAAATTAGCCTTCTAAGGGCTTTAAGACTTTAACTTGCAGTAAGTTTGATGAACAGTGGTAGAGAGAGCTTCATATAAAAATGCAGTCACAAGTCTGGACAAAAGAAAAAAAGTGACATTGGCATTCTTAGGATCAATGTTCATTCTGATTTGGAAAATAGATAGCTTTATATGTAAAATTATTTGAGCTTTAATAGCCTCAGTTTCCTTATATGTAAAATATACATAAATCTATATTGTTGCCTGGCAAATATATATATATATATATGTATATATATATATATACATATATGTATATATATGTATATATATTATATGTGTGTATACATATATATGTTTAAAATTAAAATTTATATTTATTATGCAAAATGTTTTCCAGTAATCTGTTGGCATACATTAGTATATCAGAACCTTAATAAAGCACTATTCTCATTAGTCAAGGCTTGTTGTTTGTTGTATAGTTGTGTCTCTCTCTTTATCACTCCAATTAAGGCTTTGTTGGCAAAGATATTAGACTGTTTTTTTTTTATTTTCTTCTTCAGTTCATTTTACAGTTGAAGAAACTGAGACAAACAAGGTCAAGTGAATTGCCTAGGATTACATAGATAATACATATCTAAGGCCAGAATTGAACTTAGGAAGGTAAACCTTCCTGACTCCTGGTTCAAGATTATATCTACTGTACCACCTAGATGAATTCATGCATAAGGGGAGTCTGAACTTTTATAACCTCTTATGATGAAGTATATTTATACACGCATGAAAGAAATCTGCTTGACTGGGGGTCCAAGTTGAATTTTTTTAATAACCTACAATATGTAATAGATGATCATATTTGAATTCCAACTGAATTTCCTATATTTACTATGAGCAATCATTTCACAACACTCTTGGTTTTCTGCCAATCATATGTCAAAGGGGAACTGTGTAGGTTAATGTAGTTCACACTAATTCAAAGTGAACATTTTGATTTGGGTTCTGATTCAATTCTACACAATCACTGACCTCAATATCCTCATCAATAAATGGCTTTCCTTATATGTTATCCAACTTAGAGAAAGAGAATGTAAAATTGCATATGAGGACATACTCAATTCACAATGGAATTGGTAGAAATACTCAAACTTTCATCTACTCCATTTTCTTTTTTCCACTAAGGAAAATGATCTGTGGTCTGGAAAAAGCATGACAAAAATGGCTAAGAGGGAGCTGTAGCCCTAAGAGGAAATAATTGCCTTTGTTGAATTTAGGATACTGAGCCCAGATAAACTACATCATTGGTTTCCTGAAATAAATGACAAAATAACCTTTGTACCACTGAATGTCCTACATGCCAGGAAATATCCTTCCTCTTTACCTCTCTCAGAATCTTTTTCTTTAAAATACACTTCAGCACTATCTTCTGCTTGATTCCTTCCCTGATCACTCTAATGACTATGTTCACTTTCTTGAGCTGCCTTTCATCAAATAACTTTGAATACATTTTGTTTTTACTTACTTTATATTTATTCTGTATACATATTTAAATATGGAATTATCTCCTCCACTGGAATACAAACTCTTTGGTAGCAACTATTGTTTCATTCTTTATACCTGGTTAACAGCTAGAAGAATTTCTGCCACATACTCAGAGATTAATAAATGTCTAGGACAGCTACGTGGCACAGTGGACAGAGCACTGGCCCTGAAGTCAGGAGGACCCAAGTGCAACTGCAGACACTTGACACTTACTAGCTGTGTGAACTTGGGTAAGTCACTTAATCCTGATTGACTCACATCCCTAGCAAACTCCAGTCATCCTGATTCATATGTGGACCCTGGTCTCAGATGACTCTGGAGGAGAAAGTGAGACTGGTGACTTAACACAATTTCTCACTCAAATCCAATTCATATACTAGACATGACATCACTTCCCTGATGTTATGATGTTCTTCAAGAATGAAGGGCAAAGAACAAAAAATGCCCTAACTTGGGCCATTTCACAGGTAATTTGGTCTGATATCAGAGCAAAATGAAAAAAAAATCACAGATCATTGAAATATTTACATAAAAAGGGAAGCATAGCCAACAAGAATCTTTATAAGCACATCACAAAATGACTTAGCTGAGCAATTTCCTTAAGCCCATAGGAGGTACCATTCTAGATCAAGATCTCATCACTTCTCAGCTGAACTATTGAAATAACCTTCTGATTGGTCTTCCTGCCTCAAGCCTTTGCATTCTGCAGTCCATTATACAAAGATACCAAAGTGATATTTCTAAAGCACACATATACCCATACTCAATAATATCCAAAAGTTCCTTAGTACTTCAAAGATAAAATTAAACTTTCCTCTGGTATTTAATGACCTTAATAAATTGGTGCCTTCTTAACTTTCCATAATTATTATTCATTATTCCTCTTTTCACATATTAGATTCCAGTCTATTTGTCTTCTCAATATTTCTCACATAGTGTGTTTCATCTCCAGACTCTTGCCTTAGCATTGACCCCATGCCAGGAGAAAAGGAGTTTCCTTATCTAAGGCAATGGATAAATGAGATACTGAAGATTCAGGTACCTAGGCAGAGAGTGAGTATAGCTCCCCTTTCCAATTTCCTAAGCTTATTGAACTCCAAGGAAAAGCAGTCCACAATTTATTTACCTCAGGTTTGAGAAATTACAAGTCCTATGGAAAGAAAAACCTGCCAGACAATTAGGTGGTACAGTAGATACAGTATTAGGTCTGGAGTCAGGAAGATTTACTTTCCTGAGTTCAAATCTGGTCTCAGACATGCACTAGCTACACAACCCTGGGCAAGTCACTTGACCTTGTTTGCCTCAGTTTTCTCGTCTGTATATTGAGTTGGAGAAGGTAAAACATTCCAGTTTCTTTTTTAAGAAAATCCAAATGGGTCCAGGAAGAGTTAGACATGACTGAACTGAATGAACAACAAGAATCTGAGGATGAGGATAATTAAATTTTACTGGGACTTCTTCTGCCATTCTTGAAGGTAACTCTGTCAACCACATTTGAGATGCATCCCTCATCTCCTCTACCTCTTAGAATTTTTATATTGAAGACTACACTACCTTGTGAACAGGGGCCATTAAACTTTTGTCTTTGTATCCCTAGCATTTAGCATAGAGTTGAGCATATTTTAAGTGTTTGTTAATTGCTTTTAGATTAACATATTGATAATAGTCTACTAACAAAATCTGGAAGCAATTTAATTCTATCCTATTTTTGTCAGTATGGAAAAAAAAAAACTAAGATGAGAGTAGTGAATGTTATAAGTGGAATTATGAAGTCTACCAGAAGATTTTCCCATAGGTAAATAGATTTATAGTTTAAACTTGATATCATTCTCTCTCACATTATCTCAAATAAGTGCAATAACTAAAATTCCCAATGTTTCAATGAAAATGCATGTTCAAATAAGAAAGTTAAATCTTGGTTTTATAATTTGCATGTATTTTAAAAATAATGTGACAATATAACATGTTTTAAGGTTTATATTGTACTTTCCCTTTCTTTAGTCTTCACAAGAATCTTTTGAACAAAGTAGGGCAAATAATATTAATATTAATCATTTGAAAGAGATAATGGGCTATGGTCTACCCCAGATCATATTGGTTTTCTCGCTGCAAACCCATTATTCTTTCCTCTTGATCATAGCTTCTTTAATCATAGCCTAGTAAATGTTGTAAATAAAAAGACAGGGAAATTAATGAATAACTGAAAATACCACAACTAGAAAATAACTGGATGAGATTTCCAAGTGTTTAATGAACTTTCACAATCCTGGATTTGAAAACAGAATGAAAATGGAATATCTCAATGCCAGGGAGAGTAAAACAAAAAAAGCAGAATTTATGGAAACAAGGACTTGATACATAGTTATTTACAGTGTTTTGAATCATTTTTTAAAAGATACTTAGAAAATAAAGAGCAATGATGTCACATAAGGGCATTTAAAACTGCATTAAATGATTGATATATTTGACAGATTCCTTACAATATTAGAAGCCTGCATAGTTATCTTTCTCAAATGAACTAAATATGGCAATTCAACCAGACCTTAGGGTAATAATCTGAAAAACAAGATTCATTTAGTATAAACTTATATCCTCTTTAAACTTGTACCATAAAATTTATATCAAGCATTATCAGGGGAAAAAATAACATATCTTTCCTGTTGATTATTTTTTTGATAGAAATATGGAAGAACTAGAATGGGAAAATTTCAGAAATATTATCCAAACCAACAAACATTTATTATATGCCAGGTACAGTGTTAAAGACGCAAACAAATGAAAGCATGAGCATACAATTTTATGATTAAATAAACAACTGATGAATATTTTTCTGTATCAAGAAGCTCATGTTGGAAAAGTCAGAAATAGGCTATTATTTTATTAGTTCCTTGAGGATAGGTTTTATTTATTTTTTCATAGTATTATATTATATGATGTTATAATTGTGTGTTATAGTATTTATGTAGTATTTTCTATATTTCATAAGAGTAAGAACAGGTATTGATCAATAAATATGCATTTAATAAGAATAGTAATGCAATACAAGCTGATGGATGACCAAAAAATGGAAATAAATTTAATTTTCTCTCAGATTATGAAAAGTATTTCTGAGAATAGATATCTATAGAAACTGAATAGATTTTGAAAAAAAATCCAACTGTTGGATTTTTATTCTCTCCCTTGTTTTATATTTTACTGAAAGATACAGAGATGGCATAACCAAGCAGCATCATGTTTGCAGTAACAACTTTTGATCAAGAAGTGCGGTCTAAGACATCCCTTTGTATGTGTTTCACTAAAAAGACGTGTAAGTTGGTCATGTATCAAGAAGGAGAAAACATTCAATTCCATAAGTATTCATTAAGCATCAAATTAGTACCAGATACAAAGAGAAGAGGGGAAATTTAAAGAAGTTGATAATTTCTCTGTTGTTTTGGTAGCTTTTTGCTATCACCTACATCCCACAGGACAAAGAAGAGTAAATACTATTGACTCAATTACTCATTCAAGGTCTGTTGAATAAATGAATTAATAGCAATGTGAAGCAAAATAATAGAACGTATTCAATTGTGTGTGTGTTTTTAAATTCAGATTGAGTGTACATAGTGCATTTTATCTTTGAATTGCTCATTAAAAGAAAAAGCAGACAATCTGTAGAGTAAGGTAGATCACTTTGGAGGATCCATGAAAACATGTGAAAAAAGAATGAGACTTCATTCAATTTAAATTTAGTTCAATAAACATTTATTTACTAGCTACTATGAACCAGGAACTGTGTTAAATGCTTGGGATACATATAAGAAAATGAAAGTCAGTTTCTACCCTCTATAGCCTTAAAATCTAGGTCCTTGAAGTAGAAAACAAGTAGAAATGCAGATGAGAAGTGAGTTAGCTGGATTTCCAATTTCTGACTTAAATTAATATTTGGGAGCCTGAGCAAGCTAAGGTGTTGAGCATCTAAGCTTGAGTTGGCAGAATGATAATGAGATAGGAAATGATTAACTCATATTGAGAGAGGCATTTTGTTCTTCAGAGTTGAAATCAAGCAAAGTTACAGATGAATGAAAACAAAGACCCATCATAATTTTAAGAAATTCCAAAATTACCATGTCTCCTCTCTCAAGGATCTTTATTCTACTTAATCCTAAGAAGAAAGCTCTGCTCCCCTTCAGTTAGCCTCCTAACCCAATCAATATTCCTTTCCACTCAGAAACTGAGCCCTGGCATCTTGTCCTCTCTCTCTCGACATTGCTCTGGCATCTTGTCTACATTTAAAAAATTAAATGTGATTGCCTGATGACACAACATTTTACTCTGAAAATATTAACTATATATAAAAAAGAGAGATACTGCCCAAAGGGAGAATTTTATAGCATAGGCTAGAGAGAATTATAGCATAGGATTTGAGAAGGGAAATATAGGTTTTAGGAAAAAGGGTATCAAAACAATAAAAGAAGAAGAAACAGAAAATCCAGTGCTACAAAATTTCATAAGCATGCATTTTCTGTCCTGTGCTTTTTTTTTTGTCTCACATGCACTAATTCATTTCTAAACAGCAATATAATAATAATGATAACTGACAATCACCTACTACTTTAAGGTTAGTGAAGCAATTTACAGGGTTTTTTTGACCCTCATGACAATTTTGTGAAATAGGTATGAATATTTTTTCCATTTTATAGATGTGTAAATTAAGACTGATAGAGATTATGACGTTTCCATAGTCATACAACTAGCAAGTGTTTGAGAAAGGATTTGAACTCAAGTATTCCTGACTTCTCAACTACTTAAGGAGTTTCACTAAAACTTGGGGAGAAAGAAGATGGTTCTAAGGTTTAGGAACATTCTCTATTTCCTATCAGACACTCAACAGAGGAAGCTTATTTCAAGTTCCATTTATGAGAGTTTTCACTGATTCTTTGTACTTGGTTTCACTCAAACAACATGTATAAATATTTCCACAAAGGAACATTTCTGTTGATCTGACTCAGAGACTGAGCCACCCCACTATGATATTGAATTTTGCTTATGTTCATGGTCTATTATTTCTGTCAATACAATTAAATATGTTTATAAATACTGATTTAGAGAGATTTATATCATGGAAATATCCCATAAATATTATTTGAGGTAGCAAATCCTATGGAGAAAGGGCCAATGGTCCCTATCAATTGTGAACCAAGAGCCTTACACAGGGTATAGAAAGCAATCCAGCTAAAGAAGCATTGTAGTGAAATGAGGAACATAAAGGAAGCCATAAGTATAAAGCATCAAACAACAACCACTACCATCATGATCACTATCTTCCCTCATATTATGATGTAGTTATTCCAGGATTCTGAACACAAGGGTCTAGGGAAACAATACTTTTAAAAAACACCTCATTTGCTTTCATTTCATCCCATCTAATTGTATTGAGGGAAGACAGCATTGAGAAGAAGAGTTTCATCTTCCTTATCATTACAAGCAACAACTCCTGATCAATTATTACCAAGAAGAGGATGATGATAGGGGCTCTTTAAAGAGGCTAAATATTACTACCAAATGCCAAGCAACTGCTACTCCACATGACAAGGAACCCAGTCTAGCTGAAACAATGAGGCACCCTATGGCTGCTGTAATCATGTGCCAGGCAAGTCAGGACACCACCATCACCTTGATCATATCCTCCCCTCCAACATCAATGGACACAGCCCCAAAACTTGACCCTAAAAACCTTAGGAATGGCAACTCTTTAATGTCATTTTGTTCTAACTTATGTTTTCCTTCTTCCTTTGGATATGATTCTTTTTTCACAACACGTTCAATATCGGTCTAAGTTTAATATATTTACAAATACATATATCAGATTGCTTCCTGGCAGATGGGGGAAGGGAAGGAAGAGAAGGAGAAAAATTGTAAAATTGGAATAAAATGATTAGTAAAAACTACCAATGCATGTAGTTGGAAAAACAAATATAATGTTTAGTTAAAAAAGCAATAACAATACTTCCAAATCATTGCCTTCAGCTCTCATCCTGGGAAACAGTCCCTGTGGTGATGGAGCTTGAAGACTGCTTAGTTGCTAAAATCATTAACTATGAAAGACCTAGAAAATATAGTGCATGAACTAAAATCTGTGACACTGTAAATTGTTTCAACATCAGAGATGGACAAATTTTTTGAGAGGAAATGATATGAAACATGCAGCATGATTATTAGCCATAATACTATGATCATGGGGTTGGTGATGGGATTAGGGTTAACCAGATAAGCACAGGAAATTAGAGGTCAAGCAGAGTTGACCAGGCCATCTGGATGAACCCACCTGAGAAGAGATCCAGCTCAGGTTTTAGAGCCTTTCCCCTTATCTGGTCAATGAGGACAAAAAGGAAAATCCCTCCACACTTATGTGGACAGTGGGGTTGGGGTTGAGGAAAGAGGATCCAAATTTAATATAAAACAATAGAACAATGGGAGTCCATTTACATCTCAAAGGTGAGGAATTCCCATCCATTTGACAAGATTTAACAACATTTAAGATTACAGTATTTTGTTTCTGCCACATCCATAATTCTCTCATAATTCATTGCATCAATAAGACTATAGGTCTTTTTTCCCCTCTGACTTACAGCTGAAAACTTCCATTGATAGTATTTCCTTTCTTTGAATGTGAGCTCTTGTAGAGCAGAGAATATTTGGCCTATCCATGTGGATCCCCAGTGTATTAGATCCTTAGTACTGTGTTTTCCACATAGAAAGTGCTTAATTTTTTTTAAATTTATTCAATCAATTGTTTATGAAATAAGTGGAGAAAAAACAAGGGGGATGTGGCCAGATCAGAAGCAAAATATCACACTAAATATCATTTTTCTACCATTCTGTTACTCTCAGAAAAAGTAAATTCTTGGCCAGACTTTACAGAATTTGTAGAAGATCAGTGGAAGAAATGAAGTTACTAAGAATAATATCAATTATGATGAGCCAGTTTCTTCATTTAAATATAAAAATATATCTATGAAAGGTCAGAATGCAAAACCTCATGTTTAAATGAATGCTAGGCTGGCAGGTACCAAATTGAATTGACCATGAAATTTCAAAGGTAATCTTTTTCAATCCCCATCTCATTTTCTAGGGTGCAAAATTATCCTTCCTGAAAATTGTAAGTTCAGTACTTATGAAATTCTACATTTTTCCTTTAGAATAACTGATTTAAAAAGTTCCAAATTCTGCTTCCTCCAGAAAACACAGAAATTTTGTCTTTCCACTTCTATGTTCAGAAAGGGGAACAAATGGAAGTATTTTTTGAAGGTAACAACAATGTGAAGTGTGATTCCAAAATATCACATCCATACAAAAGTGAGAAAAAGCATATTTGAGGAACAAGAACCCCTGCTTTGGCCTTAATTATCTAGATTTGCTGTCTACATTGATCAGACACATCAGGAAGTCATTTCTCCTTTTTTGTGAAATCACAGCTAGTCTTCTTTGATTAGAATGAATCTGAACACCACCATATACAAAGTACAAAGCCTAGGAGTCATGGAGATCTGAGTTTGAAAATGGACTCAGAAAATTCATAATGAAGTTTTATAATGAAGGGGAAGTTGCTTAACCTTTGTCTGCTAAAATGAAACCTAACTCCTTGGGTTATCTTCCTTCCTTCCTTCCTTCCTTCCTTCCTTCTTTCCTTCCTTCCTTCCTTCCTTCCTTCCTTCCTTCCTTCTTTCCTTCCTTCCTTCCTTTCATGCAATAGCCACTCTACCTCCAAAGAAAAGAGAAAAGGCACATCATCACCTCAAACTGCCTATCGCTTTTATTTTATCCTAACCTTTCAACTATCTTGCTTTTCAAATACAATAACAAAAAAATATATTTATTACATAAACATAAAGATGCTTCCGATTGGATAGTTCAAGTGTATTAAATAAATATGATCTTGATCAATTTTAGTACTGATTAATTTCATGAATCAATATTTCATGACTGTGAATGCTTAAATTAGGGGAAAGCCTTTAACTAATTGTCTCTTGGAAATTTTATGGCTTATATCTATGTTCAGCTCTGTGTTTTGAGCCTCTGACTTTCTTCAGTTTTTAGTGAAAACATCCTTTTAACTTTCCTTGTCCCTCATCCCCCCACATCTTTACTGCTAAACTTACTTTGCATCTCCTTTCTTTGTGCTTTGTAGATATCTTGCTATATGTCTCATACATACACATCTATATCTATATTTATCTATATATCCGTTAACTTTTCCATTAGAATGCAAACTCATTGAGGTCAAAGACTGTTTTGCTATTGTCTCTGTAGCCCCAGTGCATAGTGGAGTCTAGCATGAAGAAAGACTTTCTCTAAAAACCTAGTGATCACATGCTTCAAACATAACCATTCTGTGTTTCAAAAGACAATCTATCACTGGGTCTGTTCCTCAAGATATGTCCTGCTTGTCAAGACCTTTCAGAGGTTATGTTTCATTTATATAACCTTCAAGAAATCAGGGTCACATTTTGTCAAAATTGTGTATTGAAAGGGGACTTTAGTGGAAACTATGTTAAGCTGTCTAATTTCTATTTTGGTTGCTCTCACAATAAAATTTCATTTTGTTCTCTTATCAGGAAGTCTCAAAAAGTCACCAAGGTAACAAAAATCTCAATCATCATATTGTAAATATGTAATTGCTGGTAAAATATTCTTTCCCACATTACTTTTTCAGTCCACATTTGTGTCTGGTACTTCCTTGGAACATGTATTCAAGCATGCAAGGATGCCAAAGTGACAGTGTACAGATTGTCAAAAAGGTTAGGGGTAGTCAACAGTCAGAAAACAGAATTTACTTTGCACAGAGATAATATTCTGCCCTCCCTTGTCAGGGGAAGTGTCACCTAATTAAAATTCACATTACACACAAAACAAAACGAGGCGATTGCTTACCAGTTATCATCAAATACATCATAATTTGGCTACAACCTACTTTCTAGGCTTTTCATATATTGCTTCCCTTAACACATTCTAGAATCTGTTGTATTGTTCTTGCCATTTCTCAAACAGGTCACTTCATCTCTCATCCCTGGGACTTTGTCTATGCTGTCCCCATTGCCTATAAAGGACTTACCTGCCAACTTTACCTTATAGAATCCTTACTTGCCTCAAAGCCTTACTTTCTACATGAGGCCATGACCATCTGCTCCCACCCTGAATTACTAGGGATTCCACCCCCCAAAATTACCTTTTATTGATTTTAGATATACCCATCAGTGTGCATGTTATCGCCCTTGATAAAATACAAAGTCTTTCAAGAAAGGGATACTTTCTTTTTTTGCCCATATCCATACTCAAAGCATAATATAACATGTAGTATGTATATCATAAGTATTTATTGATTGAATATCTTTGCTGCATTTAGGGTGTGAGCAAACCTTTAGTTTTATCTGAAAAAATCAAGGTGTATTTTTATAGCTATGCATATAAATATATAGATGGATATACATGCATGGTGTTAGTGGGTATCAGACATTGCCCCATTTATTTATATTTACTTTATATTTACCTATGTATGTGCATATTATTTCCCCCAGTGGAATGTAGGTTTCTTGAAAGCAAGGATCAAGACTGCTTTGATGAATATTTAGCAATCAGTTCTCAGGGAGGGGATGGTATGCACAACATACCTTGAGGTTACTCTACATCATTAACATTTCTCTATCACTTCTTGGATTTAGAAATAATCAAGAAAATAATAACTGAAGCCCAGATTTCTAATATTTGCCAAATTCTTAGGTATAAATTCTTACATGGGAAATTTAACAGCAAGTTGATTTAAATTGCATTCTTACCTCTTAGCACAACCTAGGTTTGGTTCATAAGCAGTGTTTAATATACTGTTCTTATTTTGAATTGCTTCTTTGTTTGCTTGCTTGCTTGCTGAATGAATGAATGAATGCAGTAGTTTAAGGTGAGCCTTGTAGTTAAGAAGACCAAATTTCCTATCTTGACTGACACATAATAGCTGGTAATAAAAGAAAATGAGTCAAATCAGATCTCTAAAAATTGTCATTGCTTTCAAAAATTCAGTGAAACATTGTTCCTTATAGATTAATCATTAAATGAACATTTACTTGATTATTTTTCTAGTGCCTTTTAAAACTATATTTACTTATTAAAACAGACTAACTTAGCTTGCCTTTATAAGAAATCATGAATAGATCATTCACAACCCTTATCTATTGAAACAATGCCCACATCAAAGAGATCATAGGCTAATTACATTTAATCATACATTAGTTGTAAGTATTAGAATATTAAGGAACACATTTTCTTTTAGGATTTTGCAAGGCAAATGGGGTTAAGTGGCTTGCCCAAGGTCACACAGCTAGGTAATTATTAAGGGTCTGAGGTCGAATTTGAACTCAGGTACTCCTGACTACAGGGCCAGTGCTCTCTCCCCTGCATCCCCTAGCTGCCCCAAGGAACATATTTTCAAATCTATACTTCACTTGTTTATTTATCCAACAAATTGTGGCATGTGTTTTGTGGGGAACTCATAGGTATGAAAGATTATATGATATATAAACCTATACTACAGCAAGCTTATATCATTTGCAGTTACTTTCATTTTACTCTATAGGCTTGCTATTGTTGGCAATCATCTAGAAATATAGAAGATTCCTTGGTTTTAGGACTTTTAGCTGCTCAGTTGCAATGATATATTCTCCTCCATATTAGGACAGGTTTGCAGGGTAGAATAGAATTGGTCCCTGGTGCTTTCCAGGTCATACTTTTACCTTTAAGATTTAAACTTAAATGGAAGCTAGGTTTTATTATATTTATTCTAAAAATTCTTATTTCTATTCACAGTTAGGTACATTAGATATATGACTAGAAACTGTAAGGCTAGAAATTATGGCATATCTGTTGATTTTTAAACTGAAATTGTGCCCTAATTTCCATATATTTCTGAAGCCACAAATTATTCAAGAATGGTATTGTAAGTATTACTTTTTTAAGTTAGAAGTCATGTCAGGGTTCATGATAGTCTTCTCATAAGAGAAACTAGAACAACAACAACAACAACAACAATAGAGTAGCTAGAATTATAAAGAAGTTATATTAGAAGTATATTAGAAGCCAAGGAATGAAAAAATCATATACTGAAAATTTAGACTTAAAAAATATCCTTGATTATTCAACAAATAAACTTCTATGGAACTAAAACTTTAGTATAGACTGCAAAAATTTTGCCAATATGTTTTTTATTAGTATGTCCATTTTAGAAAGCAATTTGGAATTTTCAAAAAATTGACTAATAAGTTCATACTCTTTGATCCAGAGATTTTAGGGTTAGATATATACAAAGGGATATCATTGATAAGAGAAAATCATCATAATAATCAAATATTTATAGTAGCACTTTTTTCAGTAGGAAAGAATTGAAAACAAAATAGGTATCAACTGAGGAATAACCAAAGAAAACTTGTTACATCCTTCTATTAAGTTCAACCATAAGAGAAGGCTCCTATGTAAAAGGACATGGGTTCCTTTGCCTATCCTGTTTTCCACTAGTATGTTCATGGCAGCATGTTCACATTTGATAGCAAATTAAGTCCCAGACCAAGTATCTGGTTTAAGCCTAAAGGAATGGGATCCATGAGGATGTCCTAATTTGGTCATAGCCACTAAGATTTACTGGATACTTGTTAATAAATATCAGCTATGATCATGGGAATTCATCAGTCACATTTAAATAAGGCACAGATTCTAAAGAGGGGATTGTACAGAAAATAGGGTGGGAGAGGGAGGCAGCCACGAGGGAAATAGCTACAAAGAGTCATTGTGGAGAGGAGTAAGGAGTCCCTGAGCAGTATGGATCAATAGCAGTTGGGGAAGTGCTTGAGAGTTTAGGGGTCTCATTCTTATAGGACTAAGGCTTATTTGTACCACTTTAGGGATGCCTCATTGGCACATTAATGTCATCTCAAAGTTATCAATACTATCATAAAGTTGCCTTATTAGTATAATGTTTCTCTAATGCATGTCTGATGCTCATCTGCAGAAATGAAGGCCATTTACTAGCGTCTCATTGGTTTCATTTACTTTTGATGGATGTGATCTTGAGTTCAGAAGCAATATTTGTGTAGTTTTCATGTTCCCCCTTACACTCTTAATTCTGAATTCTTATTTACTTATTCTTCACTGATTACTTCGATACTTATTAAATTAACTGGTAGAATAGTCTTGGAGACAATAATGAGATAAAACTTCAACATATACAGGAACATAATGGCACATTGCTGAACTGTAAGAAATGGCAAATGTAATGAATGGAAAAAAAGAATGAAAAACAAATGGACATAACAATGTGTAAAAAAAAAACAAATCAAGGAGACAATATATACAAATGTAACCATGTAAAAATGATGAATACAAAACAATTTTTTGTGTATACTGTACATTTAAAAAGAACAAAGCCCCAAATAAAAGCTATAAGAAGACAAATCCCTCTTCTCATTTGCAGAAGAGGGACATCCACAGGGTAATGTTATGTGTATTTTCAGATTATTTTAATAGAGTGATTAGTTTTGTTTATTTTTTTCTCCTAAATTTTCCTGTTTTATTTTCCTTTAAAAATATTCATTGTCACATGAGATGACTCTCTGGAAAGTGAGGAGGAAATCAAAGAGAAATTTAATTAATGTAAAAAAAGTTATCAGTAAGATTCCTTTTAAATTAAATCAAATTTAACTAAAGAAAAATATATCTACAACTATGACATGATCATGGCCCATGTAAAATCAAGAACAGTGTTTTTTTTTTATATTTGTCATCATAAAGAAGTCTCATGATCTCCAAATTATATGGAGTAGAAAGCTCTGAAAATGCCAAGACATCTAAGAAGATATTATAGCCATAAGGAGATAGAATGAGTTTTATAGCATTCCTGTTTTAATTTCTGCAAATGAATTGACCAGGAGATATTTTTGGTTCAATTCAATATATAGCCTATATTCCAATATTCTTTTTCAAATAAAAATAACAATCGTTTTAACCCTCTATAATAATAGTATGTAGAACATTAAATCTAAAATAATAGAGGTAGGGTAATGACTTTTCATCAGACCATATCTCTCTGCAATAAAAATATGATGGAAGAATAGAATAATAATCACAATCATAATTTTTCAGTAAGTATTTATCAAGCTATTATTTGCCTGAAAATGTGCTATGCAGTGTGGTTTAAAGACAATAGTAAAGCATTTCAACCCACCAGGAGCTTATATTCTATTGGGGGAAAATAGCATGTATATATAAAATGAACAAAAACGTAATTTCTGAGTTGGAGGGAGTCTGCATTTGAAGAAGTGAGGAAGGGGTTTCTATTGGAGGTAGTAGTTGGTTTAAGTTTTGAAAGAAACTACATACTTTATGAAACAGAAGTTCTAGGATATAACAGGTCTGAAAAAACTCAGAGAAAAAAGAACAGGAAGATGAGTTTGGCTGGAATGTATGAAAAAAGAGCAATATTTTAATAAGTCTGCCAAATCCCATTAACACAATTTATTAGTGGGTATGTAGCTATGGAATTTAGTTTCTTAATTTAAAATATATTCATAAATCAATTAATTGATAAATATTGTATTATTGATCTTTTAAACTGAAGAAAGCAAATTTTAATCAAATTTATTTTTGATAGGATTTAATATAACATATGACCTCCTGCAGCTACTCCCTGAACCTTTTCCTATCCCCAATCCCCAATTCTCATCATGGGTTGATATGGGAAAAGATCATGCTAGTGTTAATTCTACAGGTTCTTTTATCAATCAATTATACACTTATTAGATAAAACAATCCATATTTTACACTAAAATAGAATATAATTCAATTAAATTGAAATGCAAACCCACCTTTTATAGGGAAGAAGACATTAGGGTATACCTGTATGCTCCTAGTAGTCCCTATACACTTGTCCTGAAAAATAGGATAAAATAAAAATTGAAAGAAATTAAAAAGTCATATTAAGGAATTTATACTTTAACCCAATAAAAGAAAGCTACTTGAACTTATTGAGTCAGGGGGAGTAACATTGTCAGATCTTTGTTATAGGAATTTAAATTTGATAATTTTTTTAAAAGATGAATTAGAGAAGGGAGATATTGGATAAAGAATATTGAGAAGTCTATTTCTTTAGGCTATATAAAATCAATCAATCAACAGTTGATTAAGTGATTATGATTTGTCAGCCACTATGCCAAAGGAGGGTGATAAGGCCTGAATTAGTTTGGTGAGTGTATAGTATAAAGGGGATAGATGTAAGAAATAATATAGAAATAAAATTGACAATAATGACGATGAGAAAAATTCAGTTATAGTTATAGATATACTATTGAACACTTATGATTATCAAAGTATATGGAATGATGCCTTATCAAGATGCAGTAGGAAAAAGCCCAATTTTCTGTGGTAATGCAGTAAAACACTTATGATACTCAAAATCCTGCTTGAGTTAAACCGAAAGGATTTTGGTGAACTACTAAAGGTGTTTATATTTCAATATTATTATATAATCACAAAAATTAGTAATGTTATCCATCTTTTAATAGTCTAAAGAATACAAAATGCTAAAGAAAAATAAGATAGCAAATAGTTCTTGAGTTATTTCTATGGGAACTCTAATCAGATATGATGATGTTGATGATGATGATAATGACAGATATTTTATATAGTTCTTCAAAGTTGGCAACTTGATTAGGACATAAATAATGATGGGTGGGGAAAACCTGGAGTTGGGAACATTTTGAGCAGTGATGTCCAATTCTGAGCAATACATCAATACAATCTAGACAAAAATCTAGCATCTATTTATGTATTTTTAGTTTTAAAAGATTTTAAAACTTCACATATTAATGAATGATCCAATGACTATATGACCTTTTTAGATTTTTTTATTAAATATTTTGAGGCATTGTTCTTATAGATCATGGAAGAATTGCCAGTTACAACAAATAAAATTTAGAGACTGTGTAGGTATAAGAATACATCAACAATAGCCTTATTCTTACTTTTTTATTTCAGATTTCCTTTTAGTTTGACTTTTTACCAGCTAAGATCTACCTTGCCAAGATAATGGTTTCCTCTCTGTCACTCACCTTTCATGTTTCTGGGAGGACTTAAGAATACTGACAGTTTCCATGAATAACAATCACATGCACTCAAAAATGTCTCTGCAAAAGGGCATTTTTTTATTGATGAAAAAGGAAAAAAAATTTTAATATCTCTCTTTCTCCAACCTAACTGGGTAGCATTGCTCTTGTCCAGTGAAAAGTAAAGATTAATTTTTTCAACATAGATTTTTTAGTTAACAAACAAACATATATTGAAGTCTACTGCCTGCAATTTATCATTTATCTCCTTAAATAGGTTTTTTAGGTAACTTCAGTTTACTCAAATATTTTTACAATGAGATTAACTGTATACCTAATAATAAAAGTAAATAAATATATATTTGCAGCTCTTTACACTTAAACGTGAAATTGTGCTTATATAGTAATCATTATAGATTATTTGTTATCTAAACTATTTCCAAATATTTTCTGCTTACATATCTATGTGTGCATTTTTCTTCTTTATAGTAAAGTATGTATATGTTCTTTTGGTTTTACTTTTTATGTTTCACATAATTTTCTATAATTCTCTCCAGATTTCTTATTATTTATCATTTTAATGGGATTACAGGTTTTTAACTATTGATATATCATGCTTTATTCAGTTTTTCACCAATAGTTGGATATTTAAAGTGTTTCCACGTTCTTTGTATTTATAAATAATGCTTTTCTTAACCCCCTCTGCAAAAACAGTTCAGATTTTTTTTCCTAGTTCTTTATATTATCTCATAAAGAGATTTCTGGGTCAGGGAATATGATAGTGTTTGTGACCCATATTCTGCAAGATTGTTCTATAAAATCATTCTACAAGTTGAAATTCTATAGGATGATAGATTTTGGATTTTTAGTTGCTCTCTAATATTAATAATATTCTCTCTCTCTCTCTCTCTCTCTCTCTCTCTCTCTCTCTCTCTGTCTTTCTCTCCTCTGTTTCCTCTATGTGTCAGGTTGTGTGCTTCTCCTCTGTGTCTGTCTGATTCTCTCTTTCTGTCTCTGTCTATCTTTCGCACGCACACATATACACACACAATACCACATTATTCTATATATCACCTTTTTTGCATTTTAGAAGAAGTGTCCAATAATACATAAAAACAATCAAAATTTTTATATTGAAATTAATTATAGTAATAACAACTAACAGTTGTGATTTTTCCCATTTGAAAAGTATTTCTTCACAAGATTACTGCAAGGAAGTCAACACAAGAATGTCGAACCTTATAGATTAGAAGAACTAAGGCTCAGTGAGTTTAACTGGTACTCAAAAAAAAGATTTTGTAACTATGTATCTGTTTTAACTTGCTTTCTTAAGAAAGTAAAATGATTGAGGTAACTGTGAGAGTTATCACTAAATGTGACTCATTTATAAAACTTGGGTAGTTCTCTTATTTTTGATTTTGAAAGTATAATTGTACAGGATGGAGGGCATTAAGAGAAAGTAAGAAAGAGAAAGACCTATAAGTTTTCTGAACAGGTGACACATATTTAGGAGCAATTCACATTAATTAATGATGGGCCATTCATTGGGGATGTTAGAGGGAGACACTAATATTCAGATAGGAATAGGACTAGTTTGCTTTGAAGAATTTATTTTTTCCATTTCTAAATGATGATTCTTCTACACTCAAAACTTCCAACATATCTTTTCAAACAATCTCAGATGACTATGGAGGGCAGCCCAACCAAATTAAAATTCAATAATGAAATTTAATAGAGTAAATAAAAATACAAAACCATAAAAATAATACATTTAAAACTAAATCAATATGGAATTCTTATGTATTAGTGGCTCTAATTTCTATTTGAATTTGACAACACTCTTCTAAGTTGCCTGAAGCAATACACACACGTATACATATATGTATATATATATATGATTTAATTATCTCTTTTTATTATACAAACATTTCCCAATATTGACAATGAATCTATTTGTACATTCTTTGCCACAAATTTACATGGGATAATATTTCTGAAATTAAAAATAAACAACTGACTAAAACCTGCAGATGAAACACCTCCTTCTGAAATTATAGGCAAAATTTTGCATCCTTATCCCTCCACATTTTTGCAAAAAAAGGGCTCATAATCTATTCTCCCAAAACAAGAATACTTATTGCCATTGATCCAATTTTTGTTGAATTTCAGGTGTTGGCTTTGCTTAAATTGTTGTGTCATTGGACACATTTTTCACTCTATATCATTTTATGAAGTTTTCCATGAGCCATTATCCCGGTAAATTAAAATATCATCATCATCATCATCATCATCATAATGTTATTAATTTATATGTTAATATTAATAGAGATAGAGCTATAAAGCAATAATACCCCTATTGTATTCATTAAGTACATTTTTTCAATTGATTAAAAAAGCTCAGTATGGATAGTGGATTCTAGCTATATATATATATATATTTATTTATTTATATACTTTTAATTTATGATTGTAAGCTCAATGGGTGTAAATTATGTCTTTCCATTTAGTCACATGGCTCTTCAATTGCCATTTAATGATTATGTATGTGGATGCTGCTGCTGCTAATGATAATGATGATGGTATTGTTTCTTGTTCTTAAAATATTCATTCCTTGAGAGTAGGAACTGTCTTACTTTTGTATTTTTATCCTCTGTGTTTGATGTATTTCTTTGCACACAGTATGTGCTTAATAAGAGCATTTTAAACATTTGTGTTTTTTTCCCTTTTCTAGCAAACTAAACTGTCTTTCTTGGAAAGGAAACCTTCTATGAAAGACAAGTAGCTCTTGTCTCATCAACAAACAGGTTCATGTGGGTGTTTTACAAACTGAAACCACAGACAAATTATGAGTTTAGTAAAAGATACAAAGAAATACTAAGAGGATACAACAGATAGAAAATGCCTAGATACGTTCTCTTCCTAAAAGATGTATTCAGGAAAAAAAGAGTGAATAAGTTACAAAAGGTAGTGGGGAGGAGGTATCCCCATAGGATTCCATTCCCTCCATTCACCTATGCACAGCTGCTCTCCTTTTCTGTCTAAAGTTCCCATTGGATTTCTTTTTTATTAATTTCCTACTCCAACACTGGATCTGCAGTTTCATAAAGGCAATGAAAAAAAGTTCACTGCCTTTTTCTTTAAATACCTTTGCCTTTATTGAGCAGAGCCATGGGCAGTCACACCAATATAAAGGGCTGAGTCTAGTCCTTCCTGACTTCATAGTGCTGATGAATCTCCTTTCTTAATATGTTAACAACAGCATTCACCATCAGGATGAGAACTGAAGGTTTGTCCAATTATGTGAGCATTTAATTTTCATGGGTCAGAAAACATGCAGGTGGTAGCAAAAGTCTTAGATGTTTCTATATGTACTCATGCATTCACATATTCACACACACTAGCTAGAGAGTGCTAAGAAAACTCAATCATCTTGTGAAATGATGCTGTGATATGTTGGATCACCTATAACCTAATCAGCTAATTTTAGCTATGATCTGAATTAGTTTCCATCTAAAGAAGTTAAAAAATTAAATTATTTGTATAATTCTAGTAAAACTTCTTCCACTAGTACTGAGAAAAAAATGGAGAGTTTTAGTTTTTGTTTTTTTTTAAACTTGAGTAAATCCAGTTCATTGTCTATTAATATTACCTATATTGCTTGTGTAGACAGACAGAACTAAAAGCTTATTTCTTTAAATTAATATACCATGAAGTTTTCATGGTTGAATCTGAAGACTCATTTGAAAAATATTCTTATTATAATAAAAATGAACATAAATTGAGAATAACTCTAAAAATTAAAGAATACATTTTAAAATTGGAGGTGACTCTCAGACAAATATCATGGCACCAAATTCCTTGCTTAAGGCTAAGTTAAAAAAACTGCTTTTCTGCAAGCTGGTCTACTGATGATTTTTTCCCCCAACTGGTTTATGTTTTCCAATTAAAACATCAAAAACACATTAACTTTCAAATGACATTTATAGGTTTTGATTATTTAAATATATGTGTTTATCTATTTCAAGGTATACAGCTTGCATGCTTTGAAAATGTCTAATGACTACCTATTATAGTGAGTACTTACAAACTTCCACAAATAGGGTAGATGGGTGGGGGGGGGGGGGGAACTTCAATAGATTAATTTGAAAGCCTAGTAGCTACTTCAGATCAGAATCCCATTATGCAATGTGTATCAAAACTCAGCTTGCAGTTACTTATCTCAGCTCCATGGTGGAGCCAAAAGCATAATCTTTGTATTTATTCCAGAATTCAGTGCAGTATCCTTGTGAATGTGAAGAGCACATAATGTATGATGCAATGACTGAATATTTCATAAACTGTATTCGTAAATATTGCATGTCTTCTGCAAATCTGCAAGAGATAGAGAGAGCATAGTAGTTTAAACGGTCACCATCTAGCTCGCCTGTTAGTTAATTTTTAAAATCTATTAATTATGTTATAATGATGCTGCAAACAAAAGATACCCAGTTCCCAATAAAGAAGAAAAGAAGATACATGAGAGGTCATAATTAGTATGCTCCCACATTTTTCCTAGGTAAAAAATATTTGTCTAAGTAATTTCTTTTAACAAAGCAAAAAAATACTCATATAAATCAGCAACCTTAATAAAGTTAGAGTTCCATTTATACTAATTATTCTTTGGTTAACCAGACTGACTTACTATTGACTATACATAACATTTTATCCCCTATATTTGCTATTTGTACAGAATTATCCAATCCTGGAATATGGTTGCTTTCACCTCTGACTCTTGGAAGTTAAACTTACTTCAAAGCACATGTCAAATGTCCTTTCTTTTAAGAGACATTTTCTAAATCCTCTAATTATCTGCTCCTTAGTCTCTCCTAGGATCACTTTGCATTTATTTTATATTAATATGGCTGTGAATATATTTTTCTCCTCTCCCCTCCCAGGAAAGCCTCTTGAGGGCAGAATTTTCTTTTTTAATTCTCTAGCTCCAAAGACAATGCATAGCTCATACTAGGTTCTTAATAGTTTTGATTGATTCATTGAATATCTTAAAGTTTCTTAAAGATCTGAAAATCAGACTGTGAGTTAAAAGTAAACACTATTCTAGGCTATGATAACTCAGAAAAGACTTAGGAATGCCAGGAACCTCCTTTGGCAATTTGTTTATATAAATCCAGGAGACAAAATAGAACAACAATCTATTGCTCAGATTATGAACATTAGAATTTAAGGAATAATTTTCACATTCTGAGACCTTGCCAGTATAAGCTAGTTATTTTTGTACATTGAGAAACTGAGGCAGAAAAGGGGGAAAAATCCAGTAGCCCTCAAATATGCATTTTAAAATCAAATCTGCTCTTGCATTTAGTTTTAAAAACAGGAAGAAGAAAAATGAGAAATTATTTCGAATACCATTTTTCCATACAGGAGGCAGAACTTGTTTATTATTTCTAGGGGTTTTTTTCAAGGCAAATGGGGTTAAGTGGCTTGCCCAAGGCCACACAGCTAGGTAATTATTAAGTGTCTGAGACCAGATTTGAACCCAGGTACTCCTGACTTCAGGGCCAATGCTTTATCCACTGCACCACCTAGCTGCCCCCCTTTTTATTATTTCTTAGAGACAATTAGAAATATGCCCACCAAGGAAAACACCCTTTTACCCCCTTCTCTGATTTCCTGTCCATCTACTGTGTATTCTATCTGCTCAAAGGGAAGTCTCATTACAAAATTAAGAAAATACAGGCAAACTGACAGGAGATCAGCTTTATGATACTATAGTACTGGCCCCAGAATAAGACTATTGCAACATAGTGAATTCACATCTGTTGTTTCACACCCATCTTTATCTACAGACCTACACTATCTTCATAACTCCCAGCTATGGATTAGTACAAAACTGACTTCTGCTTGTCAGTACCCAGGGTGACAGTAGTCTCTTATCATCCTAATGCCACATACACAATCTTCTTTTGATATGATATGTGCTACTGAGGAAATTAACCTTCTCTAAATATAAGATTGGATTCAGAAGTTATCATACTCGGAGTTACTGGTAATATTCAAAACTATTTGCCCAGGATATGTCTCCTCTTTTAGAAGAGGACTAGATTATAAGAAGAATTGACTCAGTTATACAAACATTCTCAACTCCCATACTCTACTCTCATCCCTCAGTCTGTTTCTCCCTCTTTCTCATCTGTCTCTCCCTCCCCCTCCTTTCTCTCTCTCCCTGTATTTCTGTCTCTGTCTTTGTCTTTCTGTATCTATCTCTCTTTGTCTCTGTCTCTTTCTCTCTCACTTACACACACACACACACACACACACACACACACAAACACACACACAAACACTCACCACATACTTTATTAGAAGATTAAATTCCAAAGCTTCCCAACTTGAAAACGCTGAAGGAGAAAAAGAAGAGGAAAGGATAATTATCATAATGATAACAATATTGATAATAATAATATTGAGAGTTTACAATGTTATAATTAATTTATAAATACAAAAATTTATTTTATTACTCAAAACAACATTGTGAAGAAGAATCCATAGGCATACCTATTTTACTGATAAAGCCATAGATTGAAATAGTTTAAATGGCTTTCCCCAGGATCAGAGAAGTAAGTAAATGTCCCAGGTAGCATTTGACATAAGGCCTTCCTTATTGTAAATTCAATATTTAAATTACAATGCTCAACATCCTTCATCCCTTAGCCATGTACTTACCATCTCTCTGCCTCTGTGCACTATTTTAATATTGGTGAGAAGTTGAACTACCACCTTTCTAAGGCTGAGACCAGTAATCTGAACTTCTCCAGAAACCTTCCTCTCTGAATGCATGAGTGAGAATGTTTGCCTCTGCCATATGACTTCAAATCTTCTCAAGAATCCACCATTCTAATATCTGTCATTGTCTTTTCAGTAAATAGGCTGTCATCTTTAGGACTGAAGAATAATCATTGGCTGAAACCTGAGAGTCAAAAGAGTCATCTTTCAAGCAGTATCTGTTTGCCATGTGTTTCTTTGCTAGGAAACTATTAATAGTTCCCAAGGGCAGAAATTAATCCCTCACCTCCAACCTGCTATGTTTCTAATATCTCTATGCAATAGAGGAGAAAAAGGATAAAGACTGAGCAGACTCAAATGCTCTCCTTTACTGCCCTGCACAAAGGGATAACTCCTTCCCAAACAGTCTAAAAGAAGGTGAACCAATTCATTAATCATGGGAGTAGCTACCATTTATGAAACTCTTCCTGTAGGAGGCTATCAAAGACTCTGTAGGCTAAGAAAACCAAGATTCCCAAGACCTGTATAATAAACTCAGCAAAGAAGTTACAATGGTTTGTTGATCAACCATTACCTTCAAGTAGAGATCTGGTTGACTACATGCCTAACATTTAGAGACTATTATGAGTTAAGTTGGAGAGGTTCATTACTGACTTTCCTCTAAGGGGATAGATATTTTCCTAAAGAAACTCATTGAGATTATCTATTTTAATCTAGAGAAATTAACTATAGACTATATCTCTGGAGAAATGGTCCAATTGTCAATATCAGGAACTATTAAGTTATATTTATATATGTTATTCCTATCACTGAGGTATATAAGTTGCTGGATAATAGGAGCCAAACTTTATTTATCTTTGCATCTTCTTCACTACCTGATAGACAAATAAAAGTTGCTTAAAAGCAAGTTTTCTTTTATCTTGTTTATTTCCAGGATTTAGAAAAGTACCTGACACATAGCAGGCTATTAAAAATGTATGTTGCATTCACTTTTACTTTACTTATAAGGATGTTTATTTAAACATGATTTATTACATCTGCTTTCATTTTGTTCCTTAGCTCTACTCTCAGCCCCATCATGTTTTCACCTATTTATAACATCCAATGATCTTAATGAGCAATTGTCAAAGCCAGGAATTCAAAATGTGGGTAAGGTTAAAACACTGGATGACTTTAGAGTGCTCAAGTGACCTCTGTTTTCCTGTGAAGAAAGTAGGAAGACAAGGTACCAATGTTTGGAAGAAATCCATTTCATTTCAGTTTAGATATATATTATTTCTACTATGCTACAAGAAAAAGAAGAGGTCAATGTGCATGTTTTGGGGATTGGGTTAAAAAAAGAGGTGACAACTTAAACTAGATTCTCATTAAAAAAGTTATCTATTGACTCTCATTACATAAACAGAAGAAAAGAGGAGGTATAATACTATAGTTGCATCATCCATCTCCAGTTTCCCAAATATAAAATGAGGTGGTTAGACTGGTAACATATGAAATTATTCCCAGCTCCAAATTAAGAGTCCTGTATGCTTATATCAGAAGTTTTAAAGCCTTCTCCAAACATTAGTAGAATGATTGATCATTAGATAAGCCTCATTTAGGTGGAGTGGTATCTTTTTCCTGAGAGGCAAAGAATTTCTCTCATACACTTAAGCAAATTAGCAATCTCATCCACTAGGTTAGGTGTGGCTAAGGGATCACTGGTTCAGACTTCTGATTTTATCATGAAGAAGTTGAGGTCCTGAGAGCCAGTATTTCTTGGAATTATGTAAGTTTTGAGCTGAATGTATCTTAGCCAAAAAATGAAAAAGCTTTCCCACACAAACTGAGCAAAGGGCAGATTCTATATAATCCATTAGAAACTGTTCATTGAGAGATTTTCATTAGTAAAGGGAGCACTTTTCATGATGACCAAAACAAGATAAAGTTTCCCCTTGTGCAATAATCTAAATTTGATGGGGAGGGGATTTGTGTTTCCAGGTTTTTTTTGACATGATGAATTCATGGAAAAATAAAAAAAATGTAAATAGTAACTTCTCAAATGCTCCGATTCAAGACTGTTTTTAAGGAAGAAACTGTGAAATTCCATTATGAAATCCTTATAATGGCAAGAATCACTTCTAATGTCATTCCAATACATTAAAAAAACAGACCCAGAAAGATCAAGTTATTTTCTAGAGGTCATAAGGCAATTTATTTGGTCTCCCAACTTCAGGTTTGTTTCTTTCAGTTATTCTTGTCCAGCCCATGGAATAACCTATTTCTAAAAATACATTTTCCTACAAGAGTTCTAATTAGTAATCATAATTATTTGATACCAAAATAGATGTCTGTGAGAAAAGATGGAAAAATAAGCAGTAAATCACCAGAATTCTTCCATGTTCATCTCAAAAATACCAAAATGGTGCCCCAAAACAAGTCCTGGAATAACAGGACCAGCCAAAAGACAGGATGAAGCAATCTTTTAATCTAAGAAATTTGGAAGATCAATAAAAAACGGTCAGTTCTACTTGGGTGAAAGAGGAGGGTAGTCCAGGACAGAAAGCATTCTAGCAGGGCCCCCTCAGCAAGCAAACCTGAGTTCCTTTACTCCACTATGGTAGAACAGGAAAAATGACAACACCAGGACCCTCCATGTGTTTCAACAGAGCAAGTTCTGAGACCACCATTGACTTCAGCACAGCCCTGGGCAAACAGGCAGCCCCTAGAGTTCAGAACTCCATGTGCTTCATTGTAAACCCAGGGAAATGCAGAATCACCCAACCAGTCTCAGCAGATGCCCTAGGACCCCAGTTTAGAACTAGGTAACCCTAAGTTCTCCAGTAATATCAGGCACTCCCAACTCACCCCTCGGTGCTTCACCAGACAGCAGGGTCATTTTGGGCCTCAGAGCAACATCAGTGCAACACCAAATAAACAGTCAGAGCCTGCAGCCACTAGGAAATAAAGGAGCCTTAGGCAATGCCGTTACATTCTGGGAACAGAGTTCAAATTTAAAACAAAGGAAAAGGACAAAGATGAACAATAAACAGCAAAAAATAAATATGGCCATAGAAAGCTATCATGTTGACAGGGACAATCAAGATATAGTGAGAAGAAAGCAATGTCAAAACATCAATGGGGAAAACCCCAAAGAAAAATAGGAAGTGTTCTCAGGCTCAGAAAGAACACATTAGAGTTGAAAATCAAATAAGAATGCAGAAGAAAAACTGGGAAGTGAAATAAGATCTCTGAAGAGAATTATTGGGAAAAAATCAATAGCTTTGAAAAAGAAAAGAACTGTTTAAAAAGTACAATTGAAGAATGAGAAAGGAGATTCAAAAGCTAACAGAGAAAAACAATTCCTTAAACATTAGAATAAGGCAAATGGAAGCCAATGACTATGAGACTTCAAGAATCCATCAAATAAATTCAAAAGTGATAAAACAGAAAGAAATGCAAAATCCTTGCCTCAGAAGGCAAGCCATCTGAATCACTTGACTTTATGAAAGTTATATTCAAAAAGAAGACCTGGACAGTATCTTTTAAGAAATGAAGGAAATAATAGTAACTAAAGGGAATTAATGAAAAATGCAAAAGAAGGTGACCTAGCTGCACCAGATCTAAAATTATGTAATAAAGCATCATTCTTCAAAACTATTTTGTCCTGGTTAAGAAATACAGTGATTGGAAGTGGATTAGATTGGATTCAAAAGAAACTATAGTAAATGAATATAGAAATAGAAATTTGTTATTTGATAAACACTTATGGAATAAGAAATCGCTCTTTGATAAAAATTGCTGTGATAACTGGAAGATAGAACAGAAGAAATTACACCAAGATCTCACACCCTGTTCCAAGATAAGGTTGAAATGGGTACAGCATTTAGACATAAAGGATGTTATCATAAACCATTTAGGAGAATGTGGCATAGTTTACCTGTCAGATCTATGGAAAGGGGAGAAGTTTATTACCAAAGAAGAGACAGAGAATATTATAATATGCAAAATAGATAATCTTGATTATATTAAATTGGAAAGTATTTGCATAAATAAAACCAATGCAAATGCAAGAGTAAATGGAAGGCAGGAAGTTTGGGAAATAATTTTTACAGCAAGTGTTTATGAGAAAACACTCATTTCTAAAATGTATAGAGAACTGAGTCAAATTTATTAGAATACAAGATGTTCCCCAATTGATATGATAGTTGAAGGATATGAAAAGCAATTCTAAGATGAAGAAATTAGAATTATCTCTAGTCATATGGTAAAATGATCTAAATCATTATTGATATGAAAAACACAAAGAAAAACAACTCTGGAGTACCACCTATCAGATTGATCATTATGACAAAAAAGGAAAATGATTGATGTTTAAGGGCATGTAGGACAACTGGTTCATTAATGTATTACTAGTGCAGATTATACCCAAAGGACAATAGAATTGTACACGCCCTTTAATCCATCATTATCAGTACAAGGTCTGTATCACAAAGAGATCACAAAAAACAAAATGGAAAAAAAAAAACATGGAGGGGGCGGAGCCAAGATGGCAACATGAAGGGATCCAGTCTTAGGAGCTCTCTGAAAAAAACTCATAAACTAAAGATTCTAACTAAACTTTCGAAAGACAGAACCCACAAAGGGACCCAGCAAGGCAGTTCTCCTATTCAAGGTAACCTGGAAAAGAGCAGAAAGGCTCTGCTCCCTGGGGTTGGAGGGGCGGCCCACCAGAGGGGAGGCCTGCCAGAGCCAAAGAACTTCAGCCTCCCGAAGGCAGCCCCAGGGTGCTGGGAGCCTCAGCTCACAGCAGAGGAGGAGTCTCCTGAGCTGCACCACGGGGAGCACCAGCACAAAGTTTGGGAACAGTGGGGGACCAGCGGGGGACCTCTGCCAGAGGGAGCATGTGGAGGCCAGCCCTTGGGGCACACAGCCAGCAGCTTGGTCTTTCAGCAGCCTAGACCCAGAAACAGAAGCAGGCTGAGCTGGTAAGCAGGAGCCCCCAGGGCATGAGCCCATTGAGCTGAGGGAGGGGAGTGAAGAGAAACTCCAAGCTTGGTCCTCTGCCCCTGGAACAGGACTCTGGGGCTCTGACCACATTCAGATCCTGATCCCAGTCTAGGCCCCCCCATAGAACAACAGGGCACCCCCCCACCTCAGCCCCATGGCAGAGGGGGGTGCATATGGTCATTCAGAGACCAGGAGGGAGGACAGAGCCTCACACACTGAGACCCTTGTGGGAGTGTCCCAAAAGCTCAAGAAGCACCCCCAAAAACAGGCTTAGGCTGGGAAAATAGACAAGCAAAGAAACAAGAGGAAGACCATTGAGAAATATTTTGCAAATGAGCCCAAGAAGGATCAAAATACTCAGTCTGAAGATGAGGAAGCACAAGCTCCTGCATCTAAAGACTCCAAGAAAAACAGAAATAGGGCTCAAGCTATGACAGAGCTCAAAAAAGACTTTGAAAATCAAATGAGGGAGTTGGAAGAAAAACTGGGAAAAGAAAGGAGAGAGATGCAGGAAAAACATGAAAATGAAGTCAGCAGCTTAGTCAAGGAAATCCAAAAAAAAAAATACTGAAGAAAATAGCATGCTAAAAAAGAGCTTAGGTCAAATGGATAAAACAATTCAAAAAGTTATTGTGGAGAAGAATGCTTTAAAAACCAAAATTGGTCAGATGGAAAAAGAGATAAGAAAACTCTCTGAGGAAAACAAATCCTTCAGACAAAGAATAGAATTCAGGGAGATTTATGAATTTACCAGAAATCAGGAATCAATACTTCAAAACCAAAAAAAAATGAAAAATTAGAAGAAAATGTGAAATATCTCATTGAAAAAACAACTGATATGGAAAACAGACTTAGGAAAGATAATTTGAAAATTATTGGAATACCTGAATACCAGGAAAAGAGCCTTGACATCATTTTCATAGAATTACTACAGGAAAATTGCCCTGATATTCTAGAAGCAGAGGGCAAAATAGAAATGGAGAGAATCCACTAATCCCCCCAAGAAAGAGATCCCAAAAAACCAACCCCCAGGAATATTATAGCCAAGTTCCAGAACTCCCAAGTCAAAGAGAAAATATTAGAAGCAGCAGAAGGACACAGTTCAAATATCGTGGAGCTGCAGTCAGGATCACACAGGACTTAGCAGCAACAACATTGGAAGCTTATAGGGCTTGGAATACAATATACCGGAAGGCAAAAGAGCTTAGAATGCAGCCAAGAATGAACTACCCAGCAAGGCTGAATGTCCTCTTCCAGGGAAAAAGATGGACTTTCAATGAACCAGGGGAATTTCAAATGTTCCTTTTGGAATGGCCAGAGCTGAACAGAAGGTTCGATCTTCAGATACAGGACTCAGGAGAAGCATGGAGATTGGAGGAGAGGGGGGAAATATGAGGGACTTAATGAAGATGAACTGCATGTATAGAAAAATGATACTGATAATATTCATATGAACCATCTCAGTTAATAGAGCAGGTAGAGGGAGCTTTTATACTTGAAGCACAGGAGAAAGCTGAATTCGAAAATAAAATATGGTGTAAAAATGGAGTCAATAAGAAAAAAAGGGAAATGGAATGGGAGAAAGAAAAAGGAGAGGGGTAATAGTCCAAGATATCTCACATAATAAGATTTTTCTTATTACAATGAGCTATTGCAATGATATGGAAGGGAGGAGGCAAGGGGTAATGAGGGAACCTTTGCTCTCATCAGATGTGACTAGGAGAGGAAACAGCAAATATACTCAATGGGATATAGACATCTGGAATAAGAAGGAGGGGGGAGCAGGGGGAAGGGGTGGGTATGTGAATAAAGGAGGAGAGGATGGACCATGGGGGGACAATGGTCGGATATAATACATTTTCTTTCTTACTTCTTGCAAGGGGCTGGGATTGGAAGTCCTGCCTAGGACCATGGGGCCAGGTGGATTTTGGGCCTAAGGGGTGGTATGGGGGCTCAGGACTTCTTGGCTCCAGGACCAGGGATCTGTCTGCTGCGCCACTCAGCGACCCTACAGCAGAGTCAGAGTAAAAGGAGAGAGAAAATATAGTACATGGTAGTGGAGAAATAAGAAAGGAGGGAGTTGCGATCAGCAATGGCAACGTTGGAAAAATATGGAAGTAACTTTTGTGATGGACTTATCATAAAGAATGTGATCCACTTATGACAGAGTTGATGGTGTTGGAACAAAGACTGAAGCACATTTTTTGTTATTAATATTTGGGGGACAGTGCAGGGCAAGTGGGGCTGGGTGGCCTGCCTGGGGCCACATAGCAGTGTGATCTTTCGGTGCCTGGGGCCGGATTCGGACCCAGGTGCTCCTGGCTCAATGGCCAATGCTCTGTCTGCCACCCAGCCACCCCTACTATTATTACTATTTTATTTTATTTTTTATGGGTCATTTTTTCTTCTTCTTTTTGGTTTTTGCAGGGCAGTGGGGATTGGGTGGCTTGCATGTCACATGGCTGGGTTATTATTGGGTTTATGAGGCTGGATATGGATTTGGGTGATCGTGGCTCCAGGGCTGGTGCTTCTTCCATTGCGCCACCTGGCCATACCTACAATTATTACTATTATTTTTTTTAATTTTAATTTTTTTTCTCTTCCCTTTACTTTTTTGCCCAAGCAAGTCTATCTATATTCATAGGGGGAGGTGTATTTTGTTTACTTGTAAACAAGTATATTTTATTAATGTAAAGAAAAACATTTGTACAACATGAGAATAAAAAATAAATTTAAAAAAAATTTAAAAAACCTATGTACAAAAAACTTATAGCAGATATTTTCATTGTGTTAAAGAATTGAAATTTGGGGGGTTGCCCATTGAGAACTCATGTGGGTTGGAACTTTAGAATAACCTAGAAAGATTAGCATTAACTGATGTTAAGTGAAATGATCAGAACCAGAAGAACATTGTTAACACTAATACCACCATTGGGTGATGATCTACTATGATAAACTTGTTAATTCTAGCAAAACAATAATTAAAAATAACTCTAAAAGATGTGATAGAAAATATCATACATAAACATAGAAGGAACTGTAGTGTTTAAATGAAAACCAGAGCTTACTATTTTCAATTTTTAAAAGTTGTCTTATGTATTATTTTTCCCTCTCTAATTTTTTCCCATTTTGATTTGATGCTACTTTTATTATATGATTAATATGAATCTGTGTTTAGCATGGCTATACATAATGGCTATATTGAATTACTTTCTGTCAGGGGGAAGGAGGAGAGAAGGGAAAGAGGGAGAAAAATATGAAACTCAGAAATTGGTTGAAATCAAAACAAAATGATTGTTGAAAACCACTGTTGCATATGGTTGGAAAAATATATATTTTTAAAGGCATACAAGGAAAAACTGTCCTGATATCCTGGAACCAGGAGGCAAAAGAGGCATTGAAAGAAGTGATGAATTACTTCAGTAAAGAGATTTTAAAATAAAAATTCCATTTATCATTATGGCCAAATTACAGTAATATCAGGTCAAGAAAAGAATTGCTGCAAGTATCCAGAAAGAAATAACTCAAATACCAGGGAATCATAAACAGGATTATAAAGGATTTAGCAGATGCAATATTAAAGGATTAGAGGTCATGAAACATTCTATTAAATTACCTGGTGAAATTAAGTAAAACATTTCAAGGAAAAAAATGGTCACTCAAGAAAACAGAAGGATTTCAGCCCTTCACAAGAAGACAAGAATTGAATGAAAACATTATTTTCAAAATCAAGACCAAGAGAAGGATAAACAGGAAAAATCATAAGGTACTAAATGGATCTAAATAGTTTACATCCTTACAAGGGTAAGATGATATTTGTTATTTTGAAAAAAGTGTACCACTAATAGAAGAGCTAGAAGTAACATACATACACACACACACACACACACACACACACACACACACAGACAAGATATGGGTATGAGTATAATTTGAGGGGATGACATAAAAATAATTAAGGAATAAGAAAGAGGAGTACCCTAGGTGCAGAAAGAAGATAGAGGTAGAATGGAGTAAATTATTTCACATATTTCACAATATCCATTAGAAACAAACTTTAAAAAAATAAAATATTTATTACTAAAGGTGTTTTTCCACCTGCTTGTCCTCTCTCTCATTTCACCTTTTCCCTCTTTGAAAGTGTTTTGCTTGTTTTCTTCCTCCCTCATTCTGCCCCTACCTCTTTACTTAAGCTCTTTCCCTCCTACCTTCCAATTGTGTAATTTCTATATTCATCTGAGAGTGTACATGATGGATATTTTATTTTCCCAATTACATATTATAAAAATATTTCAACATTCATTAAAATGTTTATTTATATATTATTTAAATTCCTTCCACTCTACATTTCCCCTATTCTCCCATAGTGATGAATAGTCTAGTGAACATTGTACATGTACTTTTGTTTTTAAATGTTCACATATTGATCATTTTCTATATCAGAAATTAATATTAAGGAAAAGAAAGAAAACCATGGGATAGGAATGAATAACACAAGAGAAAATTTTAAAATGTGAACATATTGTTCATTCAGATTTTGCAGTTTTTTGATTTGTTTTGTTTTGTATTTGTTTTGTTTTTTCTTCATCTGGATGTGAATAGCATAGTCCATAACAGGTCTCCCAGGATTGTCCTAGCTCTCTAGAGGCTGAGAGGATTTTCTTTAGCGTTGATCAATTCACAGAGTTGTTGCTAATGTGTACAAGGTTCCCTTGGTTCTGCTCCTTTAACTCAGCATAAGTTCCTTTCCATGCTTCTCTAGAATCCAACCATTTATAAGTTTTTAGAGAACAATAGTAGTCTATAACATTCATATACCAAAACCTATTCAGTCATTCCCCAATTGATGGACATTCCCTCAAATTCCAATTCTTTATCACTATGTATTACATGATAGCACATGTATAACCTTTATCAATTTGAAAACGGTTTTAGGAAGAAAGAAGGAAAGAGAAGGAAGGAAAAAAATATGGGACTCAAAAATTCATAAAAATGAATGCAACAATTATATTAATATATATTTGTGGAAAATGCTATTAAAAATAAAATACTGGGGCAGTCAGGTGGCACAGTCGAATAAGTACCAACCCTGGAGTCAGGAGGTCCTGGGTTCAAATGTGATCTCAGACAATTAATAATACATAGTTGTGTGACCTTGGGCAAGTCACTTAACCCTATTGTCTTTCAAAAATGAATAAAATATATAACAAACTTTTAGCAGTTAGGCAGTTCCTCCCCTAAAGAAAAGATATTATTTGAAAAAAAAGTATACTTCTTGCAACTGGAACCATGGAAAAAAATTAAGCTCTCTCCTCTTTCTATATTTTATTGATTTTTTCACTTTTTGCCAGTCATTGAAAATATTTTCATCTCTGAGAAATCTTACAACCAGTAACATAATCACTCCCATGTTATTGTGAAACACAGCAAGAAATTTAAAAGCAAAACAAACAAACTACGGAGAGTTGGATTCAACCCAGTTCTAGATTTCAGGGAATAGAATACATTCCTCTACTTCTTGAATTTTAATTTTAAGTCTTGTGGGTAATATAGAAATTATCATTCATACATGCAGAGAAAAGAATATAATGGTGGGTGGACTAATTAAATCCATTGGCTATCTACTCTCAGTTTTTATTTTCTCTTTAAGAGGAAAAGCATCATAGATGCCTATATCAGTAATTGAGACCTATCTAGAACTTCAGGAATTCTGAGAGGCAACAATAATCAGGCTTGGCACTGTTTTTACTTAGAAGGGTAATGAGAATTAGAACTTTTTTATAAATGTGCCAGTCTAGAGTAAACAGAATCCTTTTAAATGTACTAAACATATGTAAACTAGATGACATTTAATACAATTACCTTGGTGTCAGGGGCTACACTTTTAGATTCACAAGGAAGCAGAATGATTAGGTAGAAAGCATATTGGATTTAATATGTAGGAAGGTCTGGTTTCAAAATCTGACTTAGATATTTAGTAGCTGTATGATTCTAGGGAAGTCACACACTTCTCATCCTAAAGTTCTCATCTGTAAAGCGGTTATTATAATAAGTATGTTACCTATCTCACAGGGCTTCCATGATTCTCAAATGAGAAAATTATGAAAAATGCTTTTTAAAGCACTATCAATCAATATCTCCGATTATCATTCAGTACAGATGTTTCTGTATAGCTTTTCTTACTCCCCTCATCAGTATGTATTTATAAGGAACTATATCCATTAAATTATAGGTCTATAGAAAGTGTAATCTGATTTTTTTCTTAATAACTGTCTTTTCACTGCCAGTTAGCTAAAACAATTGCTTCGGTGATAAAAATGGACAAAATAATTTCAATAGATCTATAGAATCCTATAATGTAAGGTTTGGAAAGGGGACATAGAGAACATTTTGTTCAATCCCTTTGTTTTTCAAAGACAGGAAGTGATGAATAGGGAGTTCAGATGACTAAATGGGGGTCATACAGTTCATCTCTAACATATCTAAGAATTCAGATGAAGTTTCCTGATTCCTAGACCATGGGCTTTTCTACTACACTAAGAAGTAATAGTCCAATTTTGAAGCCATTATAGAAATAATCTATATCTCTAGAGATTTGTGATCAATAGTTTTTTTGTCTATTTCCTAGTGAAGACAGAGTTTATTTACATATAACTCTAGAGTTTAGTCAATATAAACAGGGTTCCTTGCTCAAAGAATAAGGATAAATAGTCCTTAGGCTTATAAAAAGAAAAATTAGTCAAATATTGCATTAATCATTTTAATTTTTCCCTATCTTCCTAAAATGAATTGCTGCTAAAAGTAAAATGCTCATGTTTTCTCTCCTTCTCCCTCAAGGTTGGATAAAGATTCATTTATTATCTTGGGCATTCAAGACCATTATTAGGGCTCGTGACTTGTTTCCTTTATTTGGCAATTTAAAGTGCCAAACCACTAATGTGCTTCTGAGAGCATCTTGAATGTATAGCAGGGAAGGACAAGTTAGATATCTGAAAGAGCTCATACCATCTTATTGATTGAGGTCATTTCCATTAATATTTTATCTTAATAACTATTCTCAAACTGGCACTCTGCCTCTTGGAATCATTTTGAGTGAATTAGCTTTCCAAATGAACTTTCTCTTGGAAATTGTTTATAAAAATATATGGTGCATTTGAAATTTTTCTATTCCATAGAGAGGGCCATTATTTTTTATCTTTTATTTAATACACATGTATTTAAAAATGCAAACTTTTGACTTCCATATTTCACTACCTAAATTTGAAGATGAAAGCTTAAATCCTGATGTTTGGACCTAAATGGTAATAATAATGTAACAGTTCAGATTTATATTTGTTTCATAGTATAGACAGTTTGATCTTCACAAGTATTCTATGACATAGAATAAAACTATTATTTTCTTAATTTTAAAGATGAAGAAACTGAGTCTCAGTAACATTAAATGGCATTAGATTAGTTCTAAAACTCATAAGGAAATAGAGGACTGACTCTAACCCAGGTCTCCTGATTCCATGTGTATTGTACTTGCCACTGAATTATGATTATGAAGTGAAAATCTATCAATAATTTATGGTTCAGTAAATTATGACTCCCATGACATAGTCAACCCAATAAAATTTTCTTCAGGCCAGCAGAGAATTATCAAGAATTGGTGCTGGAATTTTCTATATTAGAATCTAAACTCAAGGTGGATGAGCAACAGTGAATTTAGAAGTATTAAATAAGCAAAATAGATTTTATTAGAGGCGATGGAAGTATCATAGTATAGTTATACTACATTTTGCATATTGGCCCAAGAACCACTGGAATGGAGGATAAACTATAATAAAAGATAAACCAAACTCCAAAAATTCAATAAGTGTTAAATATAATTAATCAATATTCTTGGTTTACCAAAAAGGAATCAAAATCAAATTAAATGATTGTATCTTTATCAAAGCATAAATCTGACATTTTTAAGGTCCTGCTTCTTTTACAATAGTGCTATTTTTAATGCTCATCTTCCTGAGAATCTAATAGAAGGACAGATTATCTTACAACTAATATCAGTTAAAGATAATCCTTTGACTTCTAGCTACTGCTTGACTTTATAAAGTAACAAGCAAAAAAACCCATCCCTCCTTGAAACTCACTGTTATATTTTTTTAAAGTGAAAACATTATGCTGTCCTATAAGGAACCATAAAGCATCAGACTCTAGAGAAACATGGAAGGAATTAAATGATCTGATGCTGAATGAAGGAAGCAGAACTGAGAGAAAAATATATACATTAACAACAACATTGCAAGGTGATCAGTCCTGATGGATGCAGCTTCTCTCAGCAATTTAGAGAGCTAGGACATCCCTACTAGACTGGCTATGGACAATCCTGTCTCCATTTAGAGGAAGAAAAACAAAGCAAAACAAAACAAACCTTTTTCACAATCTGAGGAACACTACATTTACCTTTTTTTAAAAAATAAATATATCTCTTATGTATTTCTTTCATTTAATCCTAATTCCTCATACTCAAAGTGACCAACCTGCAAAAAATGCTTAACACAAATGTGTTAAGTAAAATATTACCTAACTATTTGCCACTGAGGGGAAGGAGGAGGGAAGGATGAGTGGTAGAAATTTGCATAGACATATGGATGAATGTTTTAAAAACCTTTTACAACATGTATTTGGAAAATTAAAACCATTAAAAAAGAAAAGAAAAGAAAAAATGAAAAAATGAAAATAGTATACTCTCTGCCCCAATTGATAAATGGTCAAATGCTATGAATAGATAATTTTTCAAATGAAGGAATTAAAGCTGTATATAATTATATTAAAAATGCTCCAAAACATTATTTAGAGAAATGCAAACTAAACAGCAATGAGTTATCATCTGCCACCTATCAGATTGGCCAAGATGAGAAAAAAGGGAAAATGATCAATGTTGAAGAGGTTGTGGGAAGATTAGGCCATTAATGCATTGCTGGTGGAGTTGTGAACACATCCACCCATGCTTCCGAGCAAAATGGAATTATTTCCAAAGAGTAATAAAAATGGTCATATCCTTTGACTCAGGAATTCCAATTCTAGGTCTATATCCAGTAAAAGTTATTTAAAAATGGGAAAAGTCCTACATGTTCCAAAATACTCATAGCAACCATTTTTTGTAGTGGCAAAGAATTGGAAAATGAGAGGATGCCCATCAATTGGGGAATAGCTAAAGAAGTTATGGTGCATGAATAATATGGAATACTATTGGTCTATAAGAAACCATGAATGGTCAAACTCTAGAAAAGTATGGAATGATTTATATGATCTGATACTGAGCAAAGGGAGTAGATCCAATAGAACAACAACATATGAACAACTTTGAACCAGCTCCTCTCAGCAGTTCAAAGAGTTAAGACAATGTATTAGACTGGCCATGGACTATGTTATTCCCATCCACAGGAAGAAAAACAATATAAAACCAAAGACCCCCCCCACACACACAGAACCCTCCAGAATCAGATGAACACTATAAAAATTATCTCTTATGTATCTCTTTCCCTTAATTAGGAAGACAACTCACCCAAAAGTAAAATTAATCAACTAGAAAAGGAGACACAAAAGCTAACTGACAAAAATAAAACCCTAAAAATTAAAATTGGATAAATGGAAATTAGTTCTATGAGACTCCAAGATACCATAAAAACAAAACCAAAAAAGCTTAAAAAAGAGAAGAAACTGTAAAATACATCTTGGAGAAAAGACCAACCTCAAAAAATAAATCCAAATGAGTAAGGACAAAATCTTTCATGAAATTATCATGGAAGACTACCCTAATATCCTAGAACGGGACTCTTCAAAATGCACCCACAGATCAAATTTAGCCAACAGTATGATTTTATGTTTTAGTAACCAAAGGAGTTAGCCCAGAGCTCTCACTTAAATAGCAAACCAAAATATATTGTCTATTGTTTCAATAAAAACTTTTAAAAGTAAGGATGGAAGGGATCAAATCCTCCCCTTAACCTAACAAGTAATATTGAAGGGGAAAGGCTGGCATAAAGAAAACAGGAGGAAGGAAGGAAGGGAAAGGGTGTCAGCTCAGAGAGTTGGGAGACTTAGAGAAAGAGAGACAATCATAAAATGGTCAGCACTGAGGCTGAGGAGGAAAGGATGGGTCAGAGAAAGGAAACAACTTGAGGAGAGGGAAAGGAAAGAGGAAGAGTTCCCCCAGATTTGGAGTTTTATTGTTGCTTTGGAAAGGAAAGAGAGGGGAAAAAAACCTACAAAGTCCTCCTCTGACTAAAAACCAGTTTGGACAGAACCACCAATGTGACCAGTGTGAAGTGTGTCCTCCTGCTGGTGGGAGCCATGCCCCTGCAGCAGGGTAGACCTAACCCCATGTGTATGCTTAGTTATTCTTCTGATGACCCTTCCTTTACTTCTCAACTACAATTGCCTCTCTTCTCCCCTCCTAGCTAGGGGATAGAAAACTGCATAAGCTTAACTTGCCAGTGAGTTGGTCCTTATTTTGTTTTTTTTTATTTCTTTTTGGATCAAGCCAATTTATATTATTGCAAAAGTCCTGTTAAGGAGGAAATAAAGCATAAGAAAATGGAAAAGTAAGTTTGGATGGCTCTAGAACAAGAAGATAAAATGGTCCTTGAAAGAATCCATTTATCACCCCCAGAATGAGATTTCAAATTATAATTTCCAGGAATATTGTGAACAAATTTCATAATTCTCAATTAAAGGAGAAAATACAGGAGACAGCCAAAAAGAAACAATTAAAATACCAGGGAACTACAATCAAAATTACACAAGACTTATGAGTTTCAACATTAAGAGACTGGAGAGCCTAGAATATGATATTCTGGATTTCAGAAGAGATTGAATTACAATCAAGATCAACTAACCTGCCAAATTCAGCATTTTATTTTAGGGGAAAAGATTGGCTTAAAATGAAATAGAGCATATCCCAAATTACCTTATTGAAAGAATAGAACTGCAAAGAAAATTTGATCATTGAGATATATGAAAAGGTAAAAGGAAAGAAAAAAAGAATTGTTAGTCAATAAGACTAAACCATCTGAATTCTTATATGAAAAGACAATACTTGCAACTCTTGAGAATTGAATTTCTCTTAAGACAGTTGAGAGGAGCATACTTAGACAGAGAATATGGGTATAAATTGATGATGCTGTTATGATTGTTATGGCTCTTGAGAACTGTATTTCTAATGAAACATTTGAAGGAAGTGTGCTTGGACAGAAGGTGTAGATCAAAAGTGCTTATGATATGATGATATGATGATATTTATAACCATTGAGAATTGTACTTCCAATAGGACAGATGAAAAATGAGTGTACTTTAATAGAGGGTGTGGCTACAAGAAAATAAAAAAAAATACATAAAAAGGGGTTATACTGGGAGAGGAAGATGGAAACATTAGAGGATAAATAATACCTTTTGAAGATGCACATAGAACATTTTTAGTAGAGGTGAAGAAAGGAGACTGTGATCATATGGTAAATTTTATTCTCAATAATATATAATTTTGTCTCAAAAAAGGAATAAGATGCATTCCCAATTGGGTTTAGAAATTTATCCTACTCCACCAATGCATTGTTGGGGTAGCTGTGAACTCATTCAGCCTTTCTGGAGAGCAATTTGGAATTATGCCCAAAGGGCAATAAAATTTTGCATACCCTTTGATCCAGCAATACCACCACTGGGTCTATATTCTGAAGAGATCATGAAAAAGGGTAAAAACATCACTTGTACAAAAATATTCATAGAATCTCCATTTGTGTCAGCAAAGAACTGGAAATTGAGGGAATGTCTATCACTTGGGGAATGGCTGCACAAATTGTGGTATATGTAAGTTATGGAACACTATTGTTCTATTAGAAACTAGGGAGGGGGATGGAAATTCAGAGAAGCCTTGAGGGATTTGCATGAATTAATTCTGAGTGAGATGAACAGAACCAGAAGAACATTGTACACCATAACAGCAACATGGGGTTGATGATCAACCTTAATGGAATTACTCATTTCATAAGTGCAGCAGTTAGTGACAATTTTGGGGTAGCTATGATGGAGAATACCATCTGTACCCAGAGAAAGAATGGTGGAGTTAGAACAAAGATCAAAGACTATTACCTTCAATTTAAAAAAAACCATTATCTTATTATGTAGTCTTGCTATCTCTTATATTTTATTTTTTTTCCTTTAGTTATGATTTCTCACTCAACACATTCAATTTAGATCAATATATAGCATAGAAACAATGTAAAGACTATGCCTTCTGTGGGGGAGGGGGAGGGAAGCAAGATTTGGGGGAAAATTGTAAAATTCGAAAATAAATAAATACATTTCTTTTAAACATTAAAAAAGAAATTTATCCTAATTTAAGGGAAATAGGGGAGTGGAAAAAAGGGGAAGGTGGGGTTAATCAAAGTGAGGGGGGAAGCAAAATAAAACATAAATAAAAAAGTAAAAGTGGAAATGGAGTAGAAAAAAGAATGGGGGTGATAGAAGGGAGGACAATTTGAGGGAGAAAGGAGGTAAAAGCAAAACAATAGTGAGGAGGAATAAGTGGAAAGGAAAGAGTAAAGAACAAACGGGGAGATGGGATGTAGAAAAATACAGTTTAGTAATCATAATTGTGAATGTGAAGGGAATGAAATCTTCCATAAAATAGCAGTGTATAACAGAATAGATTAAAAACAAAAATCCTATAATAACTTTTTCTTTAACGAGAAATATATTTGAAGCAGAAATACACAGGGTAAAAATAAAATAGTAAAGTATAATAAATTTTGCTTTAGCTGAAGTAAAAAAAAATAGGATTAACAATTCTGATCTTAGACAAAGAAAAAAGAAAAAGTAAATGAAATAAAAAGAGTTAAGGAAGGAAACTACATATTCCTAAAAGGCATATAGCATGAAGTAATATTAATATTAAACATATATGTACCAAGTACTGTAGTGTCCAGTTTCTAAGAGAAGCTAAATTAGAAGACATAGACCACAAAACTATATTAATGGTGAAATTAAAATTGCAGCTCTCATAATTAGATTAATCTTACCATAAAATAAAAAAAGAATGAAGTTCAGGAGAAGAATAGAATTTTAGAAAAGTTAGATATGATAGACCTCTGGAAAAAAACTGAGTGGGAATAGAAATGAACATATCTTCTCTGTGGTACATTGTACTTCTTTAAAAACTGACCAAGTGTTAGGGCATAAAAACTTCACAATCAAAATGCCAAGTAACAGAAATTTTAAACATTTCCTATTCAGATCATGATACAATAAAATTATATGCAATTAAAGGTCTTAGAAAGATAAGGTAAAATTAATTTGAAACTAAATAACCAAATTTTAAGCCATGATCGGAACAATGAATCATAGAAATAATCAACAATTTCATCCAAGACAATGACAAAAATGAGATATACCAAAACTTGTGAGATGCAATCAAAGATGTTATTAGGGAAAGTTTTATATATATGTATGTATGTATTAGGTGTTTACTAGCTAATGGGGTTAAGTGGCTTGTCCAAGGCCACACAGCTAGGTAATTATTAAGTGTCTGAGACCAGATTTGAATCCAGGTACTCCTGAATCCAGGGCTAGTGCTCTATCCACCACACCACCTAGCAGCCTGAAAGTTTTATATTTCTAAATGATTACTTGAATAAGAGAACAATGAAAGGGGAAGAATTATGAGAAATGGGAGAACAATTAATTTGATATGAAACTAAAAAAATCTAGAAAAGAAAAAATTAAAAATCACCAATTAACTACAAAATTAGAAATTCTGAAAATCAAAGGAGTAATTAATAAAATTGAATGTATAAAAACTATTGAATTAATAAATAAAACTGAGTTGGTTTTATGGGGAAAAAAGTAAATTAGATATATTTTGGTTAATCTGATTAAGAAAAACAGAGAAGAAAATAAAATTACCAATATCTAAAAGGAAAAGGGTAAATTGACCATCAATGAGGAGAAAATTAAGTAATAACTTGGAGTTATTTTGCCCAACTGTATTTCAACAAATCTGAGAATATAAGTGAAACAGATAAAGATTTACAAAACATATAAATTACCTAGATTAACAGAAAAGCAAATTAAATATTTAAGTGACCCCATTTCATAAAGAAATTTTGAATAAGCTAAAATGAACTCCTGAAGAAAAAATCTCCAGGGACAGATAGATTTACAAGTGAATTCTGTCAAACATTTAAAGAACAATTAATTCCAATTCTATATAAACTATTCTAAAATAGGTGAAGTAATTCTGCCAAATTCATTTTATGAACCAACATGGTACTAATGCCTAAATTAGGAAGAGCCAAAAGAGAATGAAAATTATACAGCAATCTACCTAATAAATATCAGTGCAAAAATTATAAATAAAATTTTATCAAAGAGATTATAATTAGTTATCCCAATGCTAATACACTGTGATCAGGTGAGATTCATACCAGATATTCAGGAATGGTCCCATTATTAGGAAAACAATTACCATAATTGACCATGTCAATAATCAAGATAAAAGAAATCATATTATGTCATAAATCATAATTACTGAAAAAGTCTTTGACAAAATATAAACCAATTCCTATTAAAAGCACTAGAGGAAAAAAAAAAGCACTAGAGACCATAGGCATATTTGCAGTTTTCCTAAAAATGTATCTATCTAAAATCATTAGCAAGCATTATATATGTATATATAATATATATATATATATATAATATATATATTATATATATAAATGGGCATAAACTTGCAGTATTCATGATAAGTTCAGGGGATAAAACAGGCATGCTTATTATCACGATTATTGATTATTTTTCAATACAGTGAAATAAAATTGCTAACTTTAACAATGAGAGAAGAAAAAGCATTTTAAGGAATTAGAATGTGAATGAGAAAACAAGACCCTCACTCTGCAATTGATGTGATGATAATTAACTAAAAATTACTTGAAATAATTAACTTTTTTCATTTTCTTTTACATTTATTTATTTTTATTTTACTAAAATCATCTTGTAAGAGTAACCACAATCCCTCCTTTCCCCACAAAGTTAGAGAAGCTTAAGAAAAATTGAGTGAAAGAAAAAGAAAAAGAGATGTTCTTCAGTCTGTGTTCAGATACCATCAGTTCTGTCTTTGTTAAATTCATCTGAACAGCTGCTTCAGTATGCTTTTCTCACAGTTACTGTTGCTAACTGAATTTCCCTCTTTTATATTCCTCCCCATTCCCATTTATTCTCTCTTTCCTTTCAATTAGTCCTCAAAAAGTGCCCTGCATCTGATTATCCTCTCCCTTGATTTTGCCTCTCTCCTATCTCCTATACTCCCCTCCCCTCCCTCAAGCCCTTTCTCCCTTCCCTTTCCTCTCCATTTTCCTCTAGGGTAAGATAGATTTCTATACCCTATTGGGTGTGCATGTTATTTCCTCTCTGAGCCACTTCTGAAAAGAATGAAATTTCATTCACTCCCCCTCACCTTCCCCAACTTTCACAAAAGCTTTTCCTTGACTCATCTAAGTGAAATATATTAGCCCATTTTCCCTTGCCTCTCCAGTTCTCCCAGAACATTTCCTTTTTTTGTTCATTGATTCCATATTTATATTATACCTTAATGTTCAACTCTCTCCTATGCCTTGTCAATATAAGTTCATTCTAACTGTACAATTAACAACTTTAAAAAAAAGTAGCAGGATATAAAATACATCCACATAAGTCATCAGTATTTCTATGTATTATCAACAAAACTCAATATCAAGAGAAAGAGAAATTCCATTTAAAGTTACTGTAAATAATATAAAATACTTGTGAATTCACCTTCTCAAACAAACCCAGAAGCCAAGTGAGTGAACAAAATTACAAAATAATTTTCACACAAATAAAGTCACATCCAAAATATTTCAAAATTATTTAATGCTTTTGTGTAGGGAGGGCTAATATAATAAAAATGACAATTCTATCTAAATTAAATTACTTATTTCATGCCATACCAATCAACCTACAAAATATTATTTTACAGAGAAAAAATAGTAACAAAATTCATTTGGAGAAAAAATATTAAAAATATATACAAAATTAATAAAAAATGTAAATGAAGGTGGACTATAATATTAGGTATCAGACCTAAAGTTTTATTATAAATAGACAAGTCATCACAACTTCTCCTGGCTAAGAAATAGAGAGGGGGATAAGTGGAATAAATTAGATATTGGAGAAGCATTAGTAAATGACTCCGATTTGAGAAAACCAAAGAGTCTAGCTTCTGGCATAAGAACTCACTAATTGACAAAATCTGCTGGGAAAACTGGAAAATGATATGGCAGAAACTATCATAGAGCAAACATCTAACACCTTTTACTAAGATAAGATTTAAATGAGTATAGTATTTAGGCATAAACAATGATGCCATAAAGCAATAGGAGAGAGGAGGAGCTTATGACCAAACAAGAAACAGAGAACATTATAAATTTCAAGGTTTGTAATTCTGACTACATTAAATCTAAAAAATTTTTGTAGAAACAAAACCAAATCATCCAACATTTGAAGGAATGAAATCAAAAACTTCACAGTTAATGTTTCTGATAAAGGACTCATTTCTAAAATATATAGATAATTGCATCAAATTTATAAAAATATTGGTCATTCCCCAACTGAGATATGGTCAAAGAATAAGAAAAAGCAATTTTCAGATGAAGAAATTAAAATGTCTATAGTCATATGCAAATTGCTCTTAATCCTTATTGTTTAGAGAAATGCAAATTCAAAAACAACTCTGAGACACAACATCATAACTATTAGATTAGTTAAAATGAGAAAAATGGAAAATGATAAATGCTGTAGAGGATATGGTAAAACTGGGACACTAAGGTACTGTTAGTGGAGTTGTGAATTGTTCTAAGTATTGTTTCAACCATTTGATCCAGCACTGCTTCTATTAATTCTGAATCACAAAGGGAATATAAAAAAAATGGAACACAACATGGCTAAAAACATTTAGCAGCACTTTTTGTGGTAGCAAAAATTGGAAATTGAGGGATTGTCCATTAATTGGTGAATGGCTGAACAAGCTATAGTTTGTATTATGAAGTACTGATATTCATGAGTGACGGGACTTTAGAAAAGCTTGCAAAGACTTGCATGAACAGATGCTGAGGGAAGTGAGCAGAACCAGGAATACATTATACACCTCGATAGCAACATTATGAGATGATCAACAATGATGGACACAGCTCCTATCAACAGTTCAGGGGGCAAGGATAATTCTGAAAGATCAATTATAGACAATGCCATCCACACTCAGAGGGGGGAAAACTATGAAGTCTAAATGCAAGGCATAGAATAATATTTTCAATTTTATAATTTATTTCATCTTTTTTCTTGCTTTCTTATGTTTCTTTCCATTTAATTCTGATTCTTCATTCACATCATGCCTAAGAAAGAAATATGTTAAATCCTTTTGTACATTTATAACCAAATCAGATGTTTTTCTGTTATGGGGATGATGCAGGACAATAGAAAAATATAGAATTAAAAAGTTTAGAAAAGGATGACTGTAGGAGGTATGTAACTATAACAAAAGTAAAAATATATCCAAAAAAAGATACTACTCAATTGTTTATTTTCTCCATTAAAAATTTCCCAATTCTTCAAAACTATTAATGCTCTCTTCCCATTAAAATATTTTTAAAATAAGAATTGAAGAGACTTCCAGCCAAGATGGCAGAGAGAAGCCAGGCACTGTGCTAAGGTCTCCTGGCTTTCCCTCAGAATTAATATGAATCAAACCTCTTAACAGAATTTAATTCCAAAAATTCCAGAAAGAGCAAAGGAGAACAACATCTACCAACAAGGTCTGTCTTAGAGGACTGTGGATGAACTGGTGGCAGAGAGCAGAAAGCCAGTCCAGGGGTATTGGGGTGAGACCCATGACTAATCTATGAACAGCCTTGCAAGCTTTAGTTTTGTGAACAGGCAGGAGAGAAGCACAGTGGGTGGGAAAGTTCCAGTGCTGCAGATAGACATCAGTCTGTTCAGTTCCCCTATCTGGAAAGACCAGGGCCTTGTGCCTGTATTTTCAGCAGAATCCCTTTGTTCCTAGTTGAGCCATCCCCCCTATTCCTGTGAGAAAAAAGGACTCTTCCCAGAGCAAACATAGTAGCAACCTCCCTACCCCCCACCAGTTTCAGGTGTGGGCAGCAGCTCAGTGCTGAGCAAAATGAGATTAATTAAATAGGCCAAGGGTCCAAACCACATTGTCCAAGGATAATTGATACCATACTACTCCCCCAATCCCCCAGACCTAGGGAGTGGGCCACAGACACTCTAAAGAAAGCATCTAGCATCCCCTCCTGGCCCTCCCACTTGAAGTTACTAAGCCCAAGGAGCAAATCTCTAGAGATTTCAAAATAAAAGTCAGTGAACCAGCCCACCCCAACAAGGCAAGATCCTAGGATGATAAAGAAAGACCAGCAAGAAGCCAGGCACTGTGCTGAAGTCTGGCTCTCCCTCAGAATATGAATCCCACCTCTTAACAGAATTCAATTCCAAAAAATCCAGAAAGAGCAAAGCAGAACAACATCTACCAACAAGGTCTGTCTCAGAGGACAAAGACCCTAACTCAGAGAGAGCTACAACTTCTGAGCAGAATATGAATTTGTCTCCAGACCAGAAAGGCTTCTTAGAAGAGACCAGGAAGAAGTGTAAAAATCAATTGGAAAAAACATGGGAAAAGAAACTTGGAAAATTAACACCTTACAACAAGAAAACAAATTCTTAGAAAATACAATTGGACAAAAGCAAAAAGAAAATAATTCTCTCAAAACCTCAACTGGGAAAATGGAAAACTCCTTCAAAAATAGAATTTATAAATTGGAAAAGAAGTTGCAAAAAGTAAATGAAGAAAATTCTTCTCTAAAAGACAGAATGAAATCTGTGGAAACTAATGGCATTATGAGAAAATATAGAATCTGTTAAAGAAAAACAAAAAATTTAAAAAATAGCAGAAAATATAAAATATCTCATTGCCAAAACCACTGGTCTTGAGAATAGATCCTAAAGAGATAACTTAACAATGACTGTGCTTCCTAAAAGCATTGAAGAGGAAAAAACCCAGACTCAATATTACAATATTTAGTGATGGAAGAGGGCAAAATAGTTATTGAAAGACTACAGCAATCCCCTCATGAAAGGGATTCAAAAGTGAAAACACCAAGGAATACTGTGGCCAAATTCTAGAACCATCAGATAAAAGATAAAATCCTGAAAGCAGCCAGAAAGAAACAAATTAAATACCAAGGAGCCACAGTAAGGATTACACAAGACCTTGCTGCATCAACATTAAGGGATCAAAGGACCTGGAAGGCAATATTCCAAAGGGCAAGGGAGCTTGGAATGCAGCCAAGAATTTACTGTCTGGTAAAACTGAGCCTTCTCTTCCAGGGGAAAGGATGGATGTTCAATGAAATAGGAGACTTCCAACTTTTTCCTGATGAAAACAGAGCAAAATAAAAAAAAAAATTGGAATTCAAACAGGAGACTCAAGAGACATATTTAAAGGTAAAAAAAGGGGGATTAACCCCCCCCCACTATCCAATAAGATGAAAATTGCTATATCCCAGTATTGGAAAATAGATTCTCATATCTCTCGAGAATTGTAACTCTAATAGAGAGAATATAACTAGATGTAAGTGATGGACACTCATGACTTATCCATGAGACTTCTATCCAGTGGGATAAAACTGGCTATAACACTACCTGGAAGAAAGGCTGTAATAACTCTCAACCTTTGTGTCTCTATTAGATAGAATATACTTAACTAAAAGTGATGGATACTCAGAATTTTCTGTGACTCAGATAAAATGATTTAAAAGCTCCCCCTCCTTAAAAAGGGGGACAGGAAGGAGACAAGAGGAGGTAGGGGATTTAATGTGGTAAATCTCATTATATTAAGAGTTACAAAAGACCTATGGTAATAGAAGGGAAGAAGGGAGGAGATGAGAAAAACCTGAATTTTCTTCTCATCAGACATGGCTTAAAGTTAACTTATACACATACTTAGTTAACTTAAAAAAATATCTTACCTTTCAAATATTAAAAGCTCCCCCTCCTTAAAAAGGGGGACAGGAAGGAGACAAGAGGAGGTAGGGGATTTAATGTGGTAAATCTCATTATATTAAGAGTTGCAAAAGACCTATGGTAATACAAGGGAAGAAGGGAGGAGATGAGAAAAACCTGAATTTTCTTCTCATCAGACATGGCTTAAAGTTAACTTATACACATACTCAGTTAACTTAAAAAAATATCTTACCTTTCAAATATTAAAAGGGGAGAAGGGGGGGAAGAGACAGGGAGGGGGAGAAAAAAGTGGAACTAACAGAAGGGAAAGGAAAAAGAGAAAAGGGAAAGGGGAAAGAAAGTGGATGGGGTGGATATAGGAGGGCAAACACACTGAAGGGGGTGCTATTCAGAAACAAAATACTGGGGAATATGGAAAAAGGGGGGTAAATGGGGGAAAATACAAGCAGAGGGAAGATATCATGGAGGGCAATAAAGAGTTAGTAATTACAACTGTGTGAATGGGATGAACTCTCCCTTAAAAAATAAGTGAATAACAAAGTGGATTACAAAACAGAATCCTACAATATGATGCTCACAAGAAACTCATTTGAAGCAGAGAGATACATATAAAGGTAAAAGTTGGAACAAAATAGATTTTTGCTCTTAGTTGAAGTGAACAAAGCAGGGGTAGCAATGCTTATCACAGTCAAAGCAGCTGCAAAAATAGACAATGTTAAAAGAAATAAGGATGGAAACTATATCCTCCTAAAAGGTACCATAGAAAATAAAGTGATTTCAATACTGAATATATATATATATATATATATATATATATATATATATATATATATATGCACCCAATGGAATAGTATCCAAATTCTCAGAGTAGAAGCAGAAAGAAATAAAGGAAGACATGGTCAGCAAATCTCTACTAGTGAGAGACCTCAACCTCAAGCTCTCAGATTTAGATAAACTGAGTCATAAAATGAACATGAAAGAAGTTAAGTAAGTTAAATAGATGGTTAGAAAAATAGATATGATAGACTTATGAAGGAAATTGAATGGGGATAGAAAAGAATATGCCTTTTTCTCTGCAGTACATGGCACTTATACAAAAATTGTCAATGTGCTAGGACATAGAAACCTAATGATCAACTGTAGCAAGGCAGAAATAGTGAATATATCTTTCTCAGATCAAAATGCAATAAAAGTCATATGCAATATTGGGCCAGGGAGAAATAGATCCATAATTAATTGGAAACTGTATAATCATTTTAAAGAATGAGTGGATCAAACAGCAAATTATAGAAAGAATTAATCATTTTATCCTAGATAATGACAATAATGAAACAACATACCAAAACCTATGGGATTCACTCAAAGCAGCTCTCAGGGGATATAGTATATCTTTAAATGTTTACATGAATAAAATAGAGAAAGAGGAAATCAACGAACTAAATCGGGAAATAAAAAATTAGAGAAACAACAAATTAAAGGCCCCCAATTAAATACCAAATTAGAAATTCTAAAAAATTAAAGGAGAATTAATAAAATTTAAATCAAAAAATTCTTTTGAATTAATAAATAAAACCAAGAGTTGGTTTTATGAAAAAAACCAATAAAATTGATAAACATCTGGTCAATTTGATTTTCAAAAAAGAAAGAATAAAGTGAAATTTCTAGTATCATAAGTGAGAACGGTTAACTTCTCACCAATGAGGAGTAAATTAAAGTAGCAATTCGGAATTATTTTGCTCAATTCTATGCCAAAAGATAAATTTGACAATCTAAGTGAAATGGATGAATATTTATAAAAATATAAGTTGCCCAGTTTAAATGAAAAGGAGATTAAATACCTAAACAACCATATGTCAGAAAAAGAAATTCAACAAGCCATCATTGAACTCCCAAAGAAAAAATCTCCAGGGCCTGATGGATTCACAAGTGAATTCTACCAAACATTTAAGGAACAATTGGTTACAATTCTATATAAACTCTTATGAAAAATAAGGGAAGGTGGAACTCTGCCTAACTCGTTCTATGAAACGAATATGGTGCTTTTACCTAAACCAGGAAGAATTAAAACAAGAAAGACACTTATAGACCTATCTCTCTGATGAATATAGATGCAAAAGTGTTAAATAAAATCTTAGCAAAATGATTACAACAAGTTATCACTAGGATAATACATTTTGACCAAGTAGAATCCATCCCAGGAAAACTGGTAGTATTATCATTTATATCAACAACAAACCTATCAGAAATTATACGATCATATCAACAGATGCAGAAAAAGCTTTTTACAAATTACAGCACCCATTCCTCCTAGAAAATACTAGAGTGTTTAGGAATTAATGGACTGTAACTTAGAATAATAAGAAGTATCTATCTGAAACCATCCAAAAGCATTATATTGAATGGGGAGATGCTAAAGTCATTCCCCAAAAGATCAGGGGTGAAACAAGGATGGCCAACATTACCACTTCTATTCAATATCATATTAGATATGTTAGCTTCAGCAATTAGAGAAGGAAAAGAAATTGAAGGAATTAGAATTGGGAAGGAAGAGACAATACTCTCACTCTTTGCAGATAACATGATGGTATACCTGGAGAATTCCAAAGAAATCATCCAAAAGTACTACTGGAAACAATTAGCAATAAAATCTCATAAATCCTCAACTTTTCTATATATGACTAGCAAACCACAACAGGAAGACCTTGAAAGAGAATTCTCATTCAAAATAACCTCAGACAATATAAAAGACTGGGAGGCTATTTGCCAAGGCAGACTCAGAAACTTTTTGAAAACAATTATGAAACACTTCTCACACAAATTAAATCAGATTTTGATAACTGGGCAAACATCAACTGCTCATGGATAGGTAGAACCAGTATAATAAAAATGACAATTCTACCAAAACTAAACTACCTATTTAGTGCCTAGCAATCAAAATTTCAAAAAAAAATCCTTTAATGAGTTAGAAAATGTTGTAAGTAAATTCATATGGAGAAATAAAAACTCAAGAATTTCCAGGTATTTAGTGAAAAAAGTGCAAAAGAAGGGGGCTTAGCCCTAACTGATCTAAAATCATATTATTAAACATCAGTCATCAAAACTGTCTTGTATTGGCTAAGAAATAGAGTGGTGGACCAGTGAAATAGACTAGATGAATAGTAGGAAATGATTATAGTAATATGCTGTTTGATAAACCCAAAGAGTCCAGTTATTGGGATAAAAACTCGCTCTTTGATAAAAACTGCTGGGAAAATTGGAAGTTAGTATGGAAGAAACTTAGAGTAGACCAACACCTCACACCCTATATCTAGATAAGATCCAAATGGATACAGGACATAGACATTAAAAACAATACTATAAGAAACCTAGAAGATTATGGACTAGTTTACCTGTCAGATCTATGGAAAGGGAAGCAGTTTATGACTAAGGAAGAGATGGAGAACATCACTAAAAACAAACTAGATGATTTTAATTACGTTAAATTAAAAAGCTTTTGCACAAACAAAACCACTGTAACCTAGATCAAAAGGAATGTAGTAAACTGGGAAACAATCTTTACAACTAATGTTTTGGACAGAGGACTCATTTCTAAAATATACACAGAACTGAGTCAATTTTTTTTAAAAAGTGCCATTCCCCAATTGACAAATGGTCAAAGTATATGCAAATGCATCAAAGCAACCCATTGTCATTTGAAAAATTGCTTTAAATCATTACAAATTACAGAAATGCAAATTAAAGCTTCTCTGAGGTACCACCTCACACCTCTCAGACTGACCAATATGACCAGAAAGGATAATGATCATTGTTCAAAGGGTTGTGGGAAATCTGGGACACTATTACATTGTTGGTGCATCTGTGAACTCATCCAACCTTTCTGGAGAAAATTTTGTAACTATGCCCAAGGAGCAACAAAAGTTTGCATACCCTTTGATCCAGCAATATCACTACTTTGTTTCTACCCTGAAGAGATGATGAAAAAGGGTACAAACATCACTTGTACAAAAATACTCATAGCAGCACTGTTTGTGGTGGCAAAGAATTGGAAATCAAGTAAATGTTCCTCAATTGGCGAATGGTTTAGCAAAGTGTGATATAAGTATGTGATGGAAAACTATTGCTCTATTAGAAACCAGGAGGGATGAGAATTCAGGGAAGCCTTAAGAGATTTCTATAAACTGATGCTGAATGAGATGAGCAGAACCAGAACAAACAGTGTACACCCTAACAGCAACAAGGGGGTGATGATCAACCTTAATGAATTCATTCATTCCTTCAGTGTAACAATCAGGGATGATTTGGGGCTGTCTGCAAAAAAGATTGGGGAAGACACTTAGGGTTTCTTGCCAAAAGAGAAAGAACTTTTATTTATATTCATTACAAGTGGATCAGGGTTCCAAAAAGGGAGCAAATAGGGTTTGGTTAGAGAACTCTTGTTGGTCAGTTTAGGAATCAGAGTGACTTGAGGCCTACACACTCCAAGTTATTTAGCCAGGTTTAAGAGACCAAAATTCATATTCCTTTCAACAGAGAGCACCCAAAAATAAGATTGTTGAGTGGGAAGGAAAAGAGGAGGAGGAGCAGGAGGAGGAGGAGGAGGAGGAGGAGGAGAAGAGGGACAGACCTACAGAGAAACAGGTACAGAGAAAGAAGCAGAGATAATAATAGAGAGGGACAGAGAGAACAAGAGAAACAAACAAACAAACAAAGTGATATAGAAAAAGCAATAGAGAGACAGAAAGAAAGTGAGATAGAGAAAGAGAGAGAAGGAGAGATAGAGAAATAGATAGAAAGAGAGGTAGAGAGGGCAAAGAGAGAGGGAGAGAAAAGGAAAGAAAGAAAGAAAGAAAGTAAGAAAGAAAGAAAGAAAGAAAGAAAGAAAGAAAGAAAGAAAGAAAGAAAGAAAGAAAGAGAAAGAGAGAGAAAGAGAAAGAGAAAGAGAAAGAGGAAGGAAGGAAGGAAGGAAGGAAGGAAGGAAGGAAGAGGAAGCTTGACTGTATTACCCAATTCCAGCAGTAGGGTAGTTCTGACTACTCACATAGAGGTGATGCCATGACATACAAGCGACTTAGATGTAAGTTAGGGAGCACCAGGTTAAGCCACCAACCTCACTTCAAATATTAAATCATTAGTAAGCTATATAATTTTCAGAAATTTGTCTATATGGTTGGTTTTTATGAGGATGTTATAATTGCACACAATTTCAATTATTTCAATTATTTTTATTTACAGTATGTGACAGGTGCCCAACTACTTCTGAATATGAAACTGATAACATAGTTTATAGCTTATTTGATATTTGCTATAAATCTCTATTAAAAATCATAGCTTAATTTTTGGCAAATCCCTAGATTATTTTAACACATTCATATCTAGAAGGCTAACTCTATAGAGCTTTCATTACCTTTCATGAGACATGCTTTCAATGATGATTAAATATGATTGTGTATTAAAATATCAATTAAAAATAAAAGTCACCTATGAATAAAAGTTTACAACATTAATAATATCTCTCATGGATTTGGATTCTAAATGAATATTTCCTAATGGTTATGTATTTTCCTTCCTCAGGTTCTTTTACTTAAGTTGAAAGAAATAAGAACATCTGAAATGACGTGAGGTTTAGAAATTCAGTTATGCATTGTACCAATAGCGGTAAGAAAGAAACAGTATCCCTCACTACGTTTTATTACTCAATAGAAATAAAATCTTATGCTTTATAATTTATATTTTTAATTCCTATAGTTATGCTCATTAACATCTTTTATTGTAATATTCTCATCTGAGTAGAAGCAGAAAGTTAATAAGATCACATAATCTCTCTAACATAACCTGTAGTTAAGAGACAGTTTTCTAAACCACCACTTGGTTTCCTTCTGTGACACAAGGTCTGGTAGTAAAATAGCGATTGGGCTTGATACGAATAATAAAGCAACAGAAATTATCTTAGTCACATTCGAAAACAGAAATACAATTTATCTTCCTAGAGAAGTTTGAGAAAGGAGTTCTCTCCCCCTCCTACTCCAAAAGAATGACTCCAGTAATACATGCCTTGGCAAAGGTGTCCCTGCAGCAGAAAGGAATGGAAGGATGGATAATTTCAGGGTAATTTGCTTTGCATGAAAAAAAAAAACAAACAAACATGCTTTCTAATATCTGACAGTAGCACTCAAGTTGGATTGCTTCAGTCACTGGTCTTTTGATGGTATCAAAAAATTGATAAGTGTATGTAAATCTTTGAGGCCATTTAGTTCCTAATCTTCATTTTGCCAATAAGGAAATTGAGCCTGAGAGAGGTTAAATGACTTGCCCAGGGTCAGACACCACCTGACAGAGAAAGATATATTAAAGTCAGATTTTCCCTGTTGCAAGTCTTGTGCTCTATGGAATGCACCACCCATAAGTCATTAATACTAGTGCAAATCTTTGCACAATCTTCATCATCTTGCATACCATCTCCTTCCCTCAAAACTTCATAAAATGTGAACAAACTGTCTTTAGAAGGGCATTCAAATATTGATGTCATGTATAGCTGTTTATTATATATGTATATATATTCACATAATCACATACTAGGTCTTACACTATCTGTAGTTCTTTCTCATCTTGAATCCAATGGGAACCAATTCAACTCTACACTGTACCCCTCTCTTGAATATCTTGCTGCCTTATCATATTTTCTTGCCAATTCTCAGCGTTGGATAGCTCTCATCGTCTGCTACCTTCCCTCTTATTATACATGAATGAAGGAAATGAAAATCACCCAACTATTCTGGCCAGATCCACTAAAAATACTGAACCATCACCATTAATGGCAATTCTTCATTACCTTTCTAATCAATTAAAATTTCTGTAGAGACAGATTTCTGGGAGAAGAAAAATAATGAGTGAAATAAACAGAGAAGGGATAAATAGAAAGGAGGAGAACCAAGGTGATGGTCAACAAATACACATAATGAAGATAAGGAAAGATAATGTTTTAAATGAAAGGTGTCATAGGATATAATGATAAAAAAAAACTATGAACAAATAAACTATGAAAGATAGTCTGTGCTTTTTCTCTATCCTGACTTGTTCTGGCACTGTTATGAAAATAAATTTTTATTCTTCATTAGACAAAGATTGCCAAACAATTGCAAAGGCTTTAGGCTAACATTCATTTCTGGGAACTCTGATTAAAAGTTCAAACTATCACTCAATTTATATTTCGTTTTTATTCAGTTGTTTCAATCATGTCCAACTATTTGTGACTCCATTTTGGAATTTTCTTGGTAAAGATACTGGAGTGATTTGCCATTTCTTTCTCCAGTTAATTATACAGATGAGGAAATTGAGTCAAATAGGGCTAAATGACTTACCTAGAGTCACAAAGATTGATTGTCCTAGGCCATATTTAAAATTACAAAGATTAATTGACCTGAATTCAAATCAAATACTTTATCCACTGGGCCATCTAGCTTCCCTCAATGTATAAAACCTCTTAGGAATCAAAAGGAATTTCCCCCCTTATAATTCTTTCGGTTTAAAAATGTCCTTTCCCATAACTAACATTAATAATCTTTGCTCATCCCATAGTTAAGGTTATTATTAAGGCATAAAACTTCCCTGCTCAGTCCCCATAGAGATCTTTGCCACATTGCCTTCACATGAGTGACTCTGCCAATGTGACTGCTTTGTTTGCTAAAGTGTGTGCTTGTGTATACTTTCATTTTTTTTCCAGTTTGCTTCAAAGCAGAGTAAAATGTCTCATTCCTAAATTAGTTTTCTGAATTTCCTGTAAAGCCTTGAATACAAGTCTTTGTTCTAATCCAAGTTTCACAACCAAATAGATAAATACATTTTGTCATATGAATACATTTTCTGTATCCAGTGGCTTTATTACTACCTTTTATCATTTGGTCTTTCAACTAATTTGAGGTATTTTAATGGTATACTCCTGGGGTTACTTAAATGAGGACATCTTTTGAAGTAATATTATAGTTAAACTTAATAAAATCTTGTAGACTTGTGGTGGTAGAGGAAGGAGCATGAACATATAACAAAATTCATAAATAAAATATGGTTTTGATCTTATTTGTCAATTCCAGAAAATACTAGAATGTGAACAAAACAATTCCATAGAATTATTCATTTAGACCTGGAAGGCACCTCAAAAGTTATTTAATACAGTCTTCCCATTTGACATATAAGGCAACTGAGGCCTAATGACTTATCAAGACACAAGTAGTGAAGAGCAACATAAGGATTTGAACTTAGTTCCTCTAAATCAAATTTCAGTATTCTTTTGACTGTACACTACATTTAAAGCATCCCTTATTTTTTATTAGATTCTTCTTCCTTTCTAACCATCCTCTAAGTAGATAAATAGATATCTAAAACAACCAATTCATAAGTGTCTCCTTTTTTTCCCCTGTCAGTACTACCCCTTGCAGCACCCTAGTACCACAGAAAGAGGGATAGACAAGGAATTCAGAAGGGGAGGTCTAACACCACAGAAGATACAGACATACATGTACTACTCCAAAAAAGGAAAAATTAATGTGCCTCTTCAGGCAGAAAAATGCCTGGTCTCCAGAAAGAACATTCTAAGATTTCTAGAGTTATGCAGTAGCATTCTGCATGCTTAGAGTGCTGAGAGAAAGGCCAGAGCAAACCTCAGTCAGCAAATACTTTGATCCTTTTATAGATGGCTCTTCTAAGAATCTTTAGAAATGGCTGCACCAGACTTACTGGAAAGGGGAGACTGTGACTCCAGTTAATTACAGTAGTATCAGGATTGAGGGATAGGATATAACCTTAACTTGTTTCAGCACCTGAACAGTTACTGTAAGTCTTAATGTATTTGGGACACAGCCAACAATAATCTCTTGCAAATATCTGAACCGTTTCAGACTGAATCACAGGATTTCTTTCCGCTACAACAGCTGCCTTCATATCAAGGGACATCAACATGCATAGTGATATTTCCTCAACAACTTAACTTCTCAGTTCCTCAGTCTACTCAACTCTTGTTACTAATTCCTCCAACACACCCTTAACTACAAATAGAGATGATTATATTATTGATGTTTCCATCTTCCACAAATGTTCTGCTTCCATATTCTTTATCTCCCATATTCCCCATCTGATCATAATATTTTATCTTTTAACCTTGTCTTATGTTTCCTAATCATTTTTGTTTTCCTTTATTGTGACCTTCATTCCTTTAATTCCTCAGTTGTTTTGCAGGCTATCATTCCTGAATTGGTGATGCTCTACTCCTTTCCTTTTCTCATGCCTTTAGGGAAATAATTTAACTATATGTTATTCTCTACACTTTATTTTCTTATCCCCTCATCCCACTGCCAGTCACCCTCTGCTAAAACCCAACTATAGGAACCATCTGGTTCCTTCAATACTATTCACTAAAAGGACCTGGAGAAAATCATGAAATTAGGATGATAGGATTTTCCACATTTTATATATCCATAATCTCAACTTGGCTCCCATTGCAACAACCAATTGTTTTTACCCTGACCACTTCATTTTTCTCTCCCATTCACTATTGTTTCTGTACAAGACCTTTTCATTCATCCTTCAACATAACTTGACATTTCATTTTTCTAACTTCTCAGCTAATCTCTTTCTTTAATAAGCCATTTGCCAACAGTTCTCTCCTCTTCTCCTCTTCTTATACCATCTCCCTCTTTCCTATCTACTTCTTTCTCATATGAAGAAGTATCCCTTCTTCTCGGTAAATCAAGACTCTTTACAAGCAATTTTTGTTTCCTGCCCTACCATCTTCTCTAGAAGATTGTTTCTATTAGTATCCACTCTTTTTCTAAAGCTAAATGTTTCTCCATTTTTTGATGTTTACAAATGCATAAATGTCTTCCCAATCCCTAATAAAAATAACTTTATTTGATCTAATTATTCATTCTAGCTATTATTCTATATCTCATCCCTTTTTTCTTTGCTATTCTCCTTGGGAGAGTTATGTACATTTGATACTTCTTTTTATTATACTTTCATTTCTTCTGCAGGCCTTTTGCAAAATGACTTCATTATTCTAATTAAATAATTTCCCCCATAGTTACCAATGGTCTCTTAATTGATATATCTAATAGCCTTTTCTAAGTACTCATTCTTTTTTTACTTCTCAACACCATTTGAAACTTCTAATCACCCCCTCATCTTAGCAAGTCTATTCTCTTTGAACTTTTTTGTAAAATTGTTCTCTATTATTTTTCTTCTAATATTTTACTCCTACTGCCGTTATGTCTTTTTTTCAGCTTCTCAAATCAGATTATCCTTGCAAATCAGGTGTCCCCTAAAGCATTTTCCTTGAAATCTGTTTTCTTTTCTCTATACCACCTTATTTGCTAAGCTCCATTTTTATAAGTATCATATATACAAATGATGCACAGATCTGTCCTGAGTTCCATGTCCTCATCATTACCTATCACTTGGACATCTGAAATTCAAATTGTCCAGTGCAGAGTTCATTAATACCACTCTTCCTACTCCAACATATTGTCATATCCTCCTAGTAACCCAGATTCACCCACAGTGGCATGTGTGACTTCTTATTAACACTCATATCATTTATCCAGTCTAGTGCTATATTCTGACATTTCCACCATCACTACATTTATCTTATCCCTTCTTTCTATCCAGGAAAGCAGCTCTCCACAAACTGCCAATCATCAGGGCAGTAGGAAGGCAGTTGGGGGATTCTAAATGAAGCAGAAAGTTACCCTGAGAAAACATCTAGAGCTGAACAATCATTGTAATTACCATGCTATCTCTTGATGGAGACAACCCAGGACCTTGAACACAAGGTCCTATATCCACAGCAATTAACCTAAGAAACAACTGCTGTGGAAATGTTCCTTTGACAACTGCTCATCTTTGTATTTTTTGAAGACCCAGAAAATAAAATTTGTATTACTAAAACCTTTGACTCTATCAAATGGATTCAACTTTAAAAGTGATGTGATGTTATTAGTGAAATCAAATTTAAAAAGAATAATTACCACTGACTTTGCCAATGTCCACTATGGGTGATATAACCATTACATCTGACCTGAACTGAAACCTCATATATACATATATACATACATACATACATATATATATATATATATATATACATATAAATGTATGTGTGTGTGTGTATGTGTATGTGTATGTGTATAATCCTTCCCAAAAGATTGTGAACTCATTGATAGCAAGGTCCTACTTTGTGATTTATATACCCGGTGTTTTCTATGAAGTAAGTGTTGAATAAGTTCTTTATTTATTTATTCATTCATACATCTTAGACCCTCAATATCCTTCAACTAGATTATTGCTATAATTTTTTTTTAGATTTTTCAAGGCAATGGGGCTAAGTGGCTTTCCCAAGGCCACACAGCTAGGTAATTATTAAGTGTCTGAGGTCGGATTTGAACCCAAGTACTCCTGACTACAAGGCCAGTGCTCTAGCCACTGCGTCACCTAGCCGCCCCCATTATTGCTATAATCTTGTCATAAATGTTTCCCTACCTTGTGTTTTTTCTTACTCCTATCCACCTCTCCCCATTCAACTACCAAAGTGATTTTCCCAGAGTTACAGAACATATTTAAACTTACTCAATAAACTCTAGTGGATCCCTATTCTATGTAGAATCAACTATAAAATTCTCTGCCTTTCAGTTAATCAATATGACTTTATTAAGCACCTATTTATTATGTGCTAGACACTAAGAATAAAAAGAAAGGTAAAAGAAAAAATCCTTGTCCTTGAGGAACTTATAACCATCTGTTTTCAATTTAAAGCCCTTTATAGCTATATTCCTTCCAAAAGTTCCATACTTTTTACATTTTACTTCTCTCAACACATACACTGGCTTACTTCCTTTTCCTTTCAGAAAACCTATGATTGACATTAAACACATACATCTTCTATGAGGGGGAAACCATATGTATAGTGTATGTTAAAGTTAACATTTTTCAGCCTCTTGATTGTTAACTTTTGATAATGTTACTAGAGTTTGGTGAAATAATAGAGTTGATTATGTTCAGAAGAAAAATATTTGGTAATCGTAATAGTGTTCTAAATTTTCTTACTTTTAGGTTAAATATTTTAAGTTCATGCAATTCATTCTCATATAACATTATTTAGTGACTATATTTCATTCTTGTTTTTTCCTCTGAATTTGTGCCAAATAATCAATTTCTAAAATGTTCGTGGGTGACCAAAAAACCCCCAAATTTTGCACTATTATCTTCTTAATTCAGTAGCTTTTTATTTACTAACATAGCCTACAATTTCATTAAACATTTTGAGACTTTTTATGACATATGTCACACTAATTATCTAATAGTCCACTAAGCCTACAAATGATTTTCACATAAGTTGCTCTCTGGTAACTCTTTGCCCCATATGCCACTTCTTGTTTTTGTGAAGTTTACTTTTTTCTTTAATCTTAACTGTGAAAATTGATATTTATCGTTATTGTATTTGATGTTTTTGATTTGCTATCAATCAGTGAATTATTATATTTCTTTTCTCCTTCCCATTCTCTATTCTCAGTTATATATAATAAAGAAATTTGATTACTGCATGATTTCATGTAAGTCATTGATTCAAAATTTTGGATAGTTTAAGTCTGACAGACCCATGAGGCATGACAATAGGGATTTCTTTCTAGTTTATCACAAATTGATTATTCAATAATATATATTATGCTCTTCTGAAAGACTATTTCACCCTCACACTTGGATTTCACTTATATTCTTCCCATTTTCTCTCCATCCACTTCCAAAATGTTGGAATCATTCATGGGAAGGAACCCTGGGTCAGAAATCAACAAGAATTCAAGCTTCCATAGCCACCCCTGGATTCATCCATATACTATAGGTAATATATACCAGGGAATATGCACAAAACATGTATGAGTTTTGTTTCTTTCTTACCTTGATTGGTTTTCATGTCTGGTCACAGTGCTTAGTTTTTCTATCTTTTCCTTGGTAGCTTAGTCCTTCAAATAAATTTTTCATCCTGTTAACTTTGAAAAAAAAACAGTATTATTTTTCTCAAATAATTGCTAATTAATTCATAAATATGCAATCTATTTTAATTCACTTTTATCGGTAATATCATATGAACATTTTTGTAAGAATTTCAAACTATGACTTTATTAGAGTATGGAACTCCTGCAGTAAAAATTTCCACAATTAATTTAAATCAACAAGTAGCCTTAGAACAGTGACTCAATTTGGACTATGAAGATTTGCTAAAAAATATAGATAATTATATTTCAATGCAATTGATTTCCTTTCTATTCTTATGCATTTTATTTAAAAAATTTTGAAAACATTACTTTGAGAAGGTGTCAGTAGACTCTATCAGACTAAAAATGGGAATTGTGACATAACTGAAAAAAAACTCAAAACTAAGCTGTTCTCTTAGAGAGAAAACAGGGAGAATAGCAATTTTAAGAGTTAAACAATCATGTTTCAAACAGAAACTCAGTACTTCTTGACTCCAAGACTATTTGTTGTCTACTATAACATGAAAACTGTATTCTGCAAACTATATTAACAATAATGAATAATTATTGATTCTTATTAACATACTAATTACTGCATTGCATGCTCTTTGACCTAAGTGATATCACTAGTAAGCCTTTTCCACAAAGAGATCAAAGAAATATGACATTGACCCCTCCCACACACAAACACACAAATATTTATAGCATCTTATTTGTGATGGTCAAAAATTTAAAAAAAGATGAAAGGTATACAGTAATTGAGGCAAAGGATGAACAAATTATAATACATAAATATAGCCTGCGCTACTGTGTGGCACAAAATTTTAAAAAAAGAATTAGCTTCAAAGAAACCTGGAAAGACTTGTTTGAAATGATGCAGAATGAAGTGAAATTTCCATATCACAAAAGACAATTCTGAAAGATTTATGCATTCTCATAGATGCACTAATCAACTATAATTTTAGAGGACTGCCAATGAAGAAGGATGCCCATATCATGACAGGGAACTGATGGACTAATAAGCAGAATGTGACACATTTTTGGAAATGACTAAAGTGGAAATTTTTTCTTTTTTATTTTATATACCATAAGTGTTTTTTGTTACTTTCCTTTGGAGGGGGGAGTGGGAGTGGGAGAAAGAAAAAGAAAAGATTGGCAATTAAAAAATAAATATCTTAGGGCAGCTAGGTGGCACAGTGGATAGAGTACTGACCCTGTATTCAGGAGGACCTGAGTTCTAATGTGGCCTCAGACACTTAATAATCATCTAGCTGTGTGACCTTGGGCAAGTCACTTAAACCCATTTCCTTGAGAAAAAAATAAAAAAATAAATGTCTTAAAATAGTAAGTCTTATTGATAAATGAGTTATCTGCTCTTATTACTTATTTCCCCTTAAGTTGCATAATTCATTTAATTTCTTTTCTCTTCTATATTATATCACTCAGCAATTCTTGACCATGATTTTATAACTCACAAATTCTGAATTTGTTCTGTTATTTTTCTACAGTCTTTTCTTCTTATGATCCAATATCTTTTCAAGTTACTTAATTCTGTCTCAAGCAAATCAAGCAAGAATTTACACCTGAAAGAGAGTTGATCATTGTCTACAAATAACATGGTATCTCAGTACTAGTCTCTAGAACAATCTTCTTGCTTTCTTTATCAACTGGTACCTAGGGCAATCGATACTTTTCAGCAAATTTTTGATTGTTTTAGTTAATCTCTCCTCCATTTCCAGAGATTTGGGTTTTTTGTTATGTTTTGTTTGTAAAGGGTTTTTTTTTTTTTAAATTGATTTAGAATTCTAGAATTCTCAATGAGGAAATTCCCTTCGCTAATGCAAATTTATAGCACCTTTTATTTTTATTTATCTTTTTAGTTTTTTGCAAGGCAAATGGAGTTAAGTGGCCACACAACTAGGTAATTATTAAGTGTCTGAGACCAGATTTGAACCCAGGTACTCCAGACTCCAAGGCCAGTGCTTTATCCACTACTGCACCTAGCAAATTTATTGGGTAATATTGCTTGAATAAGTCAATATTTCATATTTCTAAAGTTTTTGAAAGATTTCATCTTAAATAGCATTGTGACTTGAGCATAGACTCTTCTCTCTCAAGTAAGCTTTAATACCTTTAAAACTGTACTTAGATTTCAAGGACATATTGTATTCCTTAAATAAGTGAAAGAAGCAGTAGAAATTATCACTTCAATTTCTCTACACAATTTATCTACTTGCCAAAGTTCTCTTTTCCCTAAACAGTGCTAAGATTTAGTTTCACCTTTTCTGTATGATTAATCGCAAATCCTAAAAAGATGAGTTCTTTACTCTGCTTTTTGAAAATGGTGCCTTTTTTGAGTTTAGTTTTGAATTATTAAAACATATGAAATGTATCCTCTATTGAGGTTCTATCTCAATGTTTAAATGTCATATAGATGTTATTTTGGATTTGGAAACTTTTAAGAATGGGGATATAAAATTTCGTAGATTTTTGCCAAGTCAGAACAGTTTTGAGTAAAGAAATGTTGCCAGACCATTTGTCACCTTGGATCAGATCACTAGAATGTAGGATGCTAAATGTTATCTTTTTTTCTCTCCATAGCAACTGCACTAAGTAAAGACTTCTATTAAAGTTTATATATAATTTGATATAGGGGAGAATAGATGAAATAAGGGAATCAAGAAATAATAATACGGTCATTTTTGCTAAATTTGCCAAAAAAAGGTGATAAAAATGGAAGAATCATTAGATGCTGTAATCTAATCTTTGTTGTTCAATGAATTGAGTCTTTATAGGCTGTTTAGCAAATGAGGAATATAAACTAGATCGTCTCTAATATTCTAGGAGTTTTTCCTTAATTTTATTTTAAAAAAATAATGTGTGAGCCTAGCGTTATGTATGATGTTCAAGAATCATTGCAGGCATTCAAATAGAGAAATTGATTTAATGATATACGACAGCCAACTTCGTTCAAGTTTTCTTCTCTCTGTGTTGACTCTGTCTGACTTGAGAAATAAGACAAACACATTCAAGCTTTGGAAAACTACTAATTCAGTCTTATACTTTCTAACTCATCAAAACTTGGTACTTACTGCTTAAATTTTGTCCTATTCTAACCACCATTCTGAATTTTTACTGATTTTAACATTTTCACAGTTATGAAATATTGGTACATACTATACTGTTTTTAACATTAGAAACTGATAGCTTTTAAAATGTATTGGCCTAACATATTAGTTTTGAATGATCCTAGATATTCTAGGTTAGGTTACTTTTTTTTTAGAAAGATTTTATTCATTTTGAGCTATACAATTTTCTCCCTAGTCATGCTTCCCTTCCCCCCATCCCCACAGAAGAAAGTCTGTTAGTCTTTACATTGTTTCCATGTTATGCATTGATCTAAGTTGAAAATGATGAGAGAAATCATGTCCTTAAGGAAGAAAAATAATTTATTATAGCAAAATTACATCATAAGATAACAGTTGTTTTAGCTAAGCTAAAGGTAATAATTAGTCTTTGGTCTTTGTTTAAACTCCACAGTTCTTTCTCTGGAAACAGATAATATTCTCCATTGCAGATATGCCAAAATTGTCCTTGATTGTTGTACTGGTGGAATGTGCAAGTCCATCAAGGTTGATCATCACCCCCATATTGTTGTTAGGTATACAATGTTTTTCTGGTTCTGCTCATGTTGCTCAGCATCAGTTCGTACAAACCCTTCCAGGCTTCCCTGAATTCCCATCCCTCCTAAGTTTCTAATAGAACAATAGTGTTCCATGACATACATATAGTACAGTGTGTTAAGCCATTCCCCAATTGAAGGGCATTCAATTAATTTCCAATTCTTTGCCATCACAAACAGTGCTGCTATGAATATTTTTGTACAAGAGATGTTTTTACCCCTTTATATCATCTCTTCAGGATATAGACCCAGTATTGGTATTGCTGGATCAAAGGGCAGGCACATTTTTTGTTGCTCTTTGGGCACAATTTCAAATTGCTCTTCAGAAAGGTTGGATGAATTCGCAGCTCCACCAACAATGTATTAGTATCCCAGATTTGTCTTCTCCCCTCCAAAATTGATCCTTTCTGATCATATTGGCCAGTCTGAGAGGTGTAAGGTGGTACTTCAGAGATGCTTTAATTTGCATTTCTCTAATAAGTAATGATTTAGAGCAATTATTCATATGACTATAGATCTCTTTGATTTCCTCATCTGTAAATTGCATTTGCATATACTTTGACCATTTGTAAATTGGGGAAAGGCTTTTTTTGGAAAATTTGATTCAGTTCTCTGTATATGTTAGAAATGAGTTCTCTACTTGTAAAAATTGTTTCCCAATTTACTACCTTTTTTTGATGTTGGTTTTACTGGTTTCATCTCTGCAAAAGCTTTTTAATTTAATGTAATAGAAATTATCTAGTGTTTTTTAGTGATGTTCTCCATCCCTTCCTTAATCATGAACTGCTTCCCTTTCCATAGATCTAACAGATAAACGATTCCTTGATCTTCTAGTTTGCTTATATTATTGTTTTTTTATGTCTATATCCTGTATCCATTTTGATCTTATCTATGTATGTATAGGGTGTGAAGTGTTGATCTAATTTAAGTTTCTTCCATACTAATTTCCAATTTTCCCAAAAGTTTCTAATGAAGAGAGAGTTTTGGGGGTGGCTAGGTGGCACAGTGAATAGCGAATCAGCCCTGGAGTCAGTAGTACCTGAGTTCAAATCTGGCCTCAGACATTTAATAATTATCTAGCTGTGTGGCCTTGGGAAAGCCACTTAACCCCATTTTCCTTGCAAAAACATAAAAAAGAGAGTTTTTCTCCCAATAGCTGGACTCTTTGTCTTTATCAAACAGCAGATTACCATAATCATTTTCTTCTAATGCACCTAGTCTATTCCACTGAACCACCACTCTATTCCTTAGCCAATACTAGGCAGTTTTGATGACTGATTCTTTATAATATAATTATAGATCTGGTAAGGCTAAGCCTTCTTCTAAACTCTTTTTTTTCATTGAATCCCTGGAAATTCTTGACTTTTTATTTCTCTATATGAATTTATTTACAACTTTTTCTAACTCATTAAAGTAGTTTTTTTGGAATTTTGATTGGTAGGGCACTAAACAAGTAGTTTAATTTTAGTAGAATTGTCATTTTTATTATATTAGCTCGACTTATCCATGAGCAGTTGATGTTTACCCAGTTATTGAAATCTGATTTTATTTGTATGAGAAGTATTTTGAAATTGTTTTAAAAAAAAACTTCTGATTCTGCCTTGGCAGGTAGACTCCCAGTTATTTTATATTGTCTGAAGTTATGTTGAATGGGATTTCTCTTTCTAGTTCTTTCTGCTGCATCTTGCTAGTTATATATAGAAATGTTGAGGACTTATGAGGCTTTATTTTATATCCTGTGACTTTAATAAAGTTGTTAATTATTTCTAGCATTTTTAGACTTTTTTAGGATCCTCTAGGTATACTATCATGTCATCTGTAAAGAGTGAGAGTTTTGTCTCTTCCATCCAAATTCTAAAGCTTTCAATTTTGTTTTCTTTTCTTATTTCTGGGACTAACATTTCTGATACAATATTGAATAGTAGTGGTGATAATGGTCATCCTTGTCTCACCCCTGATCTTTTTGGGAATGTGTCTAGCCTGTTCCTGTTGCATATAATGCTTGCTGATGGTTTCAGAAAGATAAGCTACTGCTTATTATTCTAAAGAACAATCCATTTATTCCTATGTTCTCAAGTGTTTTTAGTAGGAATGGGTGCTATATTTTATCAAAGGCTTTTTCAGCATATATTGATATAATCATATGATTTCTGATGGGTTTGTTATTGATATAATTATTTATTCTAACAGTTTTCCTATTATTGAACCATGCCCTATTCAAAACTGTTCCTGAGATTGTTTCATTTACTAGCTTATTTATTTCCCAATTTAATAAAACACTTATTATCAATTTATCCAAATAAAATTTTCAAACAAAGCAGTTATGATCTCTCATACAAAGATACCTTAAAAATCTAAGAATATGAAGTAGCTATAGAAGCCATTTAGTAAACTGAAACATAATAATCTACTATTTATCAATACAAGTGCATAATCACATCAAGGAGCTGATACAATTATAACAGGTAGAAGTTTTAAAAAAAGCAAGAATTTAGTCTTGATGGTTGCATGGAAAGAGAATAATTACAGTTGTCAGTGGTTTAGATTGGAAGGATCCAGACAGTCTTTCACTTCTAATTTGTCCCATGTGCTGTTTTTAGTTTGGAAATTATTTTAAGGTTTGAATGAGAATCTTGCTGATTTCCTTGTGAATAAAAATTCTTAACTCACTTTGGAGATTATTGTTATTATTTTCAACCAGAATGACCACAAGGACAATTGTTAATTGATTAATTAATTAAAAGTGATATGTAAAATATTATGATTAACTGAAAATCCATTCAGTGAATGAGTTAAAAATAAATAAATAAACCCAAATATTATTCTATTAACATATTGCTGAGAATAGTGATGAAAAATAGGAAATAGAACTGCTTGACACTTCTTACTGTTGCATATCAATCTTTTGTCTCTTGCTGAGATGTTGTGGGTCTTAATTAATTAATGTTTGGAAAACACTTGGGAATCTTCAAATGAAAGACTCCACAAAATCATCTCTTGCATTGTTAACATGATAAACTATTCCCAGAATTTCTCAATAAAGTTTTGAGTTACTATTTGTTACTTCAATACATTTTGCTTCTATATTGAAATCATTTCAAAGTAGAAAGTGGACAGGTCAATAAATAGCCTAGTGAAATAAATAAATGGAATAGATATACTTATAAATAGATAATTACAAAACTCATTGATTATTTTTGTTCATGAGTACATATATCTAAGGAGTGGCACCTTTCTACACAAAGTGACAGAATTTTTTTTTTGAATAACGGTAGTCCCCTCCCCATCAAAAAAAAAAATATAGCTACTTGTTGAAAACATTTTGGAGATGCATCTACCTTTTCATGAAAGCTTAAGCAAGGATGTTAGAAAGTCAGAGGAAAGAAGGTTTAATAATAGAAAATAAAGCAAAATGGGACAGTATTTGAAGTATGATCAATTCAGCAAGTAGAGAAAAATAGAATGGAGTGGAGGTGAATATTGATCAGCAGTAGATGTCTTTATAAAATCTTCCCTCATATAATGGTTAAGAGGTCTCAATATATGTTATTCATTATTTTTATATTACTATCACTTCTCAATGACTACTTTTCTCTTGCCTATAACTCCCATTGTAATGATGCGATAAGATTAATTTCATCAAAATTGATAGACACATTGCTATGACTGACAATGGTAGCCTCATTCTGTATCTATAGTCCATCAATCTTCTGATCAAAGTGCAGACATACTCCATTATTCCTTTGAGGTTATGATTGGTCCCTACATTGATTAGTTTCCAAGTCCACCCTTTGCATCCTACTTGGACTTCCAGTTCCTGTTTTTTGGGGACTTTCTCTCATTACTACTAAAAATTTCCTATATCAAATAGGCCCCAAACCTCAACAATCTCTATCTTTGTTATCTCTTGGACTGGCCATAACTCCCTTTTGTCTTTGGAAATTTTATGCCAGGGATAGTCATCAAATTTACAATACCATGAAAAGATAAATCAATCAAGTGTATTGTGATTGCTTTCATCATTTTTATGACTTACCAAACCAAGGTAGTCTTTCTTGGACAACATGTATGTTATTGTCTATGTATTTGCTTCTTACTTTTTTTAACTTCATACATAAAATTCTTTGTTACTTGATTTGTACTTAGATCAACATGTGTGTGTGTGTGTGTGTGTGTGTGTGCAGAATATGAAAAAGAAACAAGGGAACCAGAACTATCACTATAGCTTGCATCATTAAATCACAGATTAGAGGTAGAAGAGACCTCTGAAGAGACTCATCTGATCTAACACTTTATTTTTTATTTAATTTTTTAAAATTTTATTTAATTTTGTCCAATTACATGCAAAGATAGTTTTCTACCACACTACCTCCCCTCCCATTCCCCATGGCAGTAATAAATTTGATATAATTTACATATGTACAATCATGCTTAACATATTTCCATATTAGGCATTTTGGGAATGAAGAACGAAGGGAAAAAATGAAGAAAAAAAGCAACAACATAAAAGATGTTTTTAAAAGTGAACATAGTGTGTTTTTCTCTGCATTAAGATTCAACATTTTTTCTTTTGATGTGAATGGCATGCTCCATAATAGAGCTCTTAGGATTGTCCTTGATCAATAAACTGCTGAGGAGAGCTGTGTCCTTCACAGTTGATCATCTCATAGCATTTCTGATAATATGCACAGTGTTCTCATGGCTCTATTCACTTCACTCAGCAATAGTTCATGCAAGTCTATCCAGGTTTTTCTAAATTCCAACCACTCATTATTTCTTAATGAACAGTAGTACTCCATAATATTCATACACCTTACCTTTTTCCTTCATTCCCCAATTAGTGGGCATCCCCTCAATTTTCAAATCTTTGACTCTACAAAAAAAAAGAGCAGCTACAAATATTTCTGCATGTGTGGGTCTTCCTTTTTTATGATCTCCTTGGGATACAGACCTAAGTAAGAGTATTGTTAGATCACAATTAACCCTTTATTTTGTGGATGAGGATTAATTTCTAGAAAATTTCAGTGGCTTGTCCAAGGAGGGAACAAGAACTGCACAACAGATATTTTGGAGTTAGAGTTCCTTTAAATACAAATGTTTATTTAACACCTACTAGGTTGTAAGTAAAGTATTGTCCAGATGATGGTGATACCATGATTAAAAGTGACAAATCTGCTCTAAAGGGACTTTAAAAGGAGCTAGCTCACTCTGGGAAATCACTTAACCTCATTTACCTCAGTCTTCTTCTCTGCAACATGGGGAAAACATTAGTTCCTACTTCCTAATTTGTTTAGAGAGGGTTGATATGTGTAAAGCACTTTGCAAACATTAAAGTGCTTTATAAATGGTAGCTACCTTCTTCTACAAAGTAGTATATGTAACACAAAGGAAGGAGTGATGGAGGCAAAGTAGAGATGTACAGAAGACATTATAGATCAAGAAGAGTGAAAGAACAGTTTCAGCCATGGTCTTTAGTTTTGGAGTCACAGAATCACAGATGGGGCTGTATCTTGAAGCAAAACTCTCAGGGAAGAATGGTGATTTTTCCTAAAGCTATACAGGTAGTGAGTTTCAAAAGCAAAGTTTGCATTCAGATCCTCTGATTCCAGACAGTATTCTTTCCATTAATATACTTTGTCTTCCTCCTATAACAAGAGTCCTATAAAAACAGATAGAAGCTCTGACAAAAAAAAAGTGGGGGGAGGTAGGGTAAAGGAAGAAAAATATAAGCTGCCAATTATCTACCATTCACCTTACAATGTAAAGTCTACTGTAAAGATAGACACTTTATGAATGTAATTTCATTTGATCCTCACCACAATCTGTGGAGGTAGGTGCTATTATTATATACATTTTTCCAGTGGGGGATATTGAGGCAGAAAAAAATCAAGTGATTTTTCCAGGTTTACATAATGTCTGAGGCCAGTTTGGAACTCATGTTTTCCTGACTATATACCTAGTGTTCTATCTCAATTGCCTCCATAACCTTTGATGTATATTTTAAAGATGATTCCTAATATATATTTTATATATTCAAATGTTACCTGATTGTATAACTGATGATATAGCATATGCTAGGCAGGATGTCACAAATCATCTCTCTCTCTATGCAAAGCTTTTATTTAGTCCTTACTTGAAATTCTTTATCATCAGTAGCTTGGGATGTGATCAGACAGCTGTCAATCATGTTAAAGTATATACAGTTTGTGCAATTTCATTTCAAATTGAAACTGATGAGGAACCAGAGGATTCAGTTAAGTGTTAACCAGTTTTGAGCATAGAAAAAGAAAGTGTGAGTTTGGCCTTATTTATTTATTTATTTATTTTTGGTGAGTATCCTATGTATATATTACAAAGAAAATTTTCTTCATATTAGTACACATTCCTTGTTGTACTGCATTTAAGAACAAGAAATAATTAATGTGTAGCCTTGGGAAGAAATCATGAGTTGCTTAATCTTGGCTTTCTTTTTCCTAAACTGGTAATCATGAATCTGGTTAATCAGAATTCTAAGGGAATTGCCATCTTTGGGCAGTCAGGCATTGATGCCCCAAGTTCTGAGAGGCTGTTGGGGTATTCTTCTTGCTAACAAGCTACTCTGTGAGACAGGTTGCCTCAAGGCTCAGATAGAGTATCGGAGGTCATTTGATTATCTCCAAGCCTCATTGAGCATCTACAAAGTGAGTTTTATTCATTTATTGGAACTCCAGTCATGTGTTTTTCTCTAGTTCATTGCTTATTGGTTGTTGGTTGTTGTAAGATACTAGGAATTCCTCAGTTCTCTCCTTGACTCTTGGTTGTATAACAGTGACTATCTTATTTAAACATCTACCACACTTTCAAGGTTTGAAAAATTACTTAATTATATTCAATCTCTTATTTGGGCTATCAGATTATTTGTAGTCTTACCAATCTATTTGTCTTTATTAAATTATAAGGAAAGAGTGCAAGATAAAATGAGCAAACAATAGACAAGCAGTTATTAAGAGTCTATTATGTGATACTCCCTATGCTAGACACTGGTATAGACATACAAAAATTAGATCTTGCTTTAAAAGAGTTGCAATCTATTAATGAGTTAGTATATTCTTAGTGCAAAGTAAAGAAAAACAAAAAAATGCACAGTGAGAGAAGGGAAATAAAACCTGGAAGAATCACTCAGGGTCTCTTTAAGGAGGTGGGACTTAAGTTAAGTCTTAAAAGGAGCAAGGGATTCCAAGAGTTAGAAATGAAGAGAGAAAGCATTTCAGGATACCATGTCAAGTAGACAGACCATCTAAAGGCAGAAAGAAAAGTGGTAGAATGTTGTATATGAAGAGAAGCATACTCAATTTCATTAAGAAAGATGAGTTCCCTTAGATGTTTACTAGTTACAAGTCATTTATCCTCTGTCTGCATCAAAAATGATAACAATAGCTGTCTTCTTGGATTGCTGTGTGGATCTAATGAGTTAAAAGCTGAATATATATGCTACATATTGTGAAGTAGACCATTTTGGCTACAGCATAGAGTTTGTGAGGGGGAGGTAATGTGCAGTCAGTCTGTGAAGGTGCCAGATTATGAAAGATCTGTCAGCAGAGGAGGAAAGGGACATGGCCCAACTTTAAATTTCATTATACAAACTTGACAGAGTGAAGAGGTAAGTGATAAATGATGTGAGATCAATTAGAAAGTTATTTTAATAGCCTAAAAGAGAAGTAATGATGACTTGGAATAAATTATTTGTGGCAAAACTGTGGTGGAAATAGAAAAGAATGGTTATGAGAGATGCTGAGAAGATGAAATTGATAAGACTTATCAGAAAGAAAATGAAGAATCGAAGATGATCTGTTACAAGAAAAATGGATGCTTTGATTTCAGTAGGAAAGATAGGTCCTGTATTAGGTTTTGGATATTGAGTTTGGATACATTTAGAAAATGTTTGCATGGAGATGTCTAGTCAATTAGAGATCAAGTGATACATAGTTAAACTGTTGATTAGTTCTGTCAGTAAGACATATACATCATGGAAAAATGAAATCTGTGAATAATGTATTATATAAAATCATTTCAGGTAGTGTGTTAACTTTTTCCCAAAATTTAACCTTTTCTCAGAGATGATGATGATGATGATGATCATCATCATCATCATAATGATGATAGCTAACTTTGACAGAGTGCTTTGAATTTTGCTAGGTGCTATTACAGATAGTATTTCATTTCATTCTCAGCATCTCCTCAGACATAGGGCACAGATTTAGCAAGTGACAGGGGCTAGGTTTATACAAAGGTTTCTCTGGCACCAGATATGACTAATGTAACTTTCCTAAGTATATTTTAATGTCTTCTCTCTGGTACACATGTTAATGAAGACTAAATTCAGTAAAACATCAGGTCTAGAGAAATCAAGAAGCACAAGGACAAGAATGGGGTCATTTATAACTTCATGGCATGCTTTCTTTTGCACTTAGGCTAATATGGAAACATTTTGCATGATATTACATGTATGATAGATAAGCAATTACTTAATTTGCTTTTTTTTAGGGATTTTTTTTGGCAAGGCAAGGGGGTTAAGTGGCTTGCCCAAGGCCACACAACTAGGTAATTATTAAGTGTCTGAAGGCAAATTTGAACTCAGGTACTCCTGACTCCAGGGCCAGTGCTGTATCCACTATGGCACCTAGCTGCCCCAATTACTGAATTTCTTAATGAGGAGTAAAAGACAAGAGAGAGGGAGAAAATTTGAAACTCAAAATGTTAAAAAATGAATATTAAAATTATATATGTATCTATATAAATATATGAAGATATTGATGCATTTGTATATATACATATATATATACACTTATGAAGATACCGTGCTGTAATCTAAAAATATCTTTCTTTGCCAATTGTTTTAATTGTTTTTGTCTCTTCCCTCCAACTTGCATACTGCCCACACACCCACACTTACATACATATATACATTCACATACATACATATATACACATGTACACACATAGAGTTCTAGATATTTTTATAATGCTGGGCATGTGTTAGTATACAAGAAGAAATATGATTGGAAAAAGCAAATGTTCTTTTCTAAAAGTCTACAAATAAACTTTATTCATAAGTTGGTTCCTAACAGTTTGGCAAAGATACAGTTTACTTGTGTGGTATAAGGATACTTCTAGAATATGAGCCCTAAGGTCCTGAGTCCAATCCATTCTTTAACAGAAAATTTGTTCTACTTGATGAAAACAAGTTCTCTAGCACTAAGCAGCTTTCTTGAAAATGCATGACAGTTCTGCCAAAAGCCTGGATAAGAGATCAGTACAAATCCACTTCCATTATAGGAAAAACAATTTCAGAGAGCCTCTTCTTCTGTTAGTAAGCAAGTAGCTTTATTTTTAATATATGGGGGATATCATAGAGCTCATTTAGAAAGATCCTTGACAGGGGTTTCAGGACAGATTGGTAGATGACTTTCCTCAGTGGATGTGACAGGTGGTGCTGTATAGGTAGGGCAGAGAATGATGTTCCTTGTATGTTGTTGCCTAAGATCTGTGTAAACATAGTTTATCACATTGGCTCTATTTATTTTCTATTAGTTCTAGAATATGAGCATCTTAAAATTGAATGATGATTAAAATTTTCATAGTAGATATTTTCCAAGTGCTTATAGTCATGAGTGTTGGTACTATGTCTTCTTTTTACCCCCCCATGGGGTGATTTTTCATATTTTTACATGAATATTTGTTGGATCAGTAACAAATGAAGGAATGATTTTAATCCATACCACAATGATCGGTGACAACAACATGAACTTGAATCTAGTACTGACAAACAATAGCAATATTACTGAAACTACAGAATTCAGAAAATAAACAAATAAAGCTGAATCAAAGACCAAATCTAATATTTCCTAATTACCACTTAACCCTAATCCCAGCTCTCAATTCCTACTATTAGGGAATAAGGATCGTTAATATTAACTATCATTTATATAGTACTTTGAAGTTTGCAAGCATTTTGCATACATTTTTCATTGCAATCTCACAACAATGCTATAATATATGTATTACAGGTATGATCATCCACATTTTAAATATGAGAAAAGTGATATTCTAAGAAGGTAAGTGATACAATTAATAAACATTACAGACAAGATATGGACAGTGTCTCTAAGGTCAGCAAACTCCTGGGACTTCCTATTACCTCCAGTTTCAAATAGAAAATCCTCTGTTTTGTTCCAAAACCTTTCTCAACCTGACCCTTCTCCTAAAAGCACCTTCCTAATTTCATCCTTTATATGGCATTCTAATCTACATACTGCTATACAGGACAATCAGTCTCTTCCCTGTCACTCAAACAAGAAACTTCATCTCTCATTATCAATGCCTCACCCCCTGACTGCAATTTTCTGCCTCCTTATCTATATCTTCTAGTTTCCTTTAAGTCAACTAAAATCTCATCTTCTACAAGAAATCTTTCTGGATCCACCCTTAATTCTGATGCTTTCCTTCTATTGGTTTTCTCCAGTGAATCTTGGGTACATATTGTTTTGACTTAGTTTTTTGTATGTTTCTACTAGTAGACTGACCTCCTTGAAACTAGGGCCTGTCTTTTGCCTTGTTTTGTATTCTTGGAGCTTTACACAGTCTACAGCATAATGGGTACTATATAAAGACTTCTTAAATGTTGTTATTTCTTTAAATTTTAATACTTCCCCTTAGAACTTATACTTGTTCAATCATTTAAATAGCTTTAATTTTGATGGGAAAAAATCATATCATCTGACTCTCTTTTTCAAGAGATTCATCAAGAACACAATTATGGTGTATTTTTATGAGTTATTACAACATGAATATTTATCAAGGAGTCATGCACTCCCTTTACCTGGGTAAATCTTTTCATTGTATATTACTTAAATTTACCATTTAACATTTTTCTAATTTATTCCTTAACTGTTATTCATTAAACTATCCATAAACCAACACATATTAAGCCTTTACTTTGTGCTGAGAAATGGATATCCATAGGCAAAACAAATATTGCTCTCAGGGAGTTCATATCTGGTTTATAAAATCATTAAGGGACAAAAAAAATTAAACAAATTGCACTATACAATTATTATTTGTCCTGGGATCTAGCTCCTTGCTATCTATACAACAAAATCATTGGCATTCAAACATCAGTAGTTTTGAATTTCTTGCTTAAGTTCTTGCATTTAACCTCTGCTATTTTGATGGTGCCATTAAGTAATTAGCATATATATATATATATATATATATATATATATATATTCTTTACAGTTGACAATAGATTCATACCTTTTCATCTGAAAAAACTGGTATTCATATATTTCCAAGTAGAGGAACTGATTTTAAATATAGGATTCATGAGATAATTAAAGATCATAAAACTCCATTTATAATGAAAAACTTTAAAAGCTTAAACTTTTTGCAGTAAATAATATGAGAAACCTGCCCCAAAGTTGTGAAAAGCAATGCCAATGTACTGCTTGAAGATGATCTGTGGAGAAAAAGAAACAAAACAAAACAAACTTGAAAGGCCAGGGCATGCCTTAATTAAATTTCAGAATTTCAAGATCAAACACCAAATTTTTCAAGCATCAAAGAGAAAGATCTTTAGCAATGAAGAAATGTAAGTTTAAACAGCACTGGACAATTCTGGACAAAAAAGAAACCAAAGATTATTAAAATATTCCAAAAAGCAAAGGAGATATTCATGTAAAATGAAAATATTGTGTTCTACAAAGCTTAGACTAAAATTTACTAATATTTTTAACAAGAGATGTTTGAAATGCTCAAGTAGTGCATATTTTAAACAAAAAACACATGCATTTTAAATAATACAATTATGAAGAAAAAGCTAAAGGATGAAATTAAATAATTATATCACATTTATAAGGTAAAATTGTTATAAATATTATTGGTGCTTACCTAAAGATAAAAAGATTATCTAAAGACAGAAATTAAAGATCTGAGTGGAAATTTTAAAAATCTGGAGGAGAAAATGATAGCATATAGGATTTTTAAAATTTCCACTCAGATCTTTAATTTCTTGTCATTCACCAAGAATTTACTAAGAATTAACTATCTTTCATGTACTTTATACTAAGGATTGGGTAGAAAAATATAAGTAGAAAGAAGTACAGTTTCTATCCTCAAGGAAGACAACACAGAAATAAACTGAAAGAAAGAAAGGAAAGGGTACTCTTCAAAGACTGCAGAATCAGGAGTGGAAGTTATAGAGGAATGAAGATATGACTGATGTGTGTGTGTGTGTATTTCCTTAAAATACAGGTTTTTGAAAAAAAAAAACACTCAATGAGAAAAAGCTGCCACACATTCTATTTCTAATGGGAGAAGTCCAGAGGTGAAGGGAATCCTCTCATAGAATGCAATTACAGAAAAATACTGATTTATTTGTTATTTTATTAAATATGATGTTGTGGGAGAGGGATAAAGATTAGTATAGAGGTGGAGCCATAATGTGTCAGAGTTAAGAAGAAAACAAGAATTCATTGTGCTTCCTATGTCCCAGATACTCAATTAATGCTTAGAGTAGCCTTGTCAGGTAGGTGCTATTGTTGTAGTCATTTTACAGTTGAGGGCATTTGGCCACAGAGAAGTAAAAGGACTTAATTATGCTCTTACAGTTAGTAAATGTCTAACCACAAAGTTTAACTCAGGTTTTCCAGTCTCCAAACTCAAACATCTAAATTCTGTGTCATCTAGTTGAGGGTAAAGAATGGTGACTCAAAGTAGATGAAGAAAAAATTTGATACTATTGAAGCATATTTCACCTTTGGTAAGGGAGGAGATAGGTATATTTATGTATTGGAGTTGAGTAGTGATTCTCATAAATGTTGGATATGCATGGAGAAGGAAAAATATAGTCTCCAACAGGGTTGACTGTATATGCTATAAAAATAAAAGCATATTTGATTATGAAAAAAAGATATAACTATTTTCCTAGTTATTCCAGGATAAAATTAATGTTAGCAAAAGTAAGCAGAGACTGAAATTGATGTTATCATTTTTATGACCTTTTATGAGCCTTATACATAAACTAGGCATATTGAATAGAACTGTGTTCTTATACAGACTATTAATACCAATTAGTTAAAATCTTAACAATACAATTACAGTGCTTCATCTCCCAAAACATATTTTCTCCAACTGTTTGTTTCATACCTAGATCAAAGGATATTAAAAATAATTAAAACAATCATAGAAAATAAAATGCATGTTATATATGGCTTGTGAATTCTTAGTCCAGAGTGATTAAAATGGTCTTTTATTAATACATCTTTGCAAAGAAGGACCTCCTCTCTCAAGGGGAGAAGGGTGCTAAATCCTGGAAATACTAGGTTTTATGTGCACTTTGAAAGGCTTTATTTCCTGCCCCTTTAGGCAATCATTGGCTGGGGTCACAGATCTAATCGGTATATTCACATCCATACATTTTTCTTGCCCCGCTTATTATACTAATGAGCACAGGGTAGTGAACACTAATGCCCAAAGGAGAAAGACTCAGACCCTAACTTAAATAAGAACTAGATGGGCATACCTGATCTAATCTTAGTTTTTGATCAGGTTGAGTTTAAATCTTTTGTCTTTGATTCACATACCTGCCCATAGGAACAACTATAGCCAGACTCCAGTCTTTGTAATGTAAACTAACAATCTCCTTTCACATTCTTATGGAACCTAACACCCCCAATTTCCTCACAATGCACATTTTTCATTACATAGATATAGTAAAATTGAGAAAAATACAATTATGTTAAAATTCTTAAAAAAGCAAAACTCATTTTATTTTATTTTTTTAATTTAAGGCAATGGGGTTAAGTGACATGCATAGTTAGGCAATTATTATGTATCTGAGACTGGATTTGAACTTAGGTCCTCCTGACTCCAGGGCCCATGCTCTATCCACTGCACCACCCAGCTGCCCCAAAAGCAAAACTCTTAAAAAGACTGATAACATTTTTAAAATGGTAGTTGAAGTGTATATCTAATAATAAAAGCTAGCATTATTTAAAACAGTGAAAGCCAGCATTTTCAGAAACTGGAGAGGAAAGCAAATATTTCCTTTTTTTCACACTTTTAATAATAGTTACATCTTTATTTATTAATATGCAAAGCAGTGAGGCTAAGAGACTTTTCCAAAGTCACATAGAAAATTACTAAGTGTCTGAGGCAAAATTTAAACTCAGGGCCTCCTGACTCCAGGGCCAGTGGTCTATCCACTATGCTTCCTAGCTTCCCCCAACAATAGTTTTTAAATTTTGGTTAATTAAGAGAAATAGATGAAGAACAGTATAAGCATCTTTGAATAAATAGTAAAAAACAAAGGAAATCAATCCAACACTTGAGAAAACATAAGATCCTGTGAAATTTGAGATCATAAAGCCAAAAACATATTTTCAAAAATAATGAAAATTATAAGACCAGAAGTTATGACCTACAAAACAAAAATAATGAATGAAATATATAAACTGGAAGATACAATGACAAGACTCACCAAAGAAACAAGAATGAAAAGGAGATTGAGAATTCAAATCTACATATGTGAAGAACAATCTAGAAGAAAAAATAATAGTATTAAAAGAAAATATGCTAACAAAATATACTAATCTTTTCTTTTAGGTTTTTCAAAGGAATGGAGTTAAGTGGCTTGCCCAAGGCCACACAGCTTATTAAATGTATGAGGCTGGATTTGAACTCAGGTATTCCTGACTCCAGGGCCGTGCTCTATGCACTGCCCCAAAATATACTAATCTTGAAGATAACCTGCATAAACAAAGAATGAAAGGTGTCCCAGAAAAATACAATAGGACAAAAATAATTAACATAATACCATAAGACAGGACAAGAAAATAAAATAGCTCAAAACATCTTAACATAAAATATGAAATACCAGTGTAAAGGATCACCTACACCAAAACCAAAACCAAAATAAATAAACAAGGTAAAAAACTGCAAGAACCTTTCTGGTAACATTAAAATATCAAAATCAGAAACTACAAATTCTATAAGCAATCATGACAAAGGGAAAAGGTAGGTGAGAATGGAATAATATATATTATAAATAGCACTGGGGCTCAGGAAATGGCCCAGGGTCATCTGTCTTGGAACTCTGAGCTTAACCTTAAATAATAAAAAGGGAACATTCATTCTTTTTATTAAAGAAAGATTTTATTTATTTTGAATTTTGCAACTCTCCCCTTAATCTTGCTTCCTTCTCTCCCACCACTCACAAAAGGCAGTCTGATAGAATTTACATTGTTTCCATAGTATACATGGATCTAAGTTGAATGTAATGGGAGAGAAAATATATACTTAAGGAAAAACATAAAGTAAAAGTGATAGCAAAATTACATAATAAGATAACTTTTTAAAACTAAAGGTAATAGTCTTTGGTCTTTGTTCAAACTCTACAATTCTTTCTTTGGATACAGATGGCATTCTACATCAACCAGATGCCAAAATTATGCATTGTTTTTGCAGTGATGGAATGAGAAAGTCCATTAAGGTGGGTCATCACCCCCATGTTGCTGTTAGGGTTTACAATGTTCATCTGGTTCTGCTCATCTCAATCAGCATCAGTTCTTGCAAGTCCTTCCAGACTTCCCTGAATTCGCATCCCTCCTGGATTCTAATAGAACATTAGTGCTCCATCACATACATATACCACAGTTTATTAGGCCATGACTCAGTTGAAAGACATTTATTTAATTTCCAATTATTTGTCAATACAAACAGGGCTGCTAAGAATATTTTTGTACAAGTGATGTTTTTATGCTTTCTCATCATCTCTTCAGGGCATAGACCCAGTAGTGGTATTGCTAGATCAAATGGTAGGAACAATTGCCCTTTCTATGAAATTCCAAATTGCTCTCCATAAAGGTTCACAGCTCCACCAACAATGTAATAGTATCCCAGATTTCCCACAACCCTTCCAACAATGATCATTATCCTTTCTGGTCATATTGGCCAGTCTGCGAGGTGTGAGATGGTACATCAGAGAAGATTGAATTTGCAATTCTCTAATAAGTAATGATTAGAACAATTTTCATATGACTATGGATCTCTTTGATTTCCTCATCTTTAAATTGCCTTTGCATATCCTTTGACCATTTGTCATTTGAAGAATGGCTTGTTTCTTTGAAAATTTGACTCAGTGCTCTGTATATTTCAGAAATGAGTCCTTTGTCATTAATACTAGTTGAGTAGATTGTTTGCCAGTTTCCTACACTTCTTTTGATCTTGGTTAGAGTGGTTTTTGTCTGTGCAAAAGCTTTTAATTTTATATAAACAAAATCATCTAGTTTGTTTTTAGTGATGTTCTCCATCTCTTTCTTGGTCATAAACTGCTTACCTTTCCATATATCTGACAGGTAAACTACTCCTTGATCTTCTAGTTTGCTTATAATATTTTTTTTTATGTCTAAATCCTATATCCATTTGACTCATGTCTTGGTACGGGGTGTGAGGTGTTGGTCTAATCTAAGATTCTTCCATACTAACTTCCAATTTTTGCAGCAATTTTTATTAAAGAGAGAGATTTTATCCCAATAGCTGGAGTCTTTGGGTTTATCAAAGAGCAGATTCCAATAATCATTTCCTGCTGTTGCACCTAGTCTATTCCAATGGTCCACCACTCTATTTCTTAACCAATACCAAACAGTTTTGAAGACTGATGCTTTCTAATATAATTTTACATCTGTTAGGACTAAGCCACCTTCTTTTGTACTTTTTTCATTGAACCCCTTGAATTTCTTGACTTTTTATTTTTCTGTATGAATTTACTTATTGCCATTAACCAGGATGAAATAATTAATTCTTTCTATAATTTGTTGGTTGATCCGCTCATTCTTTAAAATGAAGTTATTTAGTTTCCAATTAGCTCTGGGTCTCTATCTCCCTGGCCCAGTATCATATGATTTTTATTACATTATGTTCTGAGAAAGATGTATTCACTATTTCTGCTTTCTGCAATTGTTCTCCCACTAGTAGAGTTTTGCTGTCTATGTCTTTCTGTAGCTCTTTGAACTTCTCCTCTAAGAATTTGGATGCTTTCCCATTGGGTGCATACATATTTAGTACTGAATTTACTTTATTGTCTATGGTACCTTTTAGGAGGATATCGTTTCCTTCATTATCTCTTTTAACACTATTTTTGCAGAAGCTTTGTCTGAGATAAGGATCTGCACAATCATTTTCAAAAAGATTTTTGTTCATGTATGGTTTGGAATAGATCCTAAAATCATATATTTAGAGTTTAATAGGAAACAAGGACATCACATTTCTCTCCCTCAACACCCCACGTAATCTAACAGACTAGGAAATTATGGCATGGATTTATTAAATGACTGTCCCAGTGTTAGAGAGTATGATTTGCATCTAGACTAAATTCAGATCAAATACTTAATCAGTTATTACTGAATTTTCTTTCAACTGTGGAGTTATTTGATTCTGTCATGAGCTATGACAACCTCAAAATAAATAACCAATATGGAGAATAGAAAGAAATAGAAAGACCTCTTACGTGGCACAAGAAGACTGAACCTAAGTGAAAATTCATATAAGAGATACCAAATAAAAATAATGAAAGCAACAAAATCAGAAATAAAATAGAATGCACACATGTGGAGAGAAAGAATAAAGCAAAATCATAACAGTTTAAAAGAGTACATGGAAGCAAACCTTTAAATTTATTTTTCCCCCTGAGAATGTTACTTTATATTATTTTTATAATTAATTGCACAAATATCTTTTAACATTCATCTTTTTTATAAGCTTTTGAGTTCCATATTTGTCTACCTCTCTCCCAGCCCTCCCCCTTCCCCATGACTGTGATTAATCTTCAATGTTCAATTAATGTTCAATAATGTTTAATATATTTCTATATTTGTTAAGCTGTGAAAGAAGAATCAAAATTAAAGGGGGGAAACATAAGAAAAAAGGAAACAATTTTTAAAAAGTGAAAAAGGTATACTTATTTCTGCATTCAGATTCCATAGTTCTTTCTCTGGTTGTGCACTAACTTTTCATTTCAAGGCTTTTAGAACTGTCCTTGATTACTGAACTACTGTGAGAGGCTAAGTTCATCATAATTTATCATTAACAAATATTGCTGGGTTTTTTAAAATTAAAAAGTATGTTTCAATTTATATTCAGACACCATCAGCTCTCTTTGTCGTAGGAAAATATTATTATAAGCCCTCCATAATTGTCCTGGGTCACAGTACTGCTGAGTAAAACTAAGTCATTCACAGCTGATCACCCTACAATATAGATGTTACTTTGTATACAGTGCATTATAGCTACTCATGAAAGTTTTCCCAGGTTTTATTGACAGCATGCTGCTCATCATTTCTTATAGCAAAATAGCATTTTATCACAATCACATATGACAACTTATTCAACCTCTCCTTAACAGATAGTCATTACTTCAATTTCCAATTCTTTACACAAGGAAAGAGTTATAAATATCCTTAAACTGTTAGGTCCTATTCCAACCTGTTTTTCATCTTTTCAGAAATAAAATTCTATTAGTGTAATTTTTGGGTCAAAGGGAATGCCTGGTTCTATGGACCTTTGAACATAGTTCCAAATTTTTGTACAGAATGGTTGAATCCTTTTACAACTACTTCAACAGTGTATTAATGTCTCATTTTCCTAACATCTCCTGCAACATTTGTCATTTTGTTTTTCTGTCCTATTAGCCAATACAATAGGCATAAGGTAGTATGTCAGAATTGTTCTAATATGAATTTCTTTAATCAGTAATGAGTTAGAATAATTTTTATTAAATATGATTATAGATTGCATTGATAATCTCATCCAAAAGCTTATCAATTGGGAAATGGATTCTATTTTTTATGATTTTGACTCAGTTCTCTACATTTGAGAAATGAGGTCTTTATCAAAGACACTTATTTTAACTTTTTTTAACTACAATTACTATTGCTAATTCCATTTTCCTCTAACCTATTCCTCCACCACCACTTATTCTATTTTCTCTCCTTTCGCTCTGTCCCTCCTCAAAAGTGTTTCTATTTTGACTACTCCTTCAAAAACACTTCCCTCTCTTCTATCACCCCCCATTTGCTCCTTTCCTGTTCCACTCCTACTTTCCAATAGGGTAAGATAGATTTCTATGCTTAGTTGACTGAATATGTTATTTGAGCCAATTCTAATGTGAGGGTCATTCACTTCCCCCCCTTCCCCCTATTCCATTTTATTGCAAAAAGCATTTTCTTGCCTTTTATGTGAAATAGTTTGCTCCATCCTACCTCCCCACATTTCCTATTCTCCAAATTCTCCAAACCATCCCTTAGCTTCATCTTTTTAAAACATTATTCCGTCATATTCAACTCCTATCTGTGACCTGTCTTTATATAGTCTTAATTGCTCTAGTAAATGAGAAAATTTTATGAATTATCAATCATCTTCCCATACATGAAAATAAGCAGTTTATGCTCATTTAATCCATTATGATTTTACTTTCCGTCTTACCTTTTTTTTAACTTGAGATTTAAATTTATTTTTTTATTCTCATTTTCTACAATTTTTTTTACATTAATAAAATATTCTTGTTTACAAGTAAACAAAATACCCTTCCTCCCCCATGAATATAGATAAATTTGCTTGGGTGAAAAAAAGTAAAGGGGAGAGAAAAATTAAAATTAAAAAAAATAATAGTAATAATTGTAGGTATGGCCAGGTGCACAATGGATGAAGCACCAGCCCTGGAGCCACGAGCACCCGAGCCCATATCCAGCCTCATAAACCCAACAATCACCCAGCCGTGTAACATGCAAGCCACCCGATCCCCACTGCCTGCAAAAACCAAAAAAAAAAAAAAAAGAGAAAAAAAGACCCAAAATAAAATAAAATAGTAATAATAGTAGGGGTGGCTGGGTGGCAGACAGAGAATTGGCCCTTGAGCCAGGAACACCTGGGTCCAAATCCAGCCCCCGACACCCAAAGATCACCTTGCTATGTGGCCCCAGGGAGGCCACCCAGCCCCACTTGCCCTGCACCCTCCCCCAAATAATAACAAAAAATGTGCTTGAGTCTTTCTTCCAACACCAACAACTCTGTCATGGGTGGATCTCCTTCTTTATGGTAAGTCTATCACAAAAGTTACTTCCATATTTTTCCAATGTTGCCATTGCTGATGGCAACTCCCTCCTTTTGTATTTCTCCACTACCACGTACTATATTTTCTTTCTCCTTTCACTCTGACTCTGCTGTAGGGTCGCTGAGTGGCACAGCAGACAGATCCCTGGTCCTGGGGCCAAGAAGCCCTGAGCCCCCATACCACCCCTTAGGCCCAGAATCCACCTGGCCCCATGGTCCTGGGCATGACTTCCAATCCCAGCCCCTTGCAAGAAGTAAGAAAGAAAATGTATTATATCTGACCACTCTCCCCCCCATGGTCCATCCTCTCCTCCTTTATTCACATCCCTACCCCTTCCCCCTGCCCCCCCTCCTTCTTACTCCAGATGCCTATACCCCAATGAGTATATATGCTGTTTCCTCTCCTAGCCATCTCTGATGAGAGCAAAGGTTCCCTCATACCCCCTTGCCTCCCCCCTTCCATATCATTGCAATAGCTCATTGTAATAAAAAAAATCTTATGTGAAATATCTTGGACTATTCCTCCTCTCCTTTTTCTTTCTCCCATTCCATTTCCCTTTTTTTCTATTGACTAGATTTTTACACCATATTTTATCTTCGAATTCAGCTTTCTCCTGTGCTTCAACTATAAAAGTTCCCTCTAACCAGCTCTATTAACTGAGAAGGTTCATATGAGTATTATCAGTGTCATTTTTCTATGCAGGAATGCATGCAGTTCATCCTCATTAAATCCCTCATATTTCCCCCCTCTCCTCCAATCTCCATGCTTCACCTGAATCCTGTATCTGAAGATCAAACCTTCTGTTCAACTCTGGCCATTCCAAAAGCAACCTTTGAAATTCCCCTGGTTCATTGAAAGTCCATCTTTTTTCCCTGGAAGAGGACATTCAGCCTTGCTGGGTAGTTCATTCTTGGCTGCATTCTAAGCTCTTTTGCCTTCCGATATATTGTATTCCAAGCCCTATGAGCTTCCAATGTAGTTGCTGCTAAGTCCTGTGTAATCCTGATTGCAGCTCCACAATATTTGAATTGTGTCCTTCTGGCTGCTTGTAATATTTTCTCTTTGACTTGGGAGTTCTGGAACTTGGCTATAATATTCCTAGGGGTTGGTTTTTTGGGATCTCTTTCTCTGTGGGATTGGTGGATTCTCTACATTTCTATTTTGCCCTCTGCTTCTAGAATATCAGGGCAATTTTCCTGTATTAATTCTTTGAAAATGATGTCAAGTCCCTTTTCCTGATCATGACTTTCAGGTATTCCAATAATTTTTAAATTATCTTTCCTAAGTCTGTTTTCCATATCAGTTGTTTTTTCAATGAGATATTTCACATTTTGTTCTAATTTTTCATTTTTTTTTTTTGTTTTGAAGTATTGATTCCTGATTTCTGGTAAATTCATCAATCTCCCTGAATTCTATTATTTGTCTAAAGGATTTGTTCTCCTCAGAGAATTTTCTTATCTCTTTTTCCATCTGGCTAATTTTGCTTTTTAAAGCATTCTTCTCCTCCATAGCTTTTTGAACTGTTTTATCCATTTGACCTAAGCTGATTTTTAGCATGCTATTTTCTTCAGCATTTTTTTGGATTTCCTTGACTAAGCTGCTCACTTCATTTTCATGTTTTTCCTGCATCTCTCTCCTTTCTTTTCCCAGTTTTTCTTCCAACTCCCTCATTTGATTTTCAAAGTCTTTTTTGAGCTGTGTCATAGCCTGAGCCCAATTTCTGTTTTTCTTGGAGTCTTTAGATGCAGGAGCTTGTGCTTCCTCATCTTCAGACTGAGTATTTTGGTCCTTCTTGGGCTCATTTGCAAAATATTTCTCAATAGTCTTCTTTTGGTTTTTCTGTTTGCTCATTTTCCCAGCCTGGGCCTGGTTTGGGGTTTTTCTTGAGCTTTTGGGACACTCCCACAAGGGTCTCAGTGTGTGAGGCTCTGTCCTCCCTCCTGGTCTGTGAATGACCCTAAGCGCCTCCCTCTGCCACGGGGCTAAGGTGGAGGGGGACCCTGCTGTTCTCTGGGAGGGCCTAGACTGCGATTGGGATTAGAATGTGGTCAGAGCCGCAGAGTCCTGTTCCAGGGGCAGAGGACAGAGCTCTGTAGTCTCTCTTCACTCCCCTCCCTCAGCTCAATGGGCTCATGCCCTGGGGCCTCCTGGTTACTGGCTCCGCCTGCTTCTCTTTCCAGCTCTGGGCTGCAGAAAGACCAAGCTGCTCCCTGTGTGCCCTGAGGGCTAGGCTCCATGTGCTCGCTCTGGCAGAGGTCCCCAGCTGTTCCCCCACTTGTGCCCGGTGCTCCTCGGGGTGCAGCTCTGGAGACTCCCCCCGCTGCTGTGAGCTGAGGCTCCCAGCGCCCTGGGGCTGCCTTCAGGAGGCTGAAGTTCTTTGGCTCTGGTGGGCCACCCCTCTGGCAGATCGCCTCACCAATCCCAGGGAGCAGAGCCTTTCTGCTCTTTTCCAGGTTACTTTGAGTAGGAGAACTGCCTCACTGGGTCCCTTTCTGGGTTCTGTCTCTCGAAAGTTTAGTTAGAGTCCTTAGCTGATGAGTTTTATCAGAGAGCTCCTAAGATTCGATCCCTTCTTGTCGATCCCTTCTTGTCGCCATCTTGGCTCCTCCCCCTTACCTTTCTTTTTTTAAAGAAAGATTTCATTTATTTTGAGTTTTACAATTTTCCCCCCATTCTTGCTTCCCTCCCCCCATCCCCCACAGAAGGCATTCTATTAGTGTTTACACTAGTTCCATGTTATACATTGATCTCAGTTGAATGTGATGACAGAGAAATCATGTCCTTAAGAAGAAAAATCAAGCATGAGATAGTAAAATTACATAATAATATAACGGGTTTTTTTTCTAATTTGATGGTAATAGTCTTTAGTCTTTGTTCAAATTCCATAATTCTTTTTCTTTTTCTTTCTTTTTTTAAAGCTTTTGCTAGGCAATGGGGTTACCAAGTCCATAATTCTTTCTCTAGATATAGATGGTATTCTCCATTGCAGATAGTCCAAAATTCACCCTGGTTGCTGTACTGAAGGGATGAGCAAGTCCATAAGGGTTGAACTTCCCCATTTTTGATGTACCATTGATTCACTGTTAATGTGAAATTTTTATCCTGATCTCCTTAGGCTTTACTCTCTACCTAATTCCAGGTCCAATAGAGGGGAAGGGAGTTCACCATGGCTCAGCCAATGCTGTTTGGCTATTGGCTATACTTCTCTCTCTGTCTCTCTCTCTCTGTCTCTCTCTCTCTCTCTCTCTCTCTCTCTCTCTCCCCCTAGCCCTTCCTATGTCTTGTAACTTTTTAAATACATTTTTGTTTTACTTCCATACTTGTTTTGCCAAGTCTGAATAATGATTCCTCATGGGCATAACAGAACTCAAGCAGCCAGCAGCTACACAATTGCCTCATTTATCTATGTCCTCAATTCTAGAAATGTCTCAGGGGCTTCTCGTGAGAATATGGCATTGTCCTTTAAAGTGTTTCCTCCAATTGATTACTCTGAAGGATCACAACAAAATCCATGCACTACAACTTTGGTTTCAAATGCCAAATTTAAAATATAAAAATAATACAAAACTGAAAGTTCCTTTAATCATTCTAAAATTCCAGAGAACTGCTTTGGATTATATTTTTTTCCCTGTTAAGGTGTCTCATACCACCATTCAATTGTCTGGGAACATCCATGTACAGTTATTTTAGTGAAAAATGTTTTTTTTTTCCAGTCATTAAAAAAAATTGAAAACAAAAGTTCTTTCTCTATTCACATATAGATATGACTCCCTTAATCTTTTGACTTCTTTCCATGCATTGCATTGTATGTCTTTTTTTAATGAATGGAAAAATTTAGTATTTGCCATTCTTAATCAACCTATTCTACTTTGTATGAAAACTACAATAATTATTTTAAACTAAAAACTTGCAGCAACCTCCTGATTTGGAAATAGACCTGAACATTAAAAATATTGACATTGCGAAGACACTGAAAGAATATGTCAGAGTCCTTGGAGAGAGTAACCTAATTCACAGTTAAGTTTTGGGTGGACTATTATTAGTACAATGATGTAGCAGATCCATAGATGATACTATATATAATGACAATAGGTGAACTAATCTAAGCACTTCCTTTTTTTAGGAGGGTGCAGATTTTAAGGACCTTAAAAGTATTGGGTTCAATTCATTCTTTTAAGAGATGGATGTAGGTACAGTCCCCAATATTCCAGCAAATTAAATATTTGTAAAAACCACCATGTCCTCCTGTAGTTCAGCAATGGCAACCTGACTAATCCAGACCCTTTTTGGAGTTTTCTTGGCAAAGATTCTTTTTTCAAATGAAGAAACACAGGTACAAGTGACTTGGCCAGGACAACACAGGTAATATCTGGGGCAGAATTTGAAATCAAGATGAGTCTGCCTGATTCCTGGCCCAGTGCTTTATCCACTGTGCCCTGCCGAGCATCCTCTAAGCAGTTTAGTAAGTGTTCAGTCTTTTTCTCTCCACTTTCATATCATAGTTGAAGTCAGGAACTGTGTTTCTCATCTCTTTTTCTCCATAAGCTTGGCACTGAGTCTCATACAACAAAAGAGAAATGCCAGTTGCCACTTCACATCCGCCCCTTTCCCTTCTCTCTAAGGATTTCCACTTCCTTTCATCCGGGAAATCTTACCCCAGCTCAGGAGCGTGCAAACTCGGATCAGGAGCTGCGCAGGAGCTGCGCAGGCGCAGGCGCAGAAGCAGGAGCTGCGCAGGCGCAGACGTAGACGCAGGCGCAGACGCGGGCACCTACATAAGTATCTACACCAGTGCCACAGTGGCTCCGGGCACACACACTGCAGAAGCAAGTGCGCACCCGTGAGCTGTTTTTGTCATCCTAGTACTGCTCCTACAGTCCTCCCCACCCCCTCCCCTGGTTGCCCAGGACCCCCTTATTGCTCATGGACACACCCACACCTGCTTGGATTTCGCTCTCCGCACTTCCAACTCCCTCAGTGGTAGAAACACGAAAGGCTCCATGCGGCTGCCGTGAGAGGGAAGGCAGAGGCCTGCTTGGTCTGAGCCCTTAAGCTTTCTATGTTTCATTTGAATCTTGTATGTGAAGATCAAATTTTCTGGTCATTTCTGGTCTTTTAATGAGGAAAGTTAGAGAGTCTATTAAAAGGAATATCTATCTTTCCCAGTGCTCAGTTGATTTTAACCCAAAAGTCCATTGCCTCCGGAATATTATCTTCTAAGCCTTATGGTGCTTTAAAGTAGAAGTTGATAAATCCTGTGTGATTATGACTGTGGCTCCATAATAATAGAATTGTTTATTCTTGGCTGCTTGCAATATTTCCTGCATGAGCTGGGAGCTATGAAATTTTACTATAATATTCTTGGGACTTGTCATTTAGTGATCTCTTTTCAGAAGTAAATGGTGAATTCTTCCAATTTCGACTTCATCCTCTAGAACTAAAATATCAGGGCAGTTTTCCTTGATAATCTCTTGAAAGATGATATCTTGAATTTTTTTTTTATTTTGATAATAGCTTTCAGGTAATCTAATAATTTTAAAATTATTGCTCTTGGATCTTTTTTGCTGGATCAGTTGTCTTTCCAAAGAGATATTTCACATTTTCTTAGTTTTTCATTCTTTTGGTTTTGTTTTATTGTTCTTGACATCTCACAAGTTATCAACTTTCCATTTCACAATTCTAATGTTCTTCATTCAACTTTTGTAACTCCTTTCCCTTGGGTCAATTTTACCTTTTAAGGCCTTCTCCTCATTGGCCTTTTGTACTTCTTTTTCCATTTGGCCTATATTTTTGGGACCCCTTTCTCCAAACTTCCTACTTATTTTTCATAATTTTCCCAGATCATTCTCATTTCTTTTTTCAGTTTTTCCTTTGCCTTTCGTACTTGACAAAATCCTGTTGAGCTCTTACTTGAACTGAGATGAATTTATATTTTTCTTGGAGACTTTGGATGCAGAAATTTTGACTTTGTTATCTTCTTATCTTCGTTTGAGCATGTTTTGAACCTCCCTATTATCAGAGTAATTTTCCAAGTGTATATGTTTTCTGCTTTGTTTGCTTTGTTCTCAGCTTTACACTTGCATTTAACTCTTTGTTAATTTTTTGGGGGGGTGCACATTGTCTCAAACTTTTTTTTGATGTTGCATACAAAGATACTTCTAAGTATCTGCAAGTTTTCAGTTCTACTAAGATGGTATGATCTAAGGAGAAGTTCTTTACTACTCTCCTAACCTGTATGCTGGTCTGTTCTGGAACTGGGAAGAGAGTCCCTGTTCTGCTGTAGCAGTAAGATCTATTGTGCTATTTCTCCTCTTCCTTGGTCTGTGACGGAAACTTTGACCTAGATCAGACCTATGGACAAAGCAACAGAGTTCTGCCTCAGTGGTAGAAATGAGACCCTTATAATCTCCTTTCAACTCTCTTACTTTTTTATTGGCCAAGAACTCTGGGAGCCGCTGCTGCTTCCAATTCACTGACTTCCAAGGAATATTTCTGGTATGTTGGGGTGAGGTCTACACTGCTGAAGTCAGTGCTGTATTGTGGTCTACTGTCACCCTGGTGTGACAGATTTTTCTTTACGAACTTCCAAGAATCCTGGCAAATTTTCCAAGTTTTCATGAGAGGGGCAATTATTTCCATCTTTTGTGGGTTCTGTCAAACCAGAATTTATTTAGTAATCATTATTTAAACATAATTGGAGTAGTTTGAGGAAGGGTTTCAGTGAGTCCTTGTCTTTACTCCACCATCTTGTCTTTGCTTTCCTTTAATTCCTTGAGAATGTACAATAGTCAATGTAAAAAAGATTTGTAATTAATTTTTAATTGTGAATTTCAAAACAAAATAAGAAAACAAAAGAAAAACATTGCCATATGCCCAGTAGAACATGAGAGGATTAAAAATAAAAATAATAAATTTCCATTTAAAGAAATTCTATATGACACACATTACAAATTATGTTCAAAATTGTCGCTCTTTTCCTTAATTATTGTTGATTTCCTGTTGTTTTCTGAAATGCCCTTGTATTTTATTTTTTTCCTCCCTCTCAAGAAGACAATAGTCATACAAATATATATATATATATATATATATATGCCCATACACATACACACCCTGATATTGTATATGTACATATACATATACAAATATATAAATGTACATATTCATAAAAAATTACAATCATACTAACATGTGTTCACATACTTTCATAGATAAATAGTTTATGCTTATTTCTACTTATCTTCTGTTTTGCTGAAGGAAGATAAAATCTCTAAGTTCTACTAAAATAATATTTATTGATATTACTGACATATAAGGGGATTTCCCTATTTTTCCCTTTTGATTAAATCAATTTTAGCTCCCACTTTGTCAGAAATCATGATTACTATTCCTGCTTCTTTAATTTTTATTTATTTATTTTCACATTACTATAATAGGCTTGTTGTAAAAGGAAACACAATCTCCCCTAACCCCCACAAAGATAGAGAAATCTCAATCAAAAGTGAGAGGAAAAAGTATGTATATCAGTTGTGTTCAGTTACCATCAGCTCTGTCTCTAGGATCACATCCTTTATCATAAGTCTATCAGTGAAGCTGCATCAATACTTTTTTCCCACAGTTGCCATTGCTAGCTGTCTTTCCTCCCATCTTTTTCTTCCATATCCTCATTTATTCTGTTCTCTCTCGTTTGACACTGTACCTCCTCAGAAATATGCTGTATCTGACTACCCTCTCCCACAATCTTCCCTCTCTTCTATCCCTTAAACTTCCCCCTTCCCTTCCCCTTTCCCCTTTCTCCCATCCCTTTCCTCTCCTTTTTCCTCTAGGGTAAGATAGATTTCTATAGTCTAGTAAGTGTGTATATTATTTCTTCTCTGAGTCATTTCTGATTAGAATGAAGACTTACTCATTCCCCCTCACCTTGCCTCCTTCCACTCCATTGCAAAAGCTTTTCCTTGGCTCTTTTACAAAAAATATTTAGCCCATTTGACCTTTCCTTTCCCTTTTTCCCAGTACTTTCCTTTCTCACCCATGGACACCATCTTTATAGTATATTATACCTTAATATTCAGTTCCCTCCTGTGCCTTATCTATATGTATATATATGCTCATTCTAACTTCATCTAATAAATGAGAAAGTTCATATGAGTTAATGGTATCATGTTCCCATGCAAGAATAAACACAGTTCAGCATTAGTAAATCCCTCATCATTTGTCCTTCCCATTGAGCCTTTCTATGCTTTCCCTGAAACCTGTACATGAAGATCAATCCTTCTGTTCAGCTCTGGTCATTTCAACAGGAAAATTTGGATGTCCCTTGTTTCATTGAATGTCTGTCTTTTTCCCTGAAAGAGGATGTTCAGTTTTGCTGGATGAGTGATTGTTGGTTATAATCCAAGCTCTTCTGACTTCCAGACTAGCATATTACAAACTCTAAGAACCTTTAATGTAGACACTGCTCAAACCTGTGTAATCCTGACTGTAGTTCCATGATAGTTAAATTATTTCCTTCTTGGTTGCTTGCAATATTTTCTCTTTGACTTGGGAGTTCTGGAATTTCACTTTAATATTCTTTGGAGTATTTGCTTTGGAAACTTAGTAGATGATTGGTAGATTCCTTTAATTTCTATTTTACCATCTACTTCTAGGATATCAGGGAAAATTTCCTAGAGAATGTCATTAAAAATGAATCTAGGCTCTTTGCCTGGTCATGACTTTCAGGTAGCCCAGTTATTTTTAAATTATCTCTTTGAATTGATTTTCCAGGTCTTGATTTTCCAATGAGATATTTCACTTTTTCAAATATTTCACTTTTTCTTCTACTTTTTCATTCTTTTAGTTTTGTTTTATTTTTTTTCTATTTCTCACAAAGTCATCAGCATCCCTTAGCTCCATTTTATATTTCAAGTAATTATTTTATTTAGAGAGCTTTTTAATCTCCTTTTGCATCTGGCCAATTCTGCTTTTTAAGGTTGTCTTCTCCTCATTGAACTTTTTAACTGCTTTATCCAAGTGACCTAAACTGGTTAACATGTTATTTTATTCAATATTTTTTTTTGTAATTCCTTTAAAAACCTGCTGGCTTGGTTTTCATGATTTTTCTGAATTGCTCTCATTTCTTTTCTGAACTTTTTTTCTCTCCCTCCCTTACTTGACTTGGAAATTCCTTTTTGAACTTTTCCTTAGCCTGAGACCAATTTTTATTTTTCTTAGAGATTTTGGATAAAGAAACTGTGACTTTGGTCATCTTTTTATTGTGTATTTTGATCTTCCATGGGACTTTACATAGGTCAGATTCTTTTTTTTTCCTATTGTTTGGTCATTCATCCAGTCTATGACTTGATTTTAATGAACTTTTCCAATCTTTAAGAGATTATGGGACACTCCACCAGGGACCTCAATTCTATCAAGACCTTCTGAATAGACATCTGGCCAAGATGGTGGAGAGAAGGCAGGCACAATTCTTTCCCCATGTATGATAGCAAACAAACCTCTTTTTTTAGGGTTTTTTTTTCAAGGCAAATGAGTTTAAGTGGCTTGCCCAAGGCCACACAGCTAGGTAATTATTAAGTTTCTGAGACCAGATTTGAACCCAGGTACTCCTGACTCCAAGACCAGTGCTTTATCCACTGTGCTACTTAGCTGCCCTAGCAAACAAACCTCTTAATAGAAATCTTATCCACAAAATCTGGAAAGAAAAGCCTGATGAAAGATCATCTACCTGAGGATTTGTCTTCCCCAATCGTGGCTGAGTCCCGACACAGAAGAGAGATCAGCTGCTGATCAGCCTGATTAGCAACAGGGTTGGAGCCCTGAGAGCCTGAGGGCCCCAAACCAGACCTGCTTGATTAGCTGCAGAGGTAGGCCTCAGGAGCTTGGGTCAACTGGGGAGTAGAGGCATTGGTGTTGGAGCTGACCTTCTGGAACTTGCCAACAGGGCTGGGGGGGTAGGGAGTTCCAGGGTGGGAGAGCTGCAGACATTGTCCCTGGGCTACTATGGTCAGGAGGAACTCTGAGGCCACACCTCCATTATGGCTGAAGCCTCTTCCCAGAACAAACAAAATTACAGACTTCTGCCCCAGGCACAGATGTGTGAGCAGAATTACCAGCTCAGCTGACAAGAGGGAGAGGGATGACCTGACCCCAGTGTAAAACACACCATTGATTGAAAACAAAAGTATTTAACAGCTTCAGTCACTCCCACTAGGCCAAGAAAAAAGGCCTCAATCAAGCTCACAGATTATCCAGAGAAAGCAACAGCACCTCCTCCTGGACAGCTGGAAAAATTACACTTACTGAGCAAATAGCTAGCCCCACCCCTACTGGCCAGCTGGAGATATTGCACTGAGTAAAGCCTCTAGGGATCCCAACACCAAACCTCTGTGAACCAGGCCCTCCCCAACACAAGGTCTTAGCAAAATGAAGAAAGGTCAGCAGAAAGGTGGATCCATAGAAAAATTCTTGGAAGGAAAAGACCCTAACTCAGAGAGAACTAGAACCTCTGAGGAGAATATGATTTGGTCACTAGCACAGAAAGACTTCTTTGAAGAAATAAAAAAAAGAAAAAATCAACTGGAAAGACTTCTTTGAAGAAATAAAAAAAAAGAAAAAACTAACTGGAAAATTTGGGAAAGTCAATTAACACCTTGAAACAAGAAAACAAATCATTGGAAAATACAATGGGACAAATACAAAATGAGAATAACGCTCTCAGATCATCAACTGGGCAAATTCAAAAAGAAAATAATTCTCTCAAAACATCAACTGGTCAAATGGAAAGCTCTTTCAGAAATAGAATTGACCAATTGGAAAAGGAGTTGTGAAAGGTAAATGAAGAAAACTCCTGCCTCAAAAAAAAGAAAAGAATGGAGTCTGTGGAAACTAATGACTTTATGAGACAGCAAGAGCCTGTTAAAAAAGAAAACTTTCTTCTTCTTCTTCTTCTTCTTCTTCTTCTTCTTCTTCTTCTACAAAATTAGAAGAATAGAAGAAAATGTAAAATATCTCTTCAGCAAAACCATTGACCTCAAGAACAGATTGAGTAGGGGCAACAAGAGAATTACTGGACTTCCTGAAAACAGAGAAGAGAAAAAAAAGTTTTTACTTAATATTACAGGATCTAGTGATAGAAAATTGCCCTGATATCGTGGAACCAGAGAGCAAAGCATTTATTGAAAGAATACATACATCCCCTCCAGTAAAATATCTTAAAATGAAAACACCAAGGAATGTTGTGACAAAATTACAGAACTATCAGATAAAAGAGAAAATCCTGCAACCAACCAGAAAGAAACAATTCAAATACCAAGGAGCAACAGTAAGTATTAGGCAGGACCTGGATGCATCAACATTAAGCAATCGAAGGTCCTGGAACGAGGTATTCCCAAGAGCAAGAGAGCTTGGAATGCAGCCAAGAACCCACCATCCCACAAAGCTGAGTCTTCTTTTACAGGGGAAAAGAAAGACACTTAAAAAATGGAAGAATTTCAAAAATTCCTGATGAAAAGATCAGAGCTAAATAGAAAATTTGGACATCAATCAGGAGGTTCAAGAGATACATGAAAAGCTTAGTAAAAGGTGGTGAAGGGAAAAAAAAAAACTGCTATCCAATAAGATGAAACTGGCTATATCCCAGCATGGGAAAAAGATTCTCATAACTCTTGAGAACTGTAACTCTAACAGAAAGAATATACCTAACTAGAAGTGATGGACACTTATGACTTATCCATCAGACTGCTATCCAATGAGGATGAAACTGGCTATAACCCTACTTGGGAGAAAGATGCTAATAACTCTCAAGAACTGAAACTTTATTAGATAGAACATACTTAGCTAGAAGTGATGCATACTCAGAATGTTCTGTGATTCAGATAGGATGATGTAAAAACACCTCCTCCTTTAAAAGGGGGTATAGGAAGGAGATAATAGGAGGGAGGGGATTAAATGGGGTGAATATCATTACATTAATAAGTACAAAAAGACCTATGGTAATAGAGGGGAAGAAGGGAAGAGATGAGAAACACCTGAATCTTCTTCTCATCTGACTTGGCTTAAAGTTAATTTACACACTTACTCAATTAACTTAAAAAAATCTTACTATTAAAGTATTAAAAGGGGAAAAGTGGAGGGGGTCAGAGAAAGGGAGGGGCAGGAAAAAGGGGAAATAAAAAAGGCAGGGAAGGGAAAAGAGAAAGAGGTTAAAGGGAAAGAAAGTGAAGCAGTGGATATAGGAGGGCAAACACACTGAAGGGTGTGGTATTTATAAACAAAATCCTGAGGAATATGGATAAAGGAGGTAAAAGGGAAAAATACAAAGAGAGGAAAGATAGTATGGAGGGCAATAATGAGTTAGTAATTATAACTTTAAATGTGAATGGGATGATCTCTCCTTTCATACATAAATGAGTAGCAGAGTGGATTAAAAATAAGAATCCTACAATATGCTGCTTACAATAAACACATTTGAAGCAGAGAGATACATATAAAGTAAAGGTAACAGGTTGGAGCAAAATATATTTTTCTTCAGCTGAAGGGAAAAGAAAAGAGGGGTAGCAATCCTTATCTCAGACAAAGCAGCTGCAAAAATAGATAGTGTTAAAAGAGATAAGGAAGGAAACTGTATCCTAGTACAAGTTACCTTATACAATAAAATGATTTCAATACTGAATACATATGCACCCAATGGGATAGCATCCAGTATCTTAGAGGAGAAGCTGAAAGAACTATAGGAAGACAGAACTAAACTCTACTAGTAGACCACCTCATCCTCCCACTCTCAGATCTAGGTAAATTGAATCATAAAATTATCAAGAAAGAAGTTAAGGAGGTAAATAGATTGTTAGAAAAACTAGATATGATAGACTTATGGCAGAAACTGAATGGGGATAGAAAGGAATATATCTTTTTCTCTGCAGTACATCGAACTTATACAAAAACTGACCATGTACTAGGACATAAAAACCTAATGACCAACTGCAGAAAGGCAGAAATAGTGAATACATCTTTCTCAGATCATAATGTAATAAAAGTCATATGTAATATTGGGCCAAGGAGATATAGACTCAGAACCAATTGGAAACTGAATAACCTCATTTTGAAGTATGAATTGATCAAACAACAAATTGTAGAAAGAATTAATTATTTTATCCTAGATAATGACAATAATGAAACAACATTCCAAAACGAATGGGATTCACTAAAAGTGTCTGTCAGATTATATATGGTATCGTTAAATGCTTACTTAAATTAGAGAAAGAGGACATCAATGAACTATATATGCAACTAAAAAGGTTAGAGAAACAAATTAGAAATTCCAATTAAATTAGAAATTCTAAAAATTAAAGGAGAAATCAATAAAATCTAAAGCCAAAAAACCCATTGAATTAATAAAAAAAAACCAAGAGCTGGTTTTATGAAAGAAACAATAAAATTGGCAAACCTCTGCTGAATTGGATTATAAAAAAGAAAGAATAAAACCAAATTGCTAGTATTATGAATAAAAAAGGTGAACTTACCACCAACAAGGAGGAAATTAAAGTATTAATTGGAATTATTTTGCCCAACTCTATGCCAATAAATTTGGCATTCTAAGTGAAATGGAAGAATATTTAGAAAATTATAAATTGCCCAGGTTAAATGAAGAGGAGATTAAATACCTAAACAACACTATCTCAGAAAAAAGAAATTCAACAAGCCATCATTGAACTCCCTAAGAAAAAATCTACATGGCCTGCTTGATTCACAAATGAATTCTACCAAACATTTAAGGAGCAATTGGTATCAATTTTTCATCAACACTTTGGAAAAATAGAGGAAGACAGAACTCTGTTTAACTCTTTCTATGAAACCAGTATGGTACTGATACCTTAACCAGAAAGAGTTAAAACAGAGAAAGAAAATTAGAGACCTATCTCCCTGATAAATATAGATATAAAAACATAAATAAAATTTTAGCAAAATGATTACAAGTCATCACTAGGATAATATATTTTGATCAAGTAGGATTCATCCCAGGAATGCAGGGTTGGTTCAATATTAGGAAAACTGTTAGTATATTCAATTATATCAACAGCAAACCTACCAGAAATTACATGATCATATCAATAGATGCTGAAAAAGCTTTTGACAAAATACAGCATGTATCCTACTAAAATACTAGATAGTGTAGGAATATATGGCCAGAATAATAAGCAGTATCTATCTGAAACCATCAAGCAGCATTATATTCAATGGGGAGAGGCTAGAGGCATTCCCAATAAGATCAGGGGTGAAACAAGGATGCCCATTATCACCACTACAATTCCATATTATATTAGAAATGCTAGCTTTAGCAATTAGAGAAGAAAAAGTAATAGAAGGAATTAGAATTGGGCAGGAAGAGACAAAACTCTCTTTGCCAATGACAAGATGCTATACCTAGAGAATCCCAAGAAATCATCCAAAAAACTACTGGAAACAATTAGTAATTTTGGGAAAGTTGTGGGATATAAAATAAACCCTCATAAATCATCAGCTTTTCTATATATGACTAGCAAGATACAGCAGGAAGAGCTACAAAGAGAAATCCCATTCAAAGTTACCTCAGACAATATAAAATAGCTGGGAATCTATTTGCCAAGGCAGACTCAGAAACTTTTTTGGAAATAATTATAAAGCACTTCTCACACAAATTAAATCAGATTTCAATAACTGGGTAAACATCAACTGCTCATGCATAGGTAGAACCAGTATAATAAAAATGACAATTCTAACAAAACTACCTGTTTAGTGCTCTACCAATTAAAATTCCAAAAAAGTAAGAGTTAGAAAAAGTTGTAAGTAAATTCATATGGAGAAATAAGTCAACAATTTCCAGGGATTTAATGGAAAAAGTGCAAAAGATATTGGCTTAGCCCTACCTAATCTAAAATTATATTTTAAAGCATCAGTCATCAAAATTGTCTGGTATTGACTATGAAATAGAGTGGTGGACCAGTGGAATAGACTAGGTGCAATAGCAGGAAATGACTATATTAATCTGCAGTTTGATAAACCCAAAGAGTCCAGATTTTGGGATAAAACACTCTCTTTGATAAAAACTGCTGGGAATATGGGAAATTAGTATAGAAGAAACTTAGATTTAGACCAACACCTCACACCCTATACCAAGATAAGACTTAAATGGATACAGGATTTAACCATAAAAAAATAATACTATAAGCAAACTAGAAGATCAAGGACTACTTTACCTGTCAGATCTTTAGAAAAGGAAGCAGTTTATGACTAAGGAAGAAATGGAGAACATCACTTAAAAGAACAATTACATTAAATTAAAAAAGCTTTCGCACAGACAAAACCACTGTAACCAAGATCAAAAGAAATGTAGTAAATTGGGAAACAATCTTTACAACTAATGTTTCTGTCAAAGGACTCATTTCTAAAATATACACAGAACTGAGTCAAATTGAAAAAAAATCCCCAAATAACAAATGGTTAAAGGATATGCAAAAGAAACTTACAGATGAGATCAAAGCAATCCATAGTCATATGCAAAATTGCTCTAAATCATTACTTATTAGAGAACTGTAAATTAAAGCTTCTATAAATTACCACCTCACATCTCTAAGACTGGCCAATATGACCAGAAATGATATTGATCATTTTTGGAAGGATTGTGGGAAATCTAGAACATTATTACAATGTTGGTGGAGCTGTGAACTCATACAACATTTCTGGAGAGAAATTTGGAACTATGCTCAAAGGGCAACAAAAATGGTGCATACCCTTTGATCTAGCAATTACCACTACTTTGTCGATACCCTGAAGAGATGATGACAAAGGGTAAAAACATCACTTGTACAAAAATCTTCATAGCAGCCCTGTTTGTGGTGGCAAAGAATTGGAAATTAAGTGAATGTCCTTCAATCGGAAATGGCTTAACAAACTGTGGTATATGTATGTGATGGAACATTCTTGTTCTATTGGAAACCAGGAGGGATGGGAAGTCAGGGAATCCTGGAGGGTTTTGCATGAACTGATGCTGACTGAGATGAGCATAACCAGAAAAATTATACACCCTAACAGCAACATGGGGGTGATGATCAACCTTGATGGACTCACTCATTTTACCAGTGCACTAATGAGGGAAATTTGGGGCTCTCTGCAATGGAGAATACCATCCATTTCCAGAGAAACAACTATGGAGTTTGAACAAAGACCATGGATTATTACTTTTAATTTAGAAAAAAAAACCTGGTATCTTGTCTTATCTTGCTATCTCTTCTTTATGTTTCTTTTTTAAGGATATGATTTATTTTTGTTCATATTCAATTTGGATCATTGTATATCATGGAAAACATGTAAAGACTGACAAAGAGTCATCTGTGGGGGATGGGGGAGGGAAGTAAGATTAGGGGAAAAATTGTTAAACTCACAATAAATAAAATCTTAATAAAACCCTTAAAATGAAAGACCTCATGAGAGGCTCTGACTGCTCTTCTGGCCTGTGTTCTGCTCTGTGGATTGGTACAAGCACTTTCCACTGCCTTGGAGTTATGGGGTGGGTCGCTGTTCTGCTATAGTAGCATGGGGTCCTGAATGCAACATAAATCTGAGCATGGACAAAGCAGCAGAATCCTGCTTCAAGGATAGATAGGAGAGAGATCTCTGCAATCTCCCATACACACTTACCAGTTATCTGTTGTACACTCTGGAAGCAGCTGTTGGGTGTCTCTCTAAGTCCACTTCTAGTTTCTTGGCTGGTTTTGTACTGAGACCTGGTTGGCTTGGATTCCATTCTCGCTCTGGTGCATCAATGTTTTCCCACTGACTTTCCAAGTTGTCCTTGGTGATCCCTGGACTGAGGGGTTTGGGAACTTCCTCTGCTGCCAAGAACCTAACTCTCCCAAGGGACCCCAAGGGGTGTTCCTGGAAGCCTGGAGATGGTCCACTCCAATCCTAGAGACACAGATCCCTCACCTGGATCTTCCAAATTGTTGGACTGAAAAATTGTTTCATTCCATCTTTTTGTGTCTTCTGTCACTCTAGAATTTTGTTGGAGTCATAATTTTAAGGCATTTGGAATGATCTGGGGGAGGGCTTCTGGAAATATCTGCTTCCATTTTACCATTATGGCTCTGACTCCTGCTTTTTTATTTTCAAAATAAATTCTACTTCTAATCTTTATTTATACAAAAATTTGCATATTTTCTTATAAATTTCCTAAAAACAATACCATCTTCACTTTTGTGCTTTACTTTAACATGCTACCTTGCCCTCTTATATCTTAAACTCCCCTTCCAAGAATTCCTCCCTTACACATACTTCTATACCTCCTTGCTTACCATTAATCCACCCAGCCTTCTATACCCATCTCTTATCCCTTTCCACCACCCTTGAACTTAGTACCTTCCCTATCCCCGTAATCTATTTCATTCTGAATTTAGAAAACTTTTATATCCTTTAGATATGTGTGTGTGTATTTGTGCATAGTTTCCTCTTTACCACATTTCTGATGAGAACTACCAGCCCTCCTTCTCCATCCAATTTCTGTGTATGAGTTTTTCTTCTCACACCTCATATGTTGAAGATGATTTCTTTTTATTTTTTCCTCCACCATTTCATTTTTTAGATTCACAATCTATTCATCTTTACCCAAATCTTTTTTCAAACTACCTAATTACTAATAAAAATTTTAGACACATGGCTTACTTTCCTATATATAAAAAGCAAACAGATATTAAGTTCCTTCCAATTACTTTTTTGATGCTTACCTTATATTTCTCTTAATCTTGTACAGAAAATTTTCCCTTTTCAATTTTTTTTGCAACAAAATTATGAAAGTCTAACAATTCATTGATATCTATTTTTTTCCATTCAGGGTTATAGTTAACTAATGGATATGATATTTTTTGTTGCAATCCCAGTTCTTTTGCTCTTTACTATAAAGTGTTCTAAGACATGTGGTCTTTTAATTTAACCTGTGCTAGGTTTTGTATAATTCTAGTTATGGTTTTTCAAATATTTTTCCATATTTGATTTTTTCTTTTTCTTATTGTACTCAATATTTTCTACTTACGGTTGGCATCAGAATTTTCTTATGATATATCTGTAAATTTTTCTATTCGGATTTCTTTCAGATGATTATTGGTGAAATTTTTTCTAACTCTACTTTCCTATTTTTTCTAACACTGAGATGATTTTGTTCAATTATTTCTTGTATTATTGGGGTTTTTTTTTTGTTTTTTGCGAGGCAATGGGGGTTAAGAGCCTAGCCCAAAGTCACATAGCTAGGTAATTATTAAGTGTCTGAGGCTGGATTTGAACTCAGGTACTCCTTATTCCAGGGCTGGTGCTCTATCCACTGTGCCACCTAGCCATGTCCTATTTCTTGTATTATTGTATCAAGATTTTTTTTTTATCAGCAATTTCAGGTAAACTGATTATTCTTATGTTTTCCTTTCTTGATCTGTTCTTCAGATCACTTGTTTAATATGATGAGATTTTTCACATTTTCTTCCATTTCTTCATTCTTTAATTTTTAAAATTTCATTGTCTCATAACTTCGCTGACTTTCCCTTGTCCAGTCTGAATTTTCAAGGAGTTATTTTCATTCTTAACATTCTAGATCTCCCTTTTCAATTGACTGACTTTATTTCCAAATTTTTTTTCTTGCATTATTATTTTCTCTCATTCTCTCTGATTTTTAAAGCTTTTTTTGAGTTTTTCTATGAATTTTTTTGAGAAGGTTACCATTTGACATTATTCCTTGTTGTAGGAGAAGCTTTTTTTATTCCAATATCTTCCTATGAAAATGAACTCTGATCTTCTATATTCCTTCAGTAACTTCATATGGTTGTGATCTCTTTTTCCTGTTCATTTACATACACACACACACACACACACACACACACACACAAACACACACACAAAGACAAACGATTTTTAGTAGCTTGTTTTCATATTCATCTCCAGCCTGAGGTGTGGGTGATGTTCCTCTGTCCTCAGGTCCCTCTTTTAAGCTTTTTCTTAGATACAATCTCTCCATTCCTTTCTTCCATACACTGTTCAACAAATGATCTCACTCTCTGACAGCCCTTCAGTGGCAAGAAACTTCAATTTCCCCCCTCTGTACTGGACCCAGGACCAAGAACTAAATTCTCCTATATTCACGGTCAACCCACTGGTTCTATTTTCACTCATTGTGTATTGGTTCCTTCTCATCTAAAACTGTGTCTCAGCCTCACTGCTGAGCTGGGCATCCCTTATCAGCAGACCTCCCTCTTTCCATTTTCGGGTGGCCAATACCCTTAATTATATAGGAGATGAGAATTCCTGTGGCTAAACCTGAGGCTACCTCCCAACTCATATACCCCCAGGGCTCAGTTGTTTGCAGTTCCAGGAACTAGCTTAATGGTGATTATACTTCACTTAGGGTGAACCTCTATTCTGAAATCTTTCCTTTTGTCTCCTCCAGTTGTTCCCTGAAGAACCACTATTCTGGCCCAAATATTGTTTATTTTTTGCAGCTCTATGTTCATCCTGATGTGATTTTTTTTTGGTCTCATTTGTGGAAGAAATCAGGAGAATTTGGAATTTTCTGACCTAATCTGCCATCTTGCCAGAATTTTCACTCTACAATTGTTATTGATTATTTGTGGGTCTTTAAACGTCTTTCATTATGTTTGATGATTATGGTAATGCTTGAGAATAATAGTTAATAGCATTTATATAGTTCTCAATGTTTTGCAAAGCAATTTATAAATATTATTTCAGTTTATCTTCCTAGCACCACTGGATAGTAGGTATTATTAATATTATTATTCATATTTTATAAAGAAGGAAACTATAGCCAAGAGAATTATTGTGACTTTATGTGGGTCACACAGCTAGTAGACTCTGAGGCCAGATTTGAGCTTAGATCTACCTGATTCAAGGTTCAGCCTTAATATCTATTGTATAACTAAGCTACCTTTAATTTCTTTGAAGGTCTGGAGTTTCATTGGTATAAAGATCTTCTTCTGGGAAACCTCTCTCTCTACCCATTTAAATCAGCACATTCTCTGATATGTTTAAGAGTTGGCTGTGGCACTGAGATATTAAGTGGCTTCTCCAGGGTCATTCAGTGAATATGTGGAAGAGGTATGGCTTAAAAATCAGATTTTGACTTCTTTTAGGCCCTATATCTACCACACATCATCACCGTTTACCTCATATTCGTCTAACACATGTCATCATTGCCTTCATTGTCACGACCATCATACCAACAATATCACCATCATCACACACAGATTTCAGTCTTGAGCCTTCTTTTGCTGTTGAGCTCTAGCAATGTTTATGAAACTATATAGGAATGTGCTTGTAAATGTTTAATAACCAGAATTTTTTAACTGTATAGACTGATGAGTTTAATTTGCTTTATTAACACTTTCTTAATTCCATACAATCAATAAAAGGATAAGTCAAGCCCTGAAGCTATTGAGTAGTTCTGAGGTATATGAATTTTGTTTGACATTTTGAAGTATGTTTGCTTATATTAAAAATGGCTCCAGTATAACCCTTATTTTGATCACTTTGATATTGTGTCCTCTTTTTTTTGGTTTAAGGTTCTGTGTAACTAGCAAACCTCCTTGACAATACATGTGTCAGAAGGAAAGGGGTGATTTTATTATGAACAGTAATTATTTGTAGAACAAAGATAAGGCAGTGGGCATAGGATAGGGGCAATGTGATGGATAAGTAGGTAGGGGAAAAATGATGGATTCTGGGGAGATCAAGACCAATATGTAAAAGAAAAATGTTTTGCTAGGTCTCCTAGTAACTTGATCTTATAGAAAGCCCCCTAGATTTAGAGTCAGAATATATGAGTTCAAGTCCATATTATGTCACTTGCTGCCTTTTTGACATTGGAGAAATCACTTTGTCTCAGTAGGCCGTACTTGGTTCCTTCATTTGCTCAAAAAAGTGAGATTATATTATAAAGCCTATTTCACCTTTATATCCTGAAATAAATGCTTTCATAGTGTGGATGTGGGGATTTCTAAAAAGCAAATTCATTTATTTCATAATAAATTTTCTTTAGTGAAAGACTATTATCACTCATTCAAGATGATAGCTTTCAAGTGAGAGATGAGATAAAGTAGGCTTCTTATCCATCTACATTTTTATGAATTCACTGGAAATTATTTTTGACATTTCTGTTCCCAGAATAGTTGGTATATAAATCCTAGTTTCTCCAACAATTAAAACTGGCAAGAAGGTGTTTAATTGCAAAGTATACATATTTGATCAGTAACTACTTAATTAGGAAAAAAAGAATAATCCATTTATTGTCCAAAGAAAATGAACAAGCTTGTTCATCCATTAAGTTGAAGTCACATTTCACCTTCCAAATGACTGCACTTCTTTGATGAATAAAGTGATTCCCATGTATGAGGTTTGCATAATCACTTCATATTTATAAAGTGCTTTGAAACTACTGTAAGAAATGATGTTGTTTGAATGAGAAATCATCATCTTTATGGTGGCCATTGAAAGGGCAGTTAGGTAATAGTTGTGGAGAAAAGATGTGTGCAGAAATTTTTTTTCTATACCTGTTAACATTGCAGTAGCCAAATTAACACATTGCTTGGCAAGCAGTTAATATTGAAAATCTTTTTCATCCATTTGTTTAAAAAGTAGTAAAACAAAGGGTAGGGATTAATCAAGGCAAACACAATATTGTGTCCTATAGACAATGCTGACATCATTGCCATTGTTACATATATTTCACATCAATTTGTGCTTCCATTTATCCCAAACAAATGCCATTAGAGAAAGTACATCATAGGGATAGAAAAAGTGAGATCTTAAGAATCATGAATCTTTTCTGCAATACAACTGGCAAGAAGGCTTCCAGGTTTTGATTGTTTGAAAGCCTCCAGTGAAGAGATGTAGACAAGCTTATGTGGAGGTCACATTTTTTATTGTTGGAATTTTTTCAAAAAGAATTTTAAAACATTTCAAATACATTAGTATTCTCTAAATTGTTTAACAGAGAAGCAAAATGATGCAAACAACAAAGGAAAATCATTGTTGTGGTGCAGTGGATTGAGCACCAACCCTGGAGTCAAGGGGCCTTGAGTTCACATTTGACCTCAGACACTTAATAATGATCTAGCAGTGTGACCTTGGGGAAGTCATTTAACCACCCCCATTAACTTGCAAAAACAAAAAAGAGGGAGTGGATTTGTTGTTGGTCAATCACTTTTCAGTTGTCAAATTCTTCATTACCCCATTTGAGGTTTTCTTGGCAGAGATACTGGAATTATTCACCATTTCCTTCTTCAATTCCTTTTCCGGTAAGAAAACGCAGTTAAACAGGATTAAGTGACTTGTCCAGGATCTCATAGCCAGTATGTATATGAGGCTAGACTTGAATTTAGGAAGGTAACTTCAAGCCTGTTACTCTAGTCATTTTGCCTCCTATTTACCCTGAGGAATTGGATTCACAGACCAAATTCTTTCATTGGAAGGAATTGTCAAGTTAGAAAGATCAAAGAATCACAGGATTCTGAGGTTTCAAAGAACATTAGATACCAGGTAGTGTAAATATATACAACCAGAAATGTCATCAACAAGATCCCCAACAAAATTCAAACAAGCATGTCTTGAAGATCTATTTAAGGGAAGTCAGGACCAAAAAAAAGTACACTCCACAATAGAATGACTCTATTTACTACAAAGTTTTCTTTTGCATTAAAACTAAAGCTTCTTTGTAAAGTCCATCCTACGTTTTGAGTTCTAGTATCTTCAGTCAAGTAGAATAAGTCTATTCCTTCAACATATTTAACACCACTGTTTGCATAAGATAATATATCACATAGCTAAAATTTATTCCATTAATTGAATTAAAATTAACTGTTTTATTGAAAAAATATTTCTAAAATGTATTACACCATTCCCTCCCAAAATGGCATTTGTTCAATTTTTGTAATATTCCAAAGTAGAAACATGACTTTAGTCTTTGAGTAATTTTTAACTGTCTAGATATCACAAATATCAATTATTGTAACTTTCCAAAGTAGAAACATGACTTTAGTCTTTTGACGAATTTTTAACTGTCTAGATACATTTACCCATAGACTAAATGACTTTTTTTTAAGAGCTAGGGGTGTTTTCTTCCTGTGATTCAATTACCTATGATTATATTACTTAAACAACAGATTTTAATTCTTATTAATTTTATTTTATTTCATTTCATTTTATTTTATTTATAAAGATTTTGTTTATTTGTAGTTATACAACTTTTCCACTGATATTACTTCCTTGCCTACCATAACAGAACAGCAACCCTCCCCATAACTCCAGGAAAGTGGAGAGTGCTTGTGACAATCCACAGACCAGAACACAGGCCAGGAGATCAGTCAGAGCCTCTCATGAGGTCTTTCTTTACAAGGATTTTTTTTTAAAGATTTTATTTATTTTGAGTTTTACAATTTTTCCCTCATCTTACTTCTCTCCCCCCTCCCCCCGCAGAAGGTGATTTGTCAGTCTTTACATTGTTTTCATGGTATACAATGATTCAATTGAATGTGATGAGAGAGAAATCATATCCTCAAAGAAGAAACATAAAGAAGAGATAGCAAGATCAGAAAAAAAAGATATCAATTTTTTTTTTCTAAATTAAAAGAAATATTCCTTGGCCTTTGTTCAAACTCCACAGTTGTTTCTCTGGATTCAGATGGTATTCTCCATTGCAGATAGCCTCAAATTGTCCCTGATTGGTGCACTGGTGGAATGAGGGAGTCCATCAAGGTTGATCATCTCCCCCATGTTGCTGTTAGGGTGTATAGTTTTTCTGGTTCTGCTCATCTCACTCAGCATCAGTCCATGCAAATCCCTCCAGGCTTCCCTGAATTCCCAGTTCTCCTAGTTTCTAATAGAACAATAGTGTTCCATAACATACATAGTCCACAGTTTGCTAAACCATTCCCCAATTAAAGGACATTTGCTTGATTTCCAGTTCTTTGCCGCCACAAACAGGTTTGCTATGAATACTTTTGTACAAGTGATGTTTTTACCCTTTTTCATCATCGCCATAGGATAGAGACCCAGTAGTGGTATTGATGAATGAAAGAGTATGTACATTTTTATTGCCCTTTGAACATAGTTCCAAATTTCTCTCCAGAAAGATTGGATGAGTTCACAGCTCCACCAACAATGTAATAGTGTCCCAGATATCCCACAACCCTTCTGACAATGATAATTATCCTTTCTGTTCATATTGGCAAATCTGAGAGGTGTGAGGTGTTAACTTAGAGAAGCTTTAATTTACATTTCTCTAATAAGTAATGATTTAGAGTGATTTTTCATATGACTATGGATTGCTTTGATCTCCTCATCTGTAAATTGCCTTTGCATATCCTTTGACCAATTGACAATTCAGGAATGGATTTTTTAAAAATATGACCCAGTTCTGTGTATATTTTAGAAATGAGTACTTTGTCAGAAACAGTAGAAAAGATTGTTTCCTAATTTACTACATTTCTTTTCATCTGAGTTACAGTGGTTTTGTCTGTGCAAAAGCTTTTTAATTTAATGTAATAGAAATCACCTAGTTTGTTTTTAGTTATGGTCTCCATTTCTTCCTTAGTCATAAACTTCCTCCCTTTCCAAAGGTCTGACTGGTAAACTAGTCCTTGATCTTCTAGTTTGCTTATAGTATCGTTTTTTTATGGCTAAATCCTGTATCCGTTTAAGTCTTATCTTGGTATAGGGTGTGAGGTGTTGGCTTAATCTAAGTTTCTTCCATACTAACTTCCAATATTCCCAGCAGATTTTATCAAAGAGAGAGTTTTTATCCAAAAAACTGGACTCTTTGGCTTTATCAAATAGCAGATTCCTATAATTGTTTCCTGCTATCACAACTAGTCTATTCCACTGTTCTACCAATCTTTTTCTTAGCCAGTACCAGACAGTTTTGATGACTGATGCTTTACATTATAATTTTAGATCAGGTAGGGCTAAGCTACCTTCTTTTGCATGTTTTTCACTAAATCCAAGGAAATTCTTGACATTTTATTTCTCCATATGAATTTACTTACAACTTTGTCTAACTCATTAAAATAATTTTTTGGAATTTTGATTAGTAAGGCACTAAACAGGTAGTTTAAATTTTGTTAGAATTGTCATTTTTATTGTAATGGCTCTACCTATCCATGAGCAGTTGATGTTTGCCCAGTCATTGACATTGAAATCTGATTTAATTTGTGTGAGAAATGCTTTATAACTGTTTTCAAAAAGTTTCTGAGTCTGCCTTGGCAAACAGACTCCCAGGTATATTATATTGTCCAAGGTTACTTTGAATGGGATTTCTCTTTCAAGCTCTTTCTGCTGTATCTTGCTAGTCATAGTTAAAAAAGCTGAGGAATTATGAGGGTTTATTTTAGATCCCGCAACTTTATTAAAATTAGTAATTGTTTCCAGTAGTTTTTTGATGATTTCTTGGGATTCTCTAGGTATACCATCATGGCATCTGCAAAGAGTGAGAGTTTTGTCTCTTCCTTCCCGATTCTAATTCTTTCAATTTCCTTTTCTTCTCTAATTGCTGAAGTTTACAATTTCTAATACAATATTGAATAGTAGTGGTGATATTGGGCATCCATGTTTCACCCCTGATCTTATGGGTATATCTCTAGCCTATCACCACTGCATATATGCTTGTTGATGGTTTCAGATAGATACTGCTTATTATTCTAAGTTACAGACCATTAATTCCTACACTCTTTAGTGTTTTTAGTAGGAATGGGTGCTGTATTTTGTCAAAAGCTTTTTCAGCATCTATTGATATGATCATATAATTTCTGACAGGTTTGTTGTTGATATGATTGATTATATTAATAGTTTTCCTAATATTGAACCAACCCTGCATTCCTGGGATGAATCTTACTTGATCAAAATATATTATCCTAGTGATAACTTGTAATTGTTTTGCTAAAATTTTATTTATGCTTTTTGTATCTATATTTATCAGGGAGATAGGTCTCTAATTTTCTTTCTCTGTTTTAACTCTTTCTGGTTAAGGTATCAGCACCATATTGGTTTCATAGAAAGAGTTAGGCAGAGTTCTGTCTTCCCCTATTTTTCCAATGTGTTTATGAAAAATTGGAACAAATTGTTCCTTAAATGTTTTGTAGAATTCACTTGTGAATCAAGCAGGCCATGTAGATTTTTTCTTAGGGAGTTCAATGATGGCTTGTTGAATTTCTTTTTCGGAGATAGGGTTGTTTAGGTATTTAATCTGCTCTTCATTTAAGCTGGGCAACTTATATTTTTGTAAATATTCTTTCATTTCACTTAGATTGTCAAATTTATTTGCATAGAGCTGGGCAAAATAATTCTGAATTATTACTTTATTTTCCTCTTCTTTGGTGTTGAGGTCACCTTTTTCATTTATGATACTAGCAATTTCATTTTCTTCTTTCTTTTTCTTTATCAGATTTCTTAGAGGTTTATCAATTTTATGGGTTTTTCATAAAACCAGCTCTTGGTTTTATTTCTTAATTCAAAAGTATATTTGCATTCAATTTTATTAATTTCTCCTTTAATTTTTAAAATTTCTAATTTGGTATTTAATTGAGGATTTTTATTTTTTTCTTTCTCTAATTTTTTAGTTGCATATTTTTATTTTATCAATTTCCTCTTTATCTAATTTATTCATTTAAGCATTTAAAGATATAATATTTCCTCTGACAGACACTTTGAGTGAATCCCATAGGTTTTAGTATGTTGTTTCATTATTGTCATTAAATATGATAAAATAATTCTTTCTATAATTTGTTGTTTGATACACACACTATTTAAAATGAGATTATTCAGTTTCCAATTAATTCTGGGTCTATATCTCCCTGGCCCAATATTGCATATGGTTTTATTGTATTGTGATATGAGAAAGACATATTAACTCTTTCTGCTTTTCTGCAGTTGATCATTAGGATTTTATGCCCTAATACATGGTCAGTTTTTGTATGAGTGCCATGTCCTGCAGAGAAAAATGTATATTCTTTTCTATCCCTATTCAATTTCCTCCATAAGTCTATCATATCTAGTTTTTGTAACAATCTATTTACCTCTTTAACTTCTTTCTTGTTCATTTTATGATTCAATTTATTTAGATCTGAGACCCAGAGGATGAGATCTCCCACTAGTGGAACTTTGCTGTCTATGTTTTTCTGTTGTTCTTTCAGCTTCTCCTCTAAGAATTTGGATGCTAACCCATTGGGTGCATATATATACGTATATATACATATATACGTATATATATATATATACACATATATACATATATATATACGTATATATGTATATATATGTGTATATATATATGTATATATATATGCAGTATTGAAACTACTTTATTGTCTATGGTACCTTTTAGGAGTATATAGTTTCCTTCCTTATCTCTTTTAACACTGTCTCTTTTTGCAACTGCTTTGTCTGAGATGGGGATTGCTACCCTTGTTTTTTTTTTCACTTCAGCTGAAGCAAAATATATTTTGCTCCAACCTTTTACCTTTATTCTCTCTCTCTCTCTCTCTCTCTCTCTCTCTCTCTCTCTCTCTCTCTCTCTGTATATATATATATATATATATATGCTTCAAATGAGTTTCTTGTAAGCAGCATGTTGTAGAATTCTGGTTTTAATTCACTATGCTATTCCCTTATGGTTTAAGGGAGAGTTCATGCTATCTTCCCTCTGTTTGTATTTTTCCCCTTTTTTGCCCACCTTTATCCATATTCCCCACTATTTTGTTTCTGAATACCACCCCCTTCAGTGTGTTTGCACTATTATATCCACCCCACCCTTTTCTTTCCTCTTTTACTTTTTCCCCTTCCTTTCCTTCTGTCAGTTCCACTTTTCCTCCCTCACTGTCTCTGCACCCCTTTTTTCTCCTTTTAATACTGGAAAGGTAAGTTTTTTTTTTTTTACGTTAATTGAGAATGTGTATGACTTAACTTTAAGTCATGTCTACTGAGAAGAAGATTCAGGTGTTTCTCATCTCCTCCCTTCTTCCCCTCTAATACCATAGGTCTTTTGTACCTCTTAATGTAATGATGTTTACCCTATTTAATCCTCTCCCTCCTACTGTCTCCTTCCTATCTGCTTTTTTAAGGAGGAAGTGTTTTTAAAGCATTCTATCTGAGTCATAGAACATTCTGAGTATCCATCAGTTCTAGATAAGTATGTTCTACCTAATAGAGTTACAATTCTTGAGAGTTATTAGAGTCTTTCTCACAAGTAGGGTTATAGTCACTTTCATCCCATTGGATAGCAGTCTGATGGATAAGTCATGAATGTCCATCACTTCTGGTTAGGTGTATTATCTCTGCTTGCTTTACAATTTTCAAGAGTTATGAGAATCTTTTTCCCACATTGGGATATAGTCAATTTCATCTTATTAGATAACAGTTTTTTTCTTCACCCCCCCCTTTTTTTTTAGCTTTTCATGTGTCTCTTGAAATTCCTGATTGATGTCCAAATTTTCTATTTAGCTCTGGTCTTTTCATCAGGAACTTTTGGACTTCTTCTATTTCTTTAAATGTCCATCTTTTCCCCTGAAAAATAAGGCTCAGCTTTGCGAGATAGTGAATTCTTGGTTACATTCTAAGCTCCCTTGCTTTTCAGAATATATTGTTCCAGCCTCTTCAATGCCTTAATGTTGATGCAGCCACATCCTATGTAATCCTTACTGTGGCTCCTTATTTAAATTTAATGGTTGGTTGCAGGATTTTCTCTTTTATCTGATAGTTCTGGAATTTGACCACAACATTCCTTGGTGTTTTCATTTTAGGATCTCTTTCTGTAGGGGATCGATGTATTCTTTCAATAACTGCTTTGACCTCTGGTTCCATGATATCAGGGCAATTTTCCATCATTAGATACTGCAATATTAAATCCAGGCTTTTTTTCTCTTCTTTGTTTTCATGAAGTTCTGTAATTCTCATGTTGCCCCTCTTGGATCTTTTCTTGAGGTCAGTGGTTTTACTGATGAGGTATTTTATATTTTCTTCTATTTTTTTCTATTTTTTAAAAAGGCTTTTGATGTCTTGTGAAGTCATTAGTTTCTACAGACTCCATTCTTTTTTTTTTTGAGAGAGGGGTTTTCTTCATTTAACTTTTTGCAACTCCTTTTCCAATTGGTCAATTCTATTTTTGAAAAAGCTTTCCATTTGACCAATTGAGGTTTTGAGAGAAATATTTCCTACTTGCATTTGCCCAATTGAGGATCTGAGAGAATTATTCTTATTTTGTGTTTGTCCAGTTTTATTTTCCACTGATTTGTTTTCTTTTGCAAGGTGTTAATCTTCTCTTGGGTTTCTTTTCCCAAATTTTCCAATTGATTTTTAAACTCCTTCCTAATTTGTTCAAGGAAGTCGTTCTGTGCAGGAGACCAGATCATATCCCCCTCAGAGGTTTTAGGTCTCTCTGAGTTAGGGTCTTTTCCTTCCAAGAAATTTTCTATGGATCCATCTTTCTGCTGACCTTTTTTCTTTTTGCTAAGACCTTGAGTTGGGAAGGGGCTGGTTCATAGAAGTTTGGTGTTGGGATCTCTAGAGGTTTTACTCACTCAGTGCAATATCTCCAACTGGCCAGTAAGGGGTTCTAGAGGATTTGCTCACTGAGTGTAATATCTCCAACTATCCAGTAGGGGGTGCTCGTGGCTTATCTAGAGTGTCTGTGACTTTGATTGAGGCCTTCTCCCTTGGCCTGAAGGTAGTGATTGAAGCTGTTAAATACTTTTGTCTCAAATCAACGGTGTGTTTTACCTTGGGGTGAGGTCATCCCTCTCCCTATTGTCAGCTGAGTTGGTTCTTCTGCTCACAGATCTGTGCCTACTGCAGAAGTAGTCTGTAATTTTGTCTTTTCTGGGAAGAGGCTTCAGCCCTAATTGGAGGCATGGGCTTAGAGTTCCTCCTGACCAGGTGCCGGGTTTTTATTTACAACGCCGGCTTCTTTATGCTAGTCCGTCCTCTTACTCACCAGTCCAATGCGTGATGAGTCTTCGGGGTACCTCCGGCCCCCACTCTTTGATGGGGAAAGAACCAGACAGAGCGCCTGAGGTGGGTCATGAGTCTTTATTCTTCTGTGATCACATTCCCGCTCCCCCCCACCTCTCAGCAGACACTTTTATCCCCTCTGTCCTCCCTCCCATGAACTCTTACTCAATGAGGGGCCGAGTTCTGTAACATTCCCTTATAAGGTGATTATGTTTCCCCCTCTAAGCGACCGCCAAGCCTCTTCCCCCCGCCCCCAACATCTCCCCCTTTCTCTTTTACAAGGTTATCACTTGGTGTGACCTTAAGCGGTGCTGAGGTTAGCCTTAAGCGGTGTCATTTCTACTGGCCTCTGATAGCCGGGGGCGAGGAACCCTGTCTTAGGTCATTTCCTTCAACCCAGGACCTTGCCCGTCCTAGGCGCCCAACACCCTCAGGGCCTGTCTTAGGTGGCTGGGTCAGGAGAAGTTGCCCGTCTTGGGGTTTACCTCGTCTTACCCCTAGGTGTCACATGTCATGCATGGCGGCTAGCCAGACTTGGGGATCCGCCGGGGGCGAGGAACCCTGTCTTAGGTCATCTCCTTCAACCCAGGACCTTGCCCGTCTTAGGTGGCTGGGTCAGGAGAAGTTGCCCGTCTTGGGGTTTACCTCGTCTTACCCCTAGGTGTCACACGTCATGCATGGCGGCTAGCCAGACTTGGGGATCCTCCCCCGTCTCCATGGCCATGAAGGCTTTCTGAGTAAGAAGCATATAGCCCCTCTGTCGCCTAGCTAGGCGGCAGAAACAGACAACAAGTAGGGTGATTCCCAGAATCAGCGTCCTTGTTCACCCTCAAGGGGGTATCCTCCCGCCATCTGGCAATCCCTTCATGGTATGGGATCCTCGATGTCTTCCCCTGTGGCCACACATGAGGGGCCCCACCGAGGCAGAAGGGAGCCCCATCGATGTATTGGTCACTAGCAGGCGAGGGTAGATCGGGGAGTTCCGTGCTACCGGAAGGGGAGAGGGAATAACTCGGAGTATTCCCCATGTCAGATTTCCTTCAGATGGAGCACCTCCAAGGATCCCTATGATGATCAGAAGGCCTGAAAAAGAAAGAAATTCCTCTCACCCCGTAGGGTTGGGCATTAATCAAGGTCTCTTATCTTGTAAACAGGGAGCCATCTTTCTGGCTCTTCTATCTTATCCTCGGGATGAAATGACAGGTGGCCCTGTCTTCTGTTCTTTACCGTTACAGGGCCATGCCAACCTCCCTCTTCATCTCTCCACATGACTTTAGAGCCTGGTAGGGCCTTGGTGGGAGAGGGCAGGAGTGTTGGTTCTTTCTTAGCATGTCCTTTTGGGGAGAAAAATCTCTGGGCGGCTGTAGTGCCGTCATCCCTGACTTGTAGGAAATTCATGGTAAATAGTACCTGAGACAGGTCTGAATGGGTCAGTGACCTGCCAACTCCCCCTTTCTGTTTAAAAAGCGTAGTTTTGAGTGTGCGATTTGCTCTTTCTACCAAAGCTTGGCCAGTGGGATTGTAAGGGATCCCGGTGGAATGGGAAATGGAAAATTCTTTGCAAAAGGAAGCAAAGGCTCTCGAGATGTAGGCAGGCCCATTATCGGTTTTGATAGCCGAGGGGACGCCTAAGACAGCCATCTGGGCATATAGATGTGAGGGAGCGTGTTTAACCGCTTCTCCTGGCTGTAGAGAGGCGAAGGTGAAGGAGGAGAAGGTGTCCACCGAGACATGGATGTACTTACGACCCAGGTGAGTAATGTCCATCTGCCAAAGAGCATTGGGGCCGTCCCCACGTGGGTTAGACCCCTCTGCGGGGAGGGCTTGTCTAAAGGGAGCACAAGAAGTGCAGGAGCGCACAATTTGGCGAGCCTCCTTCCGGGGAATGCTGTATAGGCGCCGGAGCGACCTGGATGACAAGTGATACTTACCATGTGCCAGCTGGGCAGGTGTGGACAGGTTTAACAAGAGAGCCCTATCTGCCTCCGCATTGCCCTGGAATATGGGGCCGGTGGAAGAAACGTGAGAGCGCACGTGAAGAACAAACAGGGGGTGGTTTCTATCACGGAGGGAGGATTGCAGCTGTGTAAGGAGTGGGCTAATGGAAGAAGTCGAGGAAATGAAGGCATCTTCTAAACGAGGGATTAGCATGGCACAATACATACTGTCAGTAATAAGATTAAAAGGGGTGTCTCTGTAGAGACGGAAAGCCTGAAGTATAGCATATAGTTCATTCTTCTGAGTGGAGTCAAAGGGGGTATCAAAAATCCAGGTGGCGGGTCTAGCAGGGTCATGGACCACAGCACGGCCCAACCTGGTAGCGTCAGTGAAGACATTAGGGCCGGTCACTGGTTCTGGGGACACTAGAGGGTGCAGGCGGGAAAGGTGCAGTTCAGCGAACACTCTAACCACGGGAGGTGGCGTGAGTCTGGTCTGAGAGAGGGTAGTCAGGACAGTGGCCCAAGCGATAGATCTATCAACTAGCGAGTGGGTCACCTCCTCTGGGAGGGTAAAGTTGAGGACAGGCAAGAGGCCAAAGAGACGCTGGCATCGCTCTGAGGCCTGAAGGCAAAATAAGGCCAGGGCCTCCCACCGGTCCCGGATGATGCTCTTAGTGGTCCGGGGGTATAGCCATTCAAGGCATCCATGTCTCTGGAATAAACATCCCCAGCCCAGGTAACTGTCCCCCAGTGTGTGGAAGAGGACAGGCGACTCCGGGTCGTATTGAACCAAGAAGGAAGAGGTTCTGCGGAAAATTTCTGAGAGCGCCTGTCTTGCCTGGGGGGTCCAACTTCTAGGGGATGACAGATGGGAGTCGCCTTTAAGGACATCATATAGAGGTTGCATTAAGGAGGATGGGAGGGGCATAGCGGGACGCAGCCACTGTATGGTGCCAACAAGCCTCTGAAAATCATTAAGAGTAGTATATCCCTCGATGTTGATCGGAGGAAGTGCCCTACTAATCTTTCCTGGAAAAATCCTATGCCCCAAGTAATCATAGGGGAAATCCATCTGTACCTTTTCCGGGGCTATGTGAAGCCCCTTCTCGCGGAGGACATGGGTGGTGCGTTGCAAGCAAGCCCGAGCCCCCGTCACAGAAGGTGCTGTAATCAAGATATCATCCATGTAATGTATGAGCATGCAATTCGGGAATTCTTTTCTGATAGGATGTAGCAGAGTATCCATGTAAAGCTGGCACAGGGTGGGGCTATTGGCCATTCCCTGCGGTAGGACGGTGAACTGATAACGTTTACTGGGGGCTTGGAAATTGATCGCGGGGAGGGAAAAGGCAAATTTTTCTTTGTCCTCCGGGTGGAGGGGAATGCTATAGAAGCAGTCTTTAACATCAATCACTATAATAGTCCACCCTTGCGGGACTGCAGTGGGCATAGGGAGACCAGGTTGGAGGGTCCCCATGGGTACCATGTTGGCATTTACTGCCCGAAGATCAATCAACATTCTCCAACTCCCCCCTTTCTTTTTTATGACAAAGACGGGGGAGTTATACGGGCTAAGGGACGGTTCCACTTTGTTCTCGTGCAGGAGGGTCATTACTATGTCTGTGAGGGCGATGAGCTTTTCTTTTGTCAGGGGCCACTGCTCAACCCAAATAGGTTTCTTATTAATCCATGTTATTCTGGGGGAAAAGCTCATCTCTAGAGTGGCCCCAATTAATTTCCCCGCAGGCTATCAGGGGTGGCAAGTGTCAGGTTAAGCTGGCTCAAGATATCTCTACCCCATAATGCATAAGGGAGGTCGGGTAGGCACAGTGGGGTGAAGAGTCCAGATTCTTCCAAAGCTGACCACCGTAAGGCGTGTGCTGCTTTCATGGCAGATCTATTGCCCCCCACCCCCGTCACTGCTTGAGGGCTCTGTAGGAGTGGCCACTCGCGCCTCCACTGTCCCCTATTTATGACAGAGCAATCGGCTCCAGTGTCAATTATCCCTTCGAGCTTCTGATTTTCCACCGTGACGGTTAACAGTGGTCGCCCAGAGCTGACCGGGTGGACCCAGTTCACATGAGCGGGAGGGGTCCGCAAGGGCAGCGCCTTTCCTACCTCTTGGCCCTGTTTTACCAAGGTGGGAAAGGGGTGGGGGTTTGTGACCCTTACGGATGTGGGACTTCCGGGACCAAAAATGACCTGGGTATGGGTGACTAAGTCCACACATCTCTCAGCCCCTGTGATGAGCGCTGGGAAAATATTTAGCTCAATGGGAATCATTGAGGTTTCCCAAGGCCCGATCTCTCTCTGCTGTGTCCCTTCTCTATAGTCAACCCTCACGGGGATAGTCACAGTGATGGGGCCGCTGTCTTCGAGCACGGGGGGGGGGGGGCCCGCGGCCGGGCCCCTCCCTTTCCCTTTTCCCGACTTCCCTTTGGATCGGCAGAACCTGGCTATGTGACCTGGCTTTCCACAGGAATAACAGGTCGGAACTGAAGTGGAGGGGGGCCGCTGCCTGCACTGTGCTTTGAGGTGCCCTGGCTTTCCGCACCCAAAACAGGTGGGTCTCACCTGCATACCGCGAAGGGCGGTCAGGAGGCTATCCTCCCGGTTCTCCATGGCAGTCACTAAGGCTTGAATTGAATCCTCGCTGGGCATGTCCAGCAATTTGTCAACAATTCCTTCTAATGAAGCGTCAGGGGGAAGGCTGCTAATGGCTGCGATCCCTTTGGGGCGAAGACCCTCTTTAATCAATTGTTTCATAAGTAGATCAGATCCCGGGGTGTCTCCCATTATACGAGTCACTGTCTCTTTAACCTCGTTCACAAATGAGAGGGGTGTCTGATCTGCTCTCTGCTTCAGCCCAACCAACTTCTGTGTGGCTCTCCCCCCTTTCATGGCTCCAATCTTATCCCAAGCTGCAACATGTGTTTCTTTAACAGTCTCTAGCTCAAACTGGCCATACTGGGCCTGAACAGCAGGGTCGGTATAGGCTCCAGTTCCACACAGGAGGTCAATGGCTAAATCCAGGGGAGTATAACCCCGGGATTTTGCCAGCTTAGAGGCCTCTCTGCGGGCCTGAGCCTTAAAAGCTAAATATAAGGAGGCATCTAGGCACGCGGCTGCAATTTCGTCAAAGTCAGCAGGGGTCCAAGGGTGCGTAGCAAAGAGGTTTTGCATCAGTCTTTTTACATAAGGGGAGCTTGGGCTGTATTTAGTCACGGCCTCCTTAAGTTCCTTAAGCATCTTAAAAGGGACAGGGCGGTAGTCTCGGGCTCCGGTAAGGGGGTCCGTAAATACTGGGTAGAGGCCCCAGTCATCCCAATCCACCTCCTCCCCTTTCTCTATGGCTATGGAGGCACTCGCGGCAAGTAGGCCGGATGGGCGGAGCCCTTGAGGGGATCTCTGAAGGGCGGACAAGGAACACGGGGGATTTTTGCCTCTGTTTCCTGGCTGGGCCGCCAAGCCTGGGGCGCGGCAGCTGTCCAATCAGCGCGGACTCCTCCCTCCTCGTCAGCAGCCTCCCGGTCCCACCTACTCACGCTCCTCTTCCTGCCACCCCTGAGGACTGTTTGCACCCCTCCCTTCCCGCGCTCGGAAACTTCCGGCCCTGACTCTCTAAGTGTGCCACATTCATCGCCCTCCCCCTTTTCATTCTGTCTCGGTAAGGAGGGGCATGCGGCATTTTCTTCTCCCTGGGGGCCCCTTGTTCCGCCATTGTTTCTTCTAAGTTCCTCCCACGGATACAGGGGAGGGGGTGGCCTTCCCTCTTCCTCTGAGCCCTCTGAATCCGATCCCGCCAACGAGCTACCCACCTGAGTGCTGATTGTTCGTGCCAAAGTCACCTTCTGGGGATGCAGGGCTGCATCCACTATCTTATACACTGTAAAATCCTTGGGGGTCAGTTTTCCCGGGCAGGTGTCATTATAGGAGGCCATCTGCTGCCCTACCACCTTCCATTTATCTGGTTGGATCCCACTATGTTGCACCCAAGGGCAGATGTTCCAGATATTCTCAACAAAAGCACGGCACGTCTTGATAGGTAATTTACGGCCATGCTTAGCGCAGAGTTTATAAAGCTGCGCTGCAACGGCCTCTTTTTCCTCCGGCTCAAAGGCGGGAATACTATTCTGGCCCCCCATGCTGTCTACTAGCCGAGGCTGCAATCCTAACAGGTGGCAGAACTGGAAAGTTCCCGTTCGGCAAAAGAGAAGGAGGCAGCAGGGCACAATCAGACAGGCCAGCACGGCAAGGAGCGTGATTAGAGCAGAAGGAGAAAGAAAGCATAGTCAACACAATAGGGATATGTCCCTCAGGCAATATCTGAGAGTAAACGCCCTCTCCTTCCTCCCGGTCAGAAACGACCGAGGCTGTCTGGAGAATCCGACCAGCGGATTCAGACGTTCCCTAGCAAAATCAGGTCCCGGGTTTCGGCACCACTTGCCGGGTTTTTATTTACAACGCCGGCTTCTTTATGCTAGTCCGTCCTCTTACTCACCAGTCCAACGCGTGATGAGTCTTCGGGGTACCTCCGGCCCCCACTCTTTGATGGGGGAAGAACCAGACAGAGCGCCTGAGGTGGGTAATGAGTCTTTATTCTTCTGTGATCACATTCCCGCTCCCCCCCACCTCTCAGCAGACACTTTTATCCCCTCTGTCCTCCCTCCCATGAACTCTTACTCAATGAGGGGCCGAGTTCTGTAACATTCCCTTATAAGGTGATTATGTTTCCCCCTCTAAGCGACCGCCAAGCCTCTTCCCCCCGCCCCCAACAACCAGGGAAGCCCGGGGATGATGTCCGCACCAGAACTCTCCCCCCAGCCCTGTCAGTAAGCTCCAACAACAATGGCTCTGCTCCCTAGTTGACCCAAGTCCCAGCAGTCAGTCCATCAGTTGATTAAACAGATCTGGCTCTCTAGCTCTCAGGCTCATGGGCTCCATCCCTGTAGCTAATCAGGCTGATCCGTGGCTGATCTGCCCTTGGCACCCTGACTCACCCACGACTGCCGAAGACAAATCCTGAGGTAGATGTTCTTTCTCCTGGCTCTTCTTTCTGGGTTTTGTTAATCAGATTTCTGTTAAGAGGTTTGTTTCATATCATAGATGGAGAAAGATCTGGACACTTTAGAACTGTGCCTGTCTTCTCTCTGCCATTGTGGCCAGAAGTCAATTCTTATTTATTTTAAAAGATTATTTAGGTAATTGTTGCAGCTGAGAATTCTCATTCCCTAGAAACTAATTTTGAACCTCATTGATTATAAGTAATGTCAGTTCTCAGAAAACAGACACATATGTACATATATATATATATATATGTGTGTGTGTATATGTATGTATATATATGTATATATATACATACATATATATATATATATATATATATATATATATATATATATATATATATATATATATATAACTGGATCTATACTTGAAATTTTCCTAGATAGTTAGGTGCTGTTAATGCTATATATAGTTATATGAAACATGTTCCAAATCATTTTTGATCAGAGAAATGCAAATTAAAACTATTTTGAGGTATCACCTCACACATAAGAGATTTACTAAGATGGCAAAAAAGGGAAAACGATCAATGTTGGAGAGATTATGGGAGGTTTGGGACATTAATGCATTGGTGGCGGAGTTGTGATCTGGTCCACCCATTTTGGAGAGCAATATGCACAAATTTAAATAAAACTGCTCATACCTTTTGTTCCAGCAATTCCAATTAAAGATCTATATCCAGAAGAAATCATAAAAAATGGAGAAAGTCCCACATGTTGCAGAATATTCATAGCAGTTCTTTCTGTAGTGGCAAAGAATTGGAATTGAGAGGATGTCCATCAGTTGGGGAAAGGTTAAATGGTTAATGAATATTATGGCATACTATTTTTCTATAAGAAGCCATAAATGGTCAAACTCTAGAGAAGGATGGAATGAATTATAGGATCTGATAATGAACTAAGGGAGGAAAACCAAGAGAACAATATACACATCAATGACAGCATTGTGAGATGATCAACCCTGATGTATGCAACTCCTTTCAGCAGTTCAGAGAACTAGGACAAACCTATTAGACTAGCTACAGACAATGCTATCCCCATGCAGTGGAAGAAAAACAAAACAAAAGAAAGTAAAAATCCTTCAGAATCTGAGGAACATTACATTCAATTTTTTAAAAAAATGTCACATTTATTTCTTTCCCTTTATCCTAAATATACTGATAAATTTGATTTAAAGAAAGAAAAAAAACCAAAACCAAATAGTATAAAAAATGAATAGTGTGAATGCTGACAGATGAAGATAAAATTAAAACAATTATAGGAGCTATTTTATCCAATTATATGCTAATAAATATGATAATTTAAATGGCAGACTAATATTTAAACAAAAAACTAAATTAACAGATTAACAGAAAAGGAATTAAAACATTTAAATTATCTTGCCTTAGAAAACAAATTTGTTGCAAATTGAAGTATCTCTGAAGTACTACCTCACACTTCTCAGGCTGGCCAATATGACCAGAAAGGACAATGATCAATGTTGGAAAGGATGTAGGAAATCTAGGACACTAATACATTGTTGGTGGAGCTGTGAACTCACAATTTAAAGATTACTTTAAACATGTTTATCAAAATATGTATGTATGTACAATGCTAACCTAACTGTTCACCATTGAGTGGAGGGGGGTGGGAGGGGAGGGTGGAAGGAAATTTTGCAACTTGAAAATATGTATTAGCAAATGTATGAAAAATATATATATATATATATAAATTTTAAATTTTAAAAGAGAAGAGAAAAAATTATTCCAATGCCAGATAGATTTCAAACCTAATTATTCCAAAAAATTAAGTAGCAATGAATCCCAGTAACAAATAGATAAAAAAACCTATAAAATATCTTTAATTATGCAATTATGGTTTTGATACTTAGGGAGAACAAAAATAGAGAAAACAAGTTACAATGCTATATCCTGCTGGCAAGGATATTACAGCAATATATCACAAAGATTGTACACTATATCAGGAATTTAGACTAAAATGCAAGGATGGTTCGATATTAGCATAATTGACTATTACTTTTTAAAAAAAACAATTGCAGAAAAATTGACAAACTAAAATACTAGGACAATATAGGTATCAATGGCAAGTAGTATCTAATTGAAACCAAGCATAAGCATTATCTATAACTTTGAAGCCTTTCAAGAAAGATCAAGGATAAAGCAAAGATGTCCATCACTGCCACTTTTTTCAATATTGTTTAAAAATATTAGCTATAACAATAAGATGAGAAAAAATGAAATAATAATAGACAATGAAGAAACAGAGCTGTCATTCTTTGCATATGATATGTTGGCATACTTAAAAAATTCTGGAATATCAAGTAAAACTCTTATTAAGTAATTAACAGTAAGTAATTAACACTTCAAAAAATTACTGGATATATAATAAACCTACATAAAGATTTAGCATTTCTATACATGACCAACAAAACCCAACAAAAAGAGATAGAAACAGAAACACCATTTAAAAGTCACTGCAGACAATATAATGTATTTATTTATTTATTTCCCCATGTATGAGATGCACCTTAATTTGAGGGCCTGAAATTTAAAAAAAAAAAATGAACTCAAGTTTTATTCATCATAAAACTCATTACCACACCTCATCACTATCAAAACTCCTATGCATCAACTTGTCCTCATCTGTGTTTGATGATGAATCACTGTCTTCTTATATTGCTTCTTCCTCAATTCGATCTATGGCATTTGAAATGCCACACTTTTAAAATGACTTGACAATGATCTCAAACTTGATATGATCCCAACACTGTACAAAACTCTCATCTGAGCCATTTCTGGACAGAAAGTGGCAAAACATAACCTAATATACTGGTAACAAACGAGAAACAATGAGCTCAAAGATAGCAAGTGTGAAAAAGCAGAAAATGCAGTAAAAAAATCTACAACAACAATGTAAATTCAAGCATGAAAAGGAGGGAAATGCAAGGAAAAAATCTACAACTGTATAAGATTTTGAAAAAGAGTACTTGTTATATGTGGGGAAATACAGTAATATATTTTGGAGTCTATTTACTAGGACAAACCCAGTTATTATATGAATATAATTAAAAAAGACTTTTTTTCACATATGCAGATAGTTATAAATTATCAGTGAAATAGCAATTGTTCAAGCTATTAAAATAAAAATGACAAGTCTGCCTTTTAATTTATTTATTCAAGTGCTATACCAAATTAGCAAACAATAATTCTAGGGAGCTAGAAAAATAATAAGATGGCAAAACAAAAGATAAAATACATCAAGAGAATCAATGAAAGAAATGTAAAGGAAAGCATCCTAGAAGTTTCTGATTTCAATATAAATTCCCAAATGACAATAGCAAATCAATCTGATATGGGTTAAGAAACAGAGTGGTGGATAAGTTGAATAGCCCAGTTATGTGACTGTTAAGTTGTTTAGTCACTTCTGACTCTTCATGACCTCAAGGACCAAAGCACTCTAGGCCCTTCCTTGGAGTTTTCTTGTCAAAGATATTGAAATGGCTTTCCATTTCATTCTCCAAGGTATTAACTTTTGTCAGATGTATTTGTCTTCATACATACATACATGTATAATACATGCATATATATATATATATATATATATATGCACACACAAATAATTCGATAGTTTATTGAACTATGTAAGCCCCTCTGCCATAAGGCAATGATCTAGAAGAAGAGATAAAAAGTGATCATAGAAATCTAACATCTGATAAAAGCAAAGATTAAAACTTTGTGGATTTGGGGGTAAGAATTCAACCTTTGACAAAAATTGTTGGGAAAACGGGAAAACAATTTAGGCAGAAATCAGGATTAGACTTATACCTTACACTATATACCAAAAAGAAATCAATGAATAATTTAAACATAAAGGGTGATATATGTAAACTAGACAAGTATGGGAATTAGAGATATATGGATAAGGGAAGAGTTGAGGACAAAAGAAGAGGCAGCATTATGAGAAGCAAGATATATTATTCTGTTTACATGAAATTAGAAAAATATGTGCAAAAGCAAAACTGATTTAGTCAAAATTAGAAGGAAAACAGAAAATTGGATGAAAATTTTGACAAAGTTTCTGATAAAGACCTCATATTTCAAAGATGTAGGGAAGTTTGTTTTTTTTTTTTTGCAAGGCAAATGGGGTTAAGTGGCTTGCCCAAGGCCAGACAGCTAGGTAATTATCAAGTGTCTGAGACTGGATCCGAATGCAGATAGGGCTGGTGCTTTATCCACTGTGCCACCTAGCTGCCCCAGATGTAGAAAATTTAGCCTAATTTATAGAAATAAGAAACATTGCCTATTTGAGAAATGGGAAAATAATATGAACAAACTATTTTAAGAAATCAAAATTATCAATAGTCACATGGAAAAATGTTCTAAATCACTACTGATTAACAAGTTGCCAATTGAAATAACTGTGAGATAGCAACTCACAGTTATCAGACTGACTAATGTGACAGAAAAAATATATGACAATTACTGAAAAATATGTGGAAAAATTGAGACATCAATTTGTTGTCGATTGAATTGTAAACTAGTCCAGTCATTCTGGAGAATAATTTAGAACTATACCCAAAGGGCTCTAAAATCAGCAATACCATTACTAGATCTGTATCCCAAAGAGATCTGTTGAATAAAAATATTAATAGCACTAATTTGTTTCCCAATTTCTTTGTTTTCCAATTCTCTGCAAAGATAATTTTCAACATTCATCTTTGGGCAAACATTTGAGATTAGTAATTTTCTACCCTCTCCCTTTTTACTCCCTTCTCCATGGCAGAATACATTTTTTTATAAGTTGTACAAGCAAAATTGTAGCTAACATATTTCTACACTAATTAAGAAGTACTAGAACTAAGGGGAAAAACATGAGAAAGACAGGGGAAAAAACATAAAAGAAATTTTAAAAAGTGAACATAGCATGTTTTGCTCTGTATAGAGAATCCATAGGTTTTTTCCCTCTGGATGTGCATGGTATTTTGCTTAACAGGTCTCTCCAAATGGTACTTCATTACTGAACTGCTGAGAGGAGGTGTGTAGACTATAGTTGATCATCTCACAATTTTGCTGTTAGTCCATATAAAGTTCTCCTGGCTCAATAGCACTGATTTTTGTAATGGGAAAGAACTAGAAATTACGGGGATGCCCTTCACTTGGGGAATGGCTGAACAAGTTGTAGTGTATGATTATTATGTAGTACTTTGGAAATATAATGAATGATGACTTTGATGATTAAAAAAAGAATAAACATATCTGAATTTATGCAAGTTGAAATGAGCAAAACCAGGAGAACACTATACACAGCACAGCAATATTGTAAAGATCATCCACTGTGAAAGACTTATCTGATCAACAAAATGATTCAAGATAATTTCAAAAGACACTTGGTAAAAAATGAAAAATCTAATTCCTTTTTTCTGTTTTTCTTTCCCAACATAACTAATATAGAATTAAAGTTGCATAACTAAATATGCATATCCTTTCTCAAATTACCTCCTCACTGAGGGGAAAGGGAAAGGAGGGAGAATTTGAAATCCAATTTGTTTTTAGGTTTTTGCAAGGCAAATGGGGTAAATGGCTTGCTCAAGGCCACACAGCTAGGTAATTATTAAGCCTCTGAGGCTGAATTTGAACTCAGGTACCCCTGACTCCAGGACCAGTGCTCTATCCACTGTACCACCTAGCTGCCCCTGATACCCAATTTTAAAACATGCATATATATATATATATATATATATATATATATGTATATATACATACATACATATATATATATATATATATATATATATATGTAATTGGAAAAATATAATGAAGTAAATTTGTTGCTTAGTCATTTCAGTCCTGTTCAAGACTTTATTGGGGTTTTCCTGGCAAAGATATAGGAGTGGTTTGTTATTTTTCTTTTCAGTTTTGTAGATGAGGAAACTGAAGCAAACAGTTTTGAGTGACTTGACAAAGGTCACAAACCTAGTAGGTTCTCAGGATGGTTTGGAATTCAGGTATTTCTGACTCTAGGCTCCACTGTGCCAGCTTGCTAAAAAAAATGAAAGAAAATATTGCTCATTATTAGTGCTTTGTTCTCAAGTTAAAGATGTTTCCTCTGGAACTTTATATACAAAGCCAAGTGTCTTCTCTTCTTTGTAAAACTAAAGGGAGAATTGACTAAGTGGCTTATCAAAACTTTCTATTTTAAAGTATTCTGAAGTCTTTAAAATTTTAAGTATTGAACCTGGCAAGGAGACTGGAGTATCTAATCTGCTCATTTCAGCTATTTTATGGATCAATAGATTTCAGCAGCTGGTGATCATGTGCTGACTGACATCCATCATACAGATGGGCACAATGGATAGACCAGGAATATTGTGGCTGGTTCATTTCACACATACAAAACACCAATGACTATACCACTGCCTGTTTAGGATTATATTGTACACATCAATCATGGTTTCTGTGTCAAAAACTGCTATTACAAGCACTATTCACATTTTAATAACATCAAATGTGGTCTTAAACCTCTACCATCAACTTCTGTAATGTTCACATTACCCTTGGTTAATAGCCTAGAAGTAACTATGAAAGAAACTAAATTTAAATCATTTGCCTGAAGTTGAATAAGTCAGTGGTAGAAAAGCACCTAAAAATAAGGCATTTGAACATCGGGTCTTGAGTACCTTTTCATAATTTCCAGATCTTCAAATTAAGTGAAGATATCTAAAAAGGAACTTGAAATTATATAATATAAACCATCCTCCCCAACTTTAACTTATCTAAAATCTAGAAAATATTGAAAGTTATGTGATGAGATAATTCTCTCTACCAAATTAAATTTGGTCATTTGATCAACTGCCTCATTTTGTAGTTGAGGAAAATGAAGTTCAACTTGAAAATATTTAGTATGACAATAGCAATAAATAATTCATTTATCCATTAAGAATAAGTGTAATAAAATCTCATCATAACATGTAGGCTCTGTTACTTGTTACTTGTATGGCTTTAGCACAGGTCTCAATTTCCTGATGTGGTGGAAGTAACTATCTTGTTAGATTCACTCTACCTTAAAACCACTGATTATAAGCCTCAGAGTATCAGAGATTCAGTTTACAATGGGTCTTATGCATACGTGAATAAAATACTTTATTCCCAAGCTAAGTATTTGAAACATAAATTTGTTGTAACACATATTATGTGTACATTAACGCAGAAATACTAAAGCATTTCCATATTAGTTATGTGAAAGAAAACAGTTAAAAACACATAAACATGCATGTGTCTCTCTAAACTAAGGTTTTTTTTCCAGAATGCATCAAAAGGATTTCTTGAATTTTATTCTGATCATTATGCTTTGGTTCCCTGTCTTTATAGCACAGATATCAGCTTTAGCAATATGCTATATATTCTTGTCTTGACTGACAGACTTTACATAAACATATTTAGCAAATTAATTTACCATTATTCAAAGTAAATGCTTATTTCCACTAAACTTGCATATCGACATACAGATAGTAATAGAAGTATAAAATCATAACATACTTATATATCTATCAACATTTTTATGTTATATACATGTGTCAATATAGACAGCTTTGTGCATATATGTTTTTTCCATGTATAATTTGATATTTGGAGGGAGTTTCTGCAGAAGAAACTCTGCAAATTGGTAATTGCCTCTTCAATTTATAGGGTCAAAGAGATCTGAGAGGTAAATGACCTTTCAAAGAAACATATAGTATGTAAGAGAAAAGGGACTTGAATTTAAGTGATCTTGCCTATGACATCAATCTACATTTTTATAGTACAATGCTATCATAGAGAAATATAAATGAATGCATACTATATGTATATATGGAGAAGATATGTTTTATATATATATATATACATATACATATACATATATATATATATATATGTGTATATATAATGTGCATTGCATACATAGTAATGAATCTAGAGGAGCCTTGGAAATTGGAATTAAGAAGACTTGAATTTCTGAGCAAGAAACTTAAACTGTTTCCCCACAGAAGGCTTCTTACCTTATGCAGAAAAGGTGAAGAACTGAATGAGTAAAGGGACTTTTTTTTTTAGGTTTTTGCAAGGCAAATGCCATTAAGTGGCTTGCCAAAGGCCACACAGCTAGGTAATTATTAAGTGTCTGAGACCGGATTTGAACCCAGGTCCTCCTCACTCCAGGGCTGGTGCTTTATCCACTACATCACCTAGCCACCCCAAGGGACTTCTTATAACCAAAAAATCATAGGTCTAATCCCATTCCATAAACACATACATACATACATACATACATACATACATATTTTTATATAAATATATTATTGGGCTTGAGAAAAATGCAAACCCACTCCAGCATTTGCCAAGTAAATCCAAAACGTGTTCACAGAGTCTGACATTTACTGAACAACAACTCAACAACAACATGCTTAGAAAAATTTAAAGCTATATAATCAAAGTATTTAAGAACTGGGAGACATATTAAAAGTCATTTTACAAATGAGAGAACTGATAGACTTTTAAAGTAGCAACAAGCTAGAAGAAGTGTACATCACTACTGTTTTCTCATTCTTCTATGATGTTTGTTTTCAATTGGCTTCAAAAACTGTTAGTTGATTATTGATTAAAATTTGTTAACAAACAACTGAATGGGTTTTCAGTGGGAATCTATGTGTAATATAGTATCAATCCAGCTCAACATCTGAAACTGCATGAGAAACTAAGGGAATTTAAGCATAACTCCTTTTTATTGTCCTTATTTGCTCTAATTTCAAGCATATTCCATTTACTTGTTTCCAGTAATCAGATCATGTTCTAGAGGGCAACACCTAGAAATGAAAAAAAATATTTTTCCAAATGTTTTTCACATTTCTGAAACATGTAGTTGATTGTGACAGAAGAATGCTGATAATCAATAAACCATTGAAAGTCTTAAGGGCATGAGGGCAGGCATTTACTTTTCTCACAAATTGCTTTCAAGATGTTTCACAGTTTGCCCTCAAGACTCAATGATGCTAGTGTTTCTCTTTACAACTGTACAAAGTCACAGTTTTTGAAGCCAATTGAAAACAAACATTACAATTTCCCCCGAAAAGATTCTTACTTGAACTAAGGTTATATATCACAACTCTTATCCAGATTTACCTATGTGATAATCCTATGCATAAAATAGATGGGAGAATTTCAGATAGTTCCCGAGTCAATACTAACTCTAAGAATTGTATGTGAATTAAGCCACTCAAACTCCTAACTAGTCACATCCACATCCATTTTTCTCACAAGGAAAATTCACTTCCTAACTCCATGCCTTTGTACTGAGCATCCCTCATGCCTAGAATGTACTTTTTCCTCATTTCTGCATATTAGATTCCTTTACTTCTTAGAAGATAAGCATAAACACCCTTCAAATATTACTTGATTGGGTTGTTCACACCTAGTTTATGTTTCTATTACTATTATTGTTATTTATTCAGTCAATAGAGCTTTCAATAAATTGAATTCAACTAGAGAGGATTCTCACTAAATAAAATTTATCAGAATTTAGCATTCTTGATTCTAATGACATCATCTTCCCTATGTCTACCTTCTGCCCTCTGACACTAATACTATTCTGGTTCAGAATCTGATCATGTAATCCAAAGACGCTTGCAATAATCTGCTAGTTGAGTTCCTTGCTTGAATCTCCGATTTCTAGTCCATTTTCTACTAAGCTGACAAAAAGGTCTTTCTAAAATTAAAGCCTATGTCACCTCATACCCTTTATTCCATAAACTCCAAAGATTTTTGGTTTCAGGCAAGTTCTAACTGTGTGACCTTGGACAAGTTACTTAATCCATCTTTCTCTCCTTTTTAGGTTTTTGCAAAGCAAATGGGGTTAAGTGGCTTGCCCAAGGCCACACAGCTAGGTAATTATTAAGTGTCTGAGACTGGATTTGAACTCAGCTACTCCTGACTCCAGGGCCAGTGCTTTATCCATTTTGCCATCTAGCCAACCCTAATCCATCTCTTTTTAGCTATAAAATGGGGATAATAAAAGCACCTACTCTCCTCACCCTTTGTTGTGAAAATAAGTTAAGATAGTACTTTGAAAAACACAGCATAATATTTGGTATTTATTATTGTTGTTATTATTATTATTATTATTATTTTTATTATTATTGGTACTTCCAGGATTGAATGTAAAAATCCTCCTTTTGACTTTTTAAACTTTTGGCTTTTATTACATGGATGCTAAATGTTATTCTAGTCTTCTGATATCTTATTCCCCTCCATATACTCTGAAATACAATGACACTGATTCTCTTGCTGTCTTTTTGAGGGTTTTTTTTGTTTGTTTTCTCAAACACTTCATCTATGGCATTTTTATTGATTGTCTTCTATGCCTTCTATTTATCATTCCTCATCTTTAGTTCCTGATTTTTCTAGTTTCCTTCAGGTCCTATTTAAAATCCCATTTACCATAAAGAGCCTTTCTTGGTCCTTCTTAATCTCAATGACTTTCTTCTGGGATTGTCTCCAATTCATTCTATCTTGTTATTATGTGGTTGTTCACAAGTTGTCTCCCTGATTAGATTATGAACTTTTTGAGAGCAGGGAATATTTGGAACTGTATTTTGCACTTCTTTCTATCTCCAACTGTTTATCACAGTGCCTAGCATATAGTAGAAGTTCAATAAATGAATTGTTTTACAATATCTTTTTTTTAGATTTTAGTAATTGCCATTGTCTGGAATATTTTTACACATATATGTACTTATATGTCTCATCTGACAAAATATATGTTATATGAGAGCAGAAATAGTTTCATTTGTCATTGCATCCTCAACACCAAGCTCTTGGTTGTCTTTCTTCTTCAATAGGACCAAAATGATATTATTAGAATCAAATTATAGGGTATTGAACTGTGACTGAACAGATCAATATTATATCAGAAGACTCTACCCCAAGGCAGGCACAAATACTCCATAAAAACATTTGAGCTGGAAATGTCTCTAAATTTGCAAATTTAAAATTTCTTTTGAGCTACTGCAATTCTGATTCACTCATGAATCTTTGATGCAGGCAGATCATGATGGAAAATGCTTTGCTAGAGTCTACCATATTTAATTTCAATTTCAAAATTCTGCAGAAAGATCTTGAGAATGTCTCTGGCATGTTTCTTCTGATCTCCATGTGATTGCTTGTCTTGTGTGAGGTCTCCATAAAATAGTCTTTAAGGCACACATGTATTTGACATTTGAACAAAGTGACCATCCCATCTGAGTTGCATTCTTTGCAGCAGATTTTGAAGGCTTGGCAGTTAAGCTTGAGAAAGAACCTTAGCATCTACTACTTTTATCTTGTCAAGTGATCTTATTTCTAAGACAATTCAAATGGAAGAGATTCAGTTTTCTGACATGTCACTGATATACTGTTCATGTTTCACAGGCATTCAGGAATGAAGTAGGCACAACAAACCTTTAGTTTGATAGGCAAACTTTAATTTTCCACAATTTGCTTAGGAGTCATTCAAACACTGAATCAGGTCTGGCAATGCATGCTTCAACCTAATCGTAAGTACTGTCAAAGTATAATAAATTTCTCAAAGTTATATTCTTAGTGAAATGTCTGGTTTATTTAGAGAGTACTCAGCCTTCACATCTCAGTCACCTTGCCACTGTATAAGAAGTCAAACTCCTGGGCATCTCTCCCTATATTAATTAAAATCTCAGGAAGACAATGAATGATCAGGATGCTGGAAGACATGTCCTGCCAGAAAGTGAAAGCAAGATATCAAATAGTATATACAAGGATGAATAATTTGATGAATAATTTGGGCAACGTGATATTGTGAAACTTTCATTATCAGACCACAAATGAAATTAATAATTTCCCTATCTTTGTTCTTTCATAAATATTTCTCTCCCCTCCCAGTTCATATTTGTCAGTACCTTAATGGCCTACAACTATAGTTTAGAGACAAGATCTTAAAGAATAAAAGTCCAAATATGTAACCCATAATTATTCTGTCATTTTATTTTAACCTTATATTTAAGGATTTTTACAATTTTAAGGTTCACAGTACATACCTGGAAAATATACTGCCAATGTAAGGGAACTTATCCACAGCATTCAAAATTTTTCTATTTTCTATTGATGATAGTTCCATGTATGGATTGTGTAGTGCTTGACTGGTGAAGAACCTCTGTTTTGTTGTTAATTGTTGGGACAAAATTAACACAGGCAGAAGATGATAGGAATTTTAAAAAGTACTCTTAATTGAATGATTAGGATAACTTGTCCATTTTCCTATATTTATCATGTTTTTTTCCTCTCTTTTTATTTTTTTTAATTTGTTTAGACATTACTAAAATATTCTTATTTAAGAGTAAACATAATATCCCTCTGCCACAAAAATATAAGACCTCAGGAGAAATAAAGTAAAAGAAAGAGGAAATAAATATGTTTCTTTCTGTGTTCTGATACCATCAGCTCTGTCTTGGGTGGATCACTTTCTTTATCACAAGTCCATCATAGAAGTTACTTCCATATATTTCTACATTTGCTATTGCAGATTTTAATTCCCTCCATCATTTCTCCCCACTACTATCTCTTATATTTTCTCTCTCTTTTCGCTCCATCTCTTTCAAAAATGTGCTGTGGGGCAGCCAAGTGGTGCAGTGGACAGAGCACCAGCCCTGGGGTCAAGAGGCCCCAAGCCTACATCCCACCCCAAAGACCCAGTAATCACCCAGCCCTGTGGTCCCAGACAGACCACCTAATCCCAGCATCTTGCAAAAATTTAAAAGAGAAAATGTGCTATATCTTACCAGCCTCTCCTATGATCCTACCCTCTCCTCTATCACCCACATCCCCACCTCCCCTACCCCATGTCTCTTCTTTTTATTTTGGATGTCTATACCCTATTCAATGTGCATGATAATTCCTCTCTGAGCCATTTCCAATGAGAAAGAAGGCTCCCTCGTTCCCCCTCACCTTCCCTCCTTCCATACCATTGCAAAAGCTTCATGAAATATCTTTTATATGAAATGTCTTAGCCTAGTGTACTTTTCCATTCTCTTGCTCTCTCATGTGCCTCAGCTATAAAAGCTACTTCTACTTATCCTTTTAAATGAGAAGGTTCCTATGAGTATTATCAGTATCATCTTTCCATGCAGGAATAAAGGCAGTTCATCATCATTAAGTCCCTCCTAATTTACCCTTCTCGTCCTCTCTCTATGTTTCACCTGAGTCCTATACTTGAAGTTCAAATTTTCTGTTCAGTTCTGGTCATTTCAACAAGAACATTAGAAATTCCCCTGTTCCATTGGAAGTCCATCTTTTTCCTTGGAACAGTATGTTCATTTTTGTTTGGTAGTTGATTCTTGGTTGCATTCCAAGCTCTTTTGCCTACTGGAATATTATATTCCAAGCCCTACAAGCCCTTAATGTAATTGCTGCTAAGTCCTATGTGATCCTAACTGCAGTTCCACGATATTTGAATTGTGTAATTCTGGCTGCTGGTAATATTTTTTTTTCTTTAACTTAGGTGTTCAGGAACTTGGCTATAATATTCCTGGGTTTTCTCCTTTTCCATCTGACCAGTTCTACTTTTTAAAAACATTCTTCTCCTCAATACCTTTTTGATCTGTTTTATATTTTTATTTTATTTTAGTTTTTTTTTTAAAGGCAATGGGGTTAAGTGGCTTGCCCAAGGTCACACAGCTAGGTAATTATTAAGTTTCTGAGGTTGGATTTGAACTCAGGTACTCCTGACTCCAGTGCTGGTACTCTATCCATTGAGCAACCTAACCACATTTTGATCTGTTTTATACATTTGACCTAAGCTGGTTTTTTAACTTTTTATTTTCTTCATCATTTTTTTTGGATCTCCTTGATTAAGTTACTGATTTCATTTTCATGTTTTTCCTGCACCTCTCTCTCATTTCTTTTCCTACTTTTTCTTCTATCTATCTTACTTGATTTTCAAAATCTTTTTTGAGTTCTGTCATAGCTTGAGCCCAATTTCTCTATTTCTTGGAGTTTTTAGAGGCAGAAGCTTGGACTTTCTCATCTTCACTTGATCTTAGCCAAAAGACCAAGAAATGATGACTTTCTCATCTTCACATTGAGTATTTTGATCCTTCATGGACTCAAAGCAATTGTCTATGGTCAGGCATCCTTTTTTTGCTGTTTACTCATTTCTCCAACCTGGGCCTGGTTTGGGGGTATTTCTTGAGCTTTTGAGTTTTTATTGGGACACTCCCCACAAGGAACTCAGTGTGTGAGACTATGACTGCTCTCCTGGTCTATGAATGACCACAAGCTCACCATTCTGCCCCAGAGGCTGTGTGGGGGGGGGATCCCCTGATCTTTGAGGACCTAGAATGCAACCAAGTTGTGAATGTGGTCACAGTCCTAGAGTCCTATTACAGGGACAGAGGACAGATCTCAGCAGTCTCCCTTCACTCCTTTACATTCAGTGGGCTGTACAATCAGGGAATGGCTGCCTGGAGGATTCTGCTGGGCAAATCCATGAGTCTGTTCCATTTCCTGGGATCTGGGCTTCACTGAGTGCCTCAGCCATGCTGAGGGCCTGGGCTTCATGCTCGCTCTGGAGAGGTCTCCCTGCAGATCTTCCAAGTTATACTTGGTACTCCCTGAGGTACAGGTCAGGAAACAGCTTCTGCACCCTGGGGCTGTTCGCAGGAAGGGTGAAGCTCCTTGTTTCAGCCTGGTACTGCCCCTCCAACCCTCAGGAATACAGTTTTCCCACTATTTTCCAGGTTACCTTGGGCTGGAGAATTACCTCACTGGATCTTTCTGTGGGTTATCTCTCTCAAAAATTTAGTGAGAATCATAATTTTAAGAGTTTTGAAATATTTTGGAGAAAGCACCTAAGAGAGTAGTACACTAAGTAGTGGTTACCTCCTAGGGATTTTCCATTCAAAATAAATACTCCAGAAAGTCTGGTGCCTAGTCAATTAATTTTATTCATTAACTCAGTGTCCTACATAAATTCTCTCTTTCAAGGTGAGGCAGCTAGGTGGCAAAGTGCATAGAGTACTGGCCTTCGAGTCAGGAGGGTGGGTATTAGAATGTGGTCTCAGACACTTGACTCTGACTAGCTATTTGACCTTGGCTGAGTCACTTAACCCTGATTGCATCACACTCAGGGCCATCTCCAGCCATCCTGATTCATATCTGGCCACTGGACCAAAATGTTTCTGTAGGAAAAAGTGAGGCTGGTGGCTTAGAACAGCCCCCTCTCCACACTCAATTCCAATTCACATAATTTTTATGGTACCACCTCCCACTTCTGGCCTACATGGTGGAGAGAAGACAAGCACTGTACTAAACTCTCCTGATCTTCACCCATATATAATAGGAAACAAACCTCTTAACAGAAATTTGTATCAACAAAACACAGAAAGAGAAGCTAGAAGAACATCTACCTCAAGGTCTGACTTTGGGGATCCTGGCTGAGCTTAGGGCAGAGTACAGAGAGCCTGGGAGGTCAGAGTGAGACCAGGACTAAACTAGTGCAGTATGTCTGTGGAAATAGCTGTGCAGTCTTTGACTGTGGGAACCCCAGTCTAAGAGCCAACTGGGACAGGAAAAGCTTTGGCTGTGGGTCTGGTGGTCTGGGGAGCTCTGGCAGGGCTGGAGGGTGAGTTCCAGTGTGGAGAGTTACAGACATCAGTCCACTGGGATCCTCTGGTCTGGAGGACCTTAGATTCCATATTTTTATTTCAGCCAAGTACTCTTCCCAGAACAAACATCCTCAGATGTGGGGAGAAGAGCTCCTTCAGCTGAATAGGGAGAGTAATTACCTTGCCCCTACTGTATAGCCTACAGCATTCAAAGATAAAAGTATGCAGGAGTGCCACCTAAATGGCTCCAGGCCAAAGGAAAGTGCCTTAAATCAAGGTCACAGACACTCAATAGAAAATAATCAGCACCCCCTACTGGCCAGCCCATTTGGAGTTACTAAGCCCAGTGAGCAGAACCTCTAATACCCCCCTCCTGGCCGGCCCAGTTGGAGTTATAAAACTCAGTGAATAAAGCCTCTAGGGATCTCAGTACAAAACTTCTGTGAACTAGCCCCTCCCCAACACAAGATCTCAGGAAAATGTAGAAAAGCCAGTGGTAAATGGGGTCCATAGAAAATTACCTGGAAGTTAAAGACCCTAACTCAGAGAAAACTAGAATCTCTGAGGAGAATATGATTTGGTCTTCAGCACAGAAAGAATTCCTTGAAGAAATCAGGAAGGAGTTTAAAAATCAATTGGAAAACCTGGGAGAGAATATTATCACCTTACAACTAGAAAACAAATCCTTAGAGAATACAATTGGACAAATGCAAAAATATAATTCTTTCAAAAAATCAATAGGTCAAATGGAAAATGCTTTCAAAAACAGAACAGACCAACTGGAAAAGAAGGTGCAAAAGGTAAATAAAGGAAATTCTTCTCTTAAAAAAAAAGAGTGGAACCTGTGAAAATTAATGTCTCTGTGAGATAAGAATATGTTAAACAAAAGCAAAAAAATAAAAAATAGAACAAAATGTAAACTACCTCTTTGGCAAACCCTCAAGATTGGATTGAAAAGAGACAACCTAAGAAGCATTGGGCTTCCTAAAAATATTGAAGAGAAAAATAAAAAGCCTGGACTTAATGTTACATGATTTAGTGCTGGAAAATTGCCCTGATATCATGGAACCAGAGGGCAAAATAGTTATTGAAAGAATACATCAATCCCCTCTGGAAAGGGACCAAAAATAAAATAGACAAGTAATATTGTGGCCAAATTACAGAACTGTCAAGTAAAAAGAGAAAATCCTGTAAACCGCCAGAAAGAAACAATTTAGATACTAAGGAGCCACATTAAAGATTACACAGGACCTGGATTCATTAACATTACAGGATTAAAGGGTAAGGAAAAATGATGCACCAAAAAGCAAGGAAGCTTGGAATTCAGTCAAGAATGCACTATCTGGTAAAACTGAGCCCTTGCTTCCAGGGGAAAAGATGGACATTTAATGAAATAGGAGACTTCCAACTTTTCCTTTTCCTGAGCAGAGCTTAATAGAAAACTTGTTCTTCAAAAAGGAGAACCAAGAGACAAATGAAAAGATTTTAAAAAAGGGTAAAGAAAAAAAATCCTATCCAATAAAATGAAACTGGCTATATCCCTACCTGGCAGAAAGATTCTTAATACATCTTGAAAATTATAACTCTATTAGACAGAATGTAATTAGCCAGAATTGATGGACACTCATGACTTTTCTGTGACTCAGATTGAATTGTTATTTAAAAAGTATCTCCTTAGGGGGGGCGGCTAGGTGGTACAGTGGCTAGAGCACTGGCCCTGGAGTCAGGAGTACTTGAGTTCAAATCCAGCCTCAGACACTTAATAATTACCTAGATGTGTGGCCTTGGGCAAGTCCAATTAACCCCCTTGCCTTGCAAAAAAAAAAAAAACCTAGAAAAGAATTTAAAAAATTATCTCCTTAAAGGGCGACTGTAAAGAGATGGAAAGATGGAGGGGATTGAATGGGATAAATCTCATTACATTAAGAGGTACAAAAGATGTACTGCAATAGAGGGGAAGAAGGGAGGAGGTGAGAACCCTCTAAATCTTACTCTCATCAGATTTGGCTTAAAGTTAACATACATACACTCAACTAAGTTAAAAAAACTTATCATACCTTTCAAATATTGAAAGGTGTATAGGTGAGGGAGGAGGAAAAGGAGAACTAAAAGAAGAAAGGGAAGGGATAAGGGGCAAAGGGAAAGGGCAGAGAAAGGGGGGAGGATTGGATATAGGAGGGAAACACACTGAAGGTGGATAATGCAGAATAGTCAGGAATATGGATAAAGGGAAAAAAGGGGGAAAAATACAAACAGAGGGCAGATAACAAGAAGTACAATAAAGAGGTAGTAATTGTGACTCTGAATTTGAATTGGATAAACTATGCCTTAAAACATAAGCAAATAGCCAAGTAGATCAAAAACCAGTGTCCCAATATGCTGCTTACAGGAAATGCATTTGAAGCAGAGAGATACATATAAAGTAAAGGTAAAAAGTTGAAATATTAGATATTTTGCTACAGCTGAAGTGAAAACAATCAGGTGTAGTATTCCTGATCTGCAAAGCAACTGCAAAAAAAATAGATATTTTTAAAAATGATAAAGAAGGAAACTATATCCTCCTTAAAGGTATCATAGACAATAAAGTAATTTCATTACAAAATATGTATACACCCAATGATAAAGCATCCACATTTTTAGAGAAGTCTAAGGAGTTACAGGAAGACAGAGACAGGAAAACTCTACTGGTGGGAGACCAAAACCTCCTGCTCACAGATTTCGATAAAACTAACCATTAAAATGCACAAGTAGGATGTTAAAGAGGTAAATAGAATGTTAGAAAACCTAGACATGATAGACCTATGGGAGAAAACTGAATGGAGATAGAAATATACTTTCCTTCTGCAGTACATGGCACTTACATAAAAAATGACCAGGTTCTAGGGCATAAAAACCTAATAATCAATTGCAGAGAGGCAGAAATAGTGAAAACATCTTTCTCAGATCACAATGCAATTAAAATCACATGCAATATTGGGACAGGAAGGTATAGACCCAAAACTATTTGAAAAGTAAATAAACTCATTTTAAAGAATGAGTGGTTCAAACAACAATTTATAGAAAAAATTATTTCATCCTAATTAATGACAATAATGAAACAACAGATGAAAACTTATGGGATACAGCCAGGGGAGCTGTCAGGGGATATATTATATCTTCAAATGCTTACAAGAATAAATTAGAGAAAGAGGAAATCAATGAACTAAGCATGCAACTAAAAATATAAGCAAAAGGACAAATCAAAAACCCCCAAATCAATATCAAATTAGAAATTCTAAAAATTAATGGAGAAATTAATAAAATTGAAAGCCAGGAAACTATTGAATTAATAAATAAAACCAAGATTTGATTTTCAGAGAAAAAACAATAAAATTGATAAATCTCTGGCTAATTTGATTTTAAAAAATTGCTATTATTGTAAATGAAAAAGGTGAATTCACCACCAATGAAGAGAAAAATTAAAGTAATAATTTAGAATTATTTTGCCCAACTCTATGCCAATAAATTTGATAATCTAAGTCAAATGGATGAATATTTACAAAAATATAAGTTGCCCAGGTAAAATGAAGAGGAAATTAATTATGTAAACAACCCTATCAGAAAAAGAAATACAGCAAGCCATTATTGAACTCCCTAAGAAAAAATCTCCAGGGTCAGCTGGATTCACAAGTGAATTCTATGAAACATTTAAAGAACAATTGTTTACAATTCTATATAAACTATTTGGAAAAATTGGTGAAGATGGAACTCTAACTGACTCTTGCTATGACACCAATATGGTGCTGATACCTAAACCAGGAAGAGTTAAAACAGAGAAACAAAATTAAAGACATATCTCTATCACTTATGTATATTCAAATATCTTAAATAAGATCTTAGCAACACATCTACAACAAGTTATCACTGGGTTAATACATTGCAACCAAGTATGATTTGCTCCAGGAATGCAGGGTTGGTTTAATATTAGGAAAACTGTTAGTATAATAATTGATATCAATAGCAAACCTATTAGAAATCATATGATTATATCAAAAGTGGTTGCTGGAATAGCTTTTGGCAAACTACAGCACCCATTCCTTCTAAAAACACTAGAAAGCATAGAAATAAATGGATTGTTCCTTGGAATAATGTGTCTATCTGAAATCATCACTAAGCATTATATGCAATGGAGGTAGACTAGAGGCATTGCCAATAAGATCAGGGGTGAAACAAGGATGCCCCTTATCACCACTATTAATCAATATCACATTAGAATTGTTAGCTTCAGCAGTAAGAGAAGGAGAAAGAAATTGAAGGAATTAGAATAGTGAAGGAGGAGACAAAACTCTCACTCTTTGCTGATGGCATGATGGTATACCTGGAAAATCCCAGGAAATCATCTAAAAAACTACTAGAAATAATTAGTAATTTTAGCAAATTTTCAGGATATAAAATAAACCCTCATAAATTCACAACATTTATATCTATCATCTATAAATCTATCTATTTCTATCAAGATGCATCAAAAAGAGCTAGAAAGAGAAATACCATTCAAAGTAACTTCAGGCAATCTAAAATACCTGGGAGTCTACCTTCCAAGGCAGACTCAGGAATTTTTTGAAAACAATTGCAAAACACTTCTCATACAAATAAATCTGATTTAAATACCTAGGCAAATATCAACTGCTCATGGATAAGCCAAGCTAATATAATAAAGATGACAATACTATGAAAATTAAAATTGTTATTTATTGCCCTACCAATCAAAATTCCAAAAAATTGTCTTAATGAGTAAAAGAAATTGAAAATAAATTCTTATGGAGAAATATAATGTGGAGAATTTCCAGGAATTTAATGGAAAAAGTGCAAAAGATGGCAGCTAAGCCCTACCAGATCTAAAATTATGTTATATAGCATCAATCATCAAAATGGTCTGGCATTGGCTAAGAAATAGAGTGGTGAATCAGTGGAAGAGACCAGGGGCAATAGCAATAAATGGTTATAGGCATCTGCTGTTTGATAAACCCAAATAACCCAGTTATTGTGATAAAAACTCTCTTTGATAAAAACTGTTGGGAAAATTGGAATTTAGAACAGAAGAGACTTGGATTAGACCAACACCTCACAACCTATGCCAATATAAGATCAAAATGGTTATAGTATTTAGACATAAAAAAATCTTATAAGGCAACTAGGAGATCAAGGAATAGTTTACTTGTCAGATCTATGGACAGGCAACAGTTTATTAACAAATAAAAGATGGAGAACATCATTAAAAACAAACTAGATACTTTCTATTACATTAAATTAAAGAGCTTTTCCACAGACAAAGCCACTGTAATCAAGATCAAAAGAAATATAGTAAAATGGGAAACAATTTTTACAACTAGTGTTTGTGAAAAAGGATTCATTTCTGAAACATACAGAGAACTGAATCAAATTAAAAAAAAACAAGCCATTCCCCTGTTGACAAATGGTAAAAGGATATGCAAAGGCAATTTACAGATGAGGAAATCAGAGCAATCATTAGCCATATAAAAAATTGCTCTAAATCACTACTGATTAAAGAAATGCAAAGTAAAGCAGATCTGAGGTGCCACCTCACACTTCTGAGACTGAGCAATGTGACCAGAAAGGACAATGATCAATGTTGGAAAGGATATGGGAAAATCTGGGACACTAATACATTGTTGGTGGGTGTGAACTCATCCAACCTTTCTGGATGGCAATTTGGAATTATGCCCAAAGGGCAACAAAAATGTGCATACTCTTTGATCCATCAATACTACTACTACTACTACTACTACTACTACTACTACTACTACTACTACTACTACAGGGTCTATACCCTGACGAGAAGATGAAAAAGGGTAAAAACATCACTTGTACAAAAATATTCATAGCAGCCCTGTTTATAGTGGCAAAGAATTGAAAATTAAGTGAATGTCCATTAATTGGAAAATGGCTAATAAACTGTGGTATATGTATGTGATGGAATGCTATTGTTCTATTAGAAATCAATATGGATGAGAATTCAGGAAAGCTTGGAAGAATTTGCAGCAACTGATGCTGAACGAGATGAGTAGAACCAGAAAAACATTGTATACCCTAACAGTAACGTAAGAATGATGATCAACCTTAATATAATTGCTCATGCCATCAGTGCAACAATCAGGCACAATTTTGGCATATCTGTGATGGAGAATACCATCTGTATTCAGAGAAAGAATTGTGGAGTTTCAACAAAGACCAAGGACTATTACTTTTAGTTTAAAAAAACTATTATTTTATTATGTAACTTTGCTATCTCTTATACTTTATTTTTCTTCCTTAAGGATCTGATTTCTCTCTCATCACATTCAACTTAGATCAATGTATACCATGAATACAATGTAAAGACTGACAAAGTGCCTTCTGTGGGGGGGGTAGTGAGATTAGGGAGGGAAATGTAAAATTCAAAATAAATAAATAAATTTAAAAAAAAGAAATTTAAGGACAAATATTGTTATTATTATCCTTCAAAGTTTAGTGCTTAACTTTGCCTGTAATTTCCAACAGATACTTATTATCTCCACTAGGCGCACTCTACATACATCTCTACTCTGAGTTCATTTCTATTTGCATCCAGGGGTTTTCTGTGGTCACATTCATGATTCTGCTTATTAAAGTCTTTTTATAAGATAAGAGCTAGAAAATGACTTTCAGTCTGGGCTGTATGCCTATTGACAATTTTTTTTTTCTCTTTACTCATTCGCATTTTCCAACATTCTCAATTTTCTATAATTTTTTTCCTACTATTCAGTCATCCTTCTTTTTGGTAAAGTACATTTAAAGTGATTTTCTTTGCTCTATTTAATCAGTCAATTCTTGTTATGTTTTATAATTATGTCAAGTGCAAAGAATACAAATAAAGGCAAAAATAGGGTCTCTAATCTCAAGAGATTAACCTTCTAAAATGGCAACCAACATGCAAATGATTGCAAAAATTCAAGATATATCCAAAGTTAATAGAATATAATTTCAGAAGGAAAAGATTTAGTGGTCTGATGGAAAGTTTCTCTTTAGGGAAATCAATCCTTGAGAAGGTATAATTTCAACTGAATCTTGTCCAAATACAAGGAAACCCAGAATTCACCAGTGAAGAGGAGAGAACTACGAGTATGGGGTAAAGTCAGTGCAAATGCTTAAAGTGAAGAGATAAATGTTGAGTCTAATTAACAGCAAGAAGACCCATTGAGTTGATCATAGAATATTTGACAAGAAGTAAAATATAAGAGTAAAATATAAGGTACAGTGAGGTGGCGAAATGGATAGAGCACCTGGCATACTATCGAGGAGACTCATCTTCCTGAATTAAAAACAGTCACAAACACCTACTAGCTGTGTGACGCTGGTCAAATTGTTTAATCCTATTTGCCTATTCCATCATCTGTTAAATGACCTGAAGAAGGAAATGGCAAACAACTTCAGTAGCTTTGACAAGAAAAGTCTTAATGCAGTCACAAAGCATGGGACATAGCAACAACAACAATAATAAATAAGGACTCAAGTTACAAAGATGTTTTTATACTAAAAAAGGGTTTTATCTCTGGTCTTTATTTTTATATTTGAAAATGATAGAAATTCAATTGACTTTATTGAGTAGAAAAGATGACGCAGACTTGTGCTTCAGGAATATCATTTTGACAACTGAATGGAAGATTTACTGGATGAGGAAAGACATGAGACAGGGAGATCAATTAGAGGGTTACTATAATAATCCAAAAAGATGTGACTGGAGAAAATGGAGTATAGATAAACATCAGTACACATCAACAAGCATTTATTAGGCACTGTGCCTTACCTAGAATACAAAAAGAAAAAAGAAAAGAAAATTTTATGTCCTTAAGAAATTATATTTTTATGTTTGAAGACAAAGCATTGGACAATCTTTTGATTCTGAGATGGGAGGAACCACATTTAGGGGTATGTTAGAGAAGGCTGGAGAGGAAAGAGATGGTGAGTTTTTTTGTCTTCTTTGGGTTCTTGGGGATCCATCCAATAAGAGGGAGAGGTCCTCAGGGTGAGAGATTACTGCCAATGTGTGAACTTTAGAAATGGAGAGAGCTTCTGTGGGGTTTCTGTGGAATGATTGAAAAAGTCAAGATTATATACTAAAGATGGCTGTAGCATGACCAGCCTAAATGTTCTTCTTAAGAAATGTTGTAATAATAGGAAATAATATTTGAGAAAACCTTATATCAGTGGAATAAAGTTTTATTACATTTCTTCTCTAGTAAGAGATGAGGAATATATATTTATAGCATATCAATTTTCTTATGATTCATTAAGTATATATTTAATTCATGTATAGATTCTCATAATAATTTTATACAGATGGTCAGATAAGCATGTGTGTCAGTAGTTTTTTTCATATTTTGCAAATCATTTAAAAATAGCAATAAAATCTATGGCTTTTTCCCCCATGTTGGTATTCACTCTTCTTTCAGGAATTTTTAGAAATGTTCTGTCAATACTATTTTTTCCTCACCTCCAGTATGTACCTCTTCTATAATCTTTGTAACTTTATTTTCATTTCTAATTCCATTTCCTCATCCAAAACATGGGGAAAATAATGATAGTTAAAAGTATACATTTTGGTTCAACTATCACTATTGGAGAAAATGTTTTTATAGAAATCTTGACAGAAATTTTCTTTCTTTTTATAATTTTCCCTATGATCCTTTGCACTTCTTCTAGTGTCATCTTTAAATGTCATAGAGATGGTTTTCCCACATTAGTTCACTTGCCAAGATTTCTACATTTTTCTTTTCACTGCTTTTCTCTATTTGATGAGATAACACTGCTCTCAATTATCTACGAGTTAATTTGATAAGATTTTATGAAGGAGGTTATCTTCCAAACATACCTTTTCAATTGACAAAGAGAACATAATGCTTGATTAGAATGAATTCTAGATTATTTTGTTGTTTTGTGGTAACCATATTTGCATAAATTAAATTAAATTATGAATGATAAGATAGTCCATGTTGATATTTGTCCTTTTATCAAGGTTTCATTTTTTAAACATTAACTGTTTAGAAAAGTCAAGATGTGAAACTTTTTGTTCATGTATTTTTTGAACTTTTAAGTTGGTATTGACTTTCAATATGACTTCAGCAATGAATCAATGTCTTAGTAAATACATAACAGGTCTAACAGTTGACCACTGACACATAAAGATTCTTTGACCCAAGGAAAATCATATAAAATATCAATACTGAAGGCAATGCTTTTCAGACTTTAAATTTCAAAGAGATATTTTTCCCCATCTAAAAATGAAATCAGAGATTCTGTCTCTGTTCTTCTAAAAAAGAAATCTAAATAGTGTCTTGACTTTGTTCAGATAACTTAATTACAAATTATTTGCATAAAGAAACCTGTAAACCCTGAATTTTCTGTCTTAATAATATAATACTCTAGCTTATGGAGCCAAGATGACATAGCAAAATCCCAAAACTTGCTTGAGGTCTCCTAACTTACGTAATAATAACCTTAAAACAACAGTTTAAGACAAAACCTGGAGTGATATAACCAATAAAATAACGGGAAGAAACAATTTTTCAGCTTAAGAGAACCCAGAATGCTGATAGCACTCTTACACAACTAGAGAACACAGGCCAGGACATGCAGGGCAAATGCAAAACAACTAAAGGTCCCACCTCAGTAAACCAGAAGCAGGTCTGATGGTAGGGATGGGGTGGTAACTGGAGTTGTGGCAGCAACTTCAAGAGCTCTCAATCCACAGAGGGTAAGGAAACAAGAAAACTGCTCAAAAGAGATATTTCGCTGGTACTAGACCCAGGAATTTGCTGCATTGCCCATATGGGAATCTGGGTTATCCAGAAAGCAATTCCATGGTGAGGAGGAGGAGGATCATTACCACACTTTTGCTCATAAAGAAGCAAATAACTCTATTTGCAGTACTTATAGTCATTCACAGACAAGATCACAGGGAAATATAGCAATAATTATACCAACTATTTAAAAAAGCGAAAAAAAAGATCACAGGTTTCTAATAATAGCTCTGAAAATAGCAACATAAAAAGTTGATATTTGGGAAAATGCCTCCTCTATCTCAGGAGCAGAATCAAACTATAACATAAAGTTAATAGTTAAGAATTATGTAATGATATCAGAACATCTACATACAAAACCTCAAAGAAAAATGTGAACTTGAATAAAACCCAAAAAGTATTCCTGGAAGAGCTCAAAAAAGATTTTTAAAATCAAATGAGGATAGTATATGAAAATCAAGAAAAGAAACAAGAGTGATCAAGTGAAAAATGAGATGTACCATTGAAAAAATTAATTCTTTAAAAATTAAAATTGTGCAAGTAGAAGCTAATGACTCCATGTGACATCAAGAAATAATAAAAGAAAATCAAATGAAAAAATAGAAAAAATTGTGAATGAAAAATGAAATAACTCATTGCAAAGACAATCGACCTAAAATAGACTGAGGACATATAATTCAAGAATTCTTGGACTACCTGAAAGCCATGAGGAGGGAAAAGAGTGTATCATTTTTCAAGAAATTATTAAGGAAAACTGATCCAATATTCTAGAACAAAAGGGTAAAAAAGACATGGAAAGGATCCATTGATCACCTCCTGATAGAAATTCTAAAATGAAAACTCACAGAAATACTATAATGAAACTCCAGAGCTCTCAGGTCAAGGAGAAAAATATTACAAGTAGCCATAAATAAATAATTCAAAAGTAGCACAACCATAAGCAGGATAACCTAGCATTTAGCAACTTCTTCACTAAATAATAAAAACTAGTATAAAACATTAGATTTAAAAAGATAATAATTCACAAAATAAGCAACTTTCAAATATTCCTTATGAACATACTGGAGCTGACCAGAAATTTTGATTTCCAAATACAAGACTCAAGAGAGGCATAATAAGATAAATAGAAAAGAGAATGCATGAGGAATTCAATAAGATTAAACATTTTACACCCATACATAGGAAAATGATACTTTTAAGGCTAAAAATTAATCTTTTATTAAGGCAGTTATGAGTATATGTAAATAGAAAGCTTGAGTGTGACTAAAATATGATAGAATTATCATATAAAAATAAAATTAAGGGATAAGAAAGGAAGGCATTGGGAGAAAGAAAGAGAGACAAAATGGGTTAAAGTGTCTGGCATAAAAGAAGTGCAAAACAGTTTTTACAGTGAAAGGGAATATAGGTGAGCATTTCAATTTTATTCTCATTGGAACTAGTTCAAAGAAGGAATAACATCCAAATTCTTGGAATTCAGTAAAAGCAATGCTTAGGGGAAATTTTATATCTCTAATGGCTTACAACAATAAAATATAGAAAGAGCAGATTGATGAACTGAGAATGCAACTAGAAAAATAAGTAGAAAAGAGATTAAATTAAAAATGCAAAGTTAAAGAACAAATAGGAAATCCTAAAAATCAAAGATGAGATAAAAACAAAAGAAAAGTAAGAAGAAAAACCAGGAGAATGTTTCATTTTTTAATTTTTTAAAAAAATGATTTATTTTTTATTTATTTATTTTGGTTTTTGCAAATCAGTGGGGTTGAATGCTTTGCCCAGGGTCACATGGTTAGGTAATTATTAAACATCTGAAGCCACATTTTAATTCAGGTACTCTTACCTCCAAGGTGAGTGATCTATTCACTGAGCCACCTAGCTGCCCCTTTCTTTTTTAAAAAAAGATCATAGAATAGGTAAACCAATGGTTAATTACAAAAGAGGAAAACAAAATTTACAGTATCAAAATAAGAAAAGGTTAATTCATTACCAATGAATCACATTTTAAAGCAATAATTAAAGAGGTACTTTTGCCCAATTACATATCAATAAATATGGTAATCTGAGAGAAAAGAATGAATATTTACAAAAAGTTTTAAGAGAAGAGGAAGTAGAATATTTAAATAACCCCCTCTGAGAAAATGAAATGGAACAAGTTATCACTGAGCTCCCTAAACAAAATCCCCAGGACCATATGGATTTACAAATAAATTCTGACAATAATATAAAGGGCATCAACGAAAATATATTAAAAGGAAGATTATCTCTCTCAACTAGATCTCAATGGGTATTATTTCAAAGTGGTAATCATCCAAAAAAAAAACCCTCACCTAAGATATAGAATAGTGGATCAGTGGAATAAATTAGAGCACAATTACAAAGTAATAAATATAATAATGTACTATTTGATAACTAAAAAGATGTCAGTTTTAGAGACAAACACATTTTTAAAAAAACTATGGTGAAAATAAGAAAATAATTTAGCAGAAAGTGAATATAGATCACCATCTCACATATCTAGATTACATATGATTTAGACATAACTGGTGTTACCAAAAGCAAAGTAGACCAGCATGGAATAGTTTACCTGTCAAATCTATGAATAAGGGAACAATTTAGAATCAAATAATAGACAGAGATCATTATAAGATGTAAAATGGATAATTTTGATTACATTAAATCAACAAAGATTTTGCACAGCTAGAACCATTGCAGCAAAGATTAGAAGGAAAACAGAAAACTGTGAAAAATTTTACAGCAAATTTCTCTAAGAATGTTTCATTTCTCAAAAATAAAGAGAACTGAATTCAATGTATAACCATAAAAATCATATTAAAGGCTATGAGCAGGCAATTTTAGATACAAAAATCATAACTATCTATAGTCTTATGAAAAAAGCTTTAAATTATTATTGATTAGAGAAGTACAAATTAAAATTGCTCCTAGATACCATTTCACATGTATCAGATTGTCTAGCATGATGGAAAAGGAAAACAAAAAATATGCAAAAGAATGTGAGAAAAGTAGTACATTAATCCATTGTTGATGGAGGTGATTCAAACATTCTTAAGAAAAGTTTGGAACTTTGCCCAAATGGTATAAAATTTTGCATAATCTTTGATCCAGCACTACCACTACTAGGTCTGTATCCAAATGAGATTTATTTTATTTTTTAATTTTGTTTTAATTTTAGAAAGATTTTAATTATTTTGAGTTTTTCAATTTTCCTCCCTATATTAATTGCTTCCCTCCCCTTATCCCCCAGAGAAGGAAGTTTGTTAGTCTTTGCATGATTCCCATAGTATGCATTGATTTTAGTTGAATGCTATGAGAAAGAAATCATATCCTTAAGGAAGAAACATAGTATTAGATATAGCAAAATTACACAGTAAAGGCAACATTTATTTTAATTAAAGGTAATAGTCTTTGGTTTTTGTTCACTCTACTATTCTTTCTCAGGATACAAATGGTATTCTCCATTGCAGATATCCTAAAATTGTGCCTGATTGTTGCCCTGCTGGTATGAGCAAGTCAATTAAGGTTGATCATCACTCCCATGTTGCTGTTAGGGTGTGCATTGTTATTCTGGTTATGCTCAGCTTGCTCAGGATCAGTTCATGCAAATCCTTCCAGACTTCCCTGAATTCCCATCCCTCCTGGTTTCTAATAGAATAATAGTGTTCCATCACAGTCATATACCACAGTTTGTTAAGCCATTCCCCAATTGATAGACATTTCCTTAGTTTCCATTTCTTTGCTATCACAAACAGAGGAGCTATGAACATTTTTGTACATGTTTTTACCCTTTTTCATAATCTCTTCAGGATATAGGCCCAGTAGGAGTATTGCTGGATCAAAGGGTATGTACATTTTTGTTGCCTTTTGGGAATAATTCCCAATTGCTCTCCACAAAGGTTGGATGAGTTCATAGCTCCAACAACAGTGTATTATTGTCTCAGATTTCATGCATCCCTTCCAACTTTGATCATTGTCCTTTCTGGTCATATTGGCCCATCTTAGAGGTGTGAGGTAGTACCTCAGAGGTGTTTTAATTTGAATTTTTCTATAATTAGTGATTTAGAGAAATTTTTCATATGACTATGGATTGTTTTGATTTCTTCCTCTGTAAATTGCCTTTTCATATCCTTTGACCATTTGTCAATTGGGTAATGACTTGTCTTTATTTTTAATGCTACAGTTCTCTGTATATTTTAGAGATGGATCCTTTTTCAGAAACACTAGGCATAAAAATTGTTTCACAATTTACTACATTTTTTTTGATCTTGGTTACAGTGGTTTTGTCTGTGCAAAAGCTTTTCAATTTAATATAATCAAAATTATTTAGTTTATTTTTAATGGTGTTCTCGATCTCTTCCTTGTTCTTAAACTGCTTCCCCCTCAATGGATCTGATAGGTATACTATTCCTTGTTCTCCTTGTTTGCTTATAATATTGTTTTTTATGTCTTTAGCCCGTATCCATTTTGATCTTATCTTGGTATAAGGTATGAGGTGTTGGTCTAATCCAAATTTCTTCCATACTAACTTCCAATTTCCCAACGGTTTTTTTTCCCCAATAGCTGGACTTTTTGGTTGATCAAACAGAAGATTCCTATAAACATTTTCTGCTATTGCACCTAGTCTATTAAACTGATCCACTAATCTATTTCTTATCCAATACCAGACAGTTCTGATAACTGATGCTTTATAATACAATTTTAGATCTTGTAAGGATAAGCCACCTTCTTTTGCACTTTTTTCATTAAATCGCTGGAGATTCTGGAATTTATATTTCTCTATATGAATTTACTTACAATTTTTTCTTACTCATTAAAGCAATTTTTTGGAATTTTGATTGGCAGGGCACTAAACAAATGATTTAATTGTGGTAGAATTGTCATTTTTATTACATTTACTTGACCTATCAATGAACAGTTGATATTTGCCCAGTTATTTAAGTCTAATTTTATTTGTGTGAGAAATATTTTGCAGTTATCAAAAAGTTTCTGAGTCTGCCCAGGCAGGTAGACTCCCAAATATTTTTACATTGTCTGAAGTTACTTTGAATGATATTTAACTCTCTAGCTCTTTTTGCTGAATCTTGCTAGTCATATGTAGAAATGTTGAGAATATATTAGATTTACTTTATATCCTGCAAATTTGCTGAAGTTGCTTATTATTGCTAGTAGTTTTTTAGATGATTTCTTGGGATTCTCTAGGTATAACATCAAGTCATTGACAAAGAATGAAAGTTTTGTATCTTCCTTCCCAATTCGAATTTCCACAACTTCGTTTTCTTTTATTGCTGAAGCTAACATTTCTAATATGATATTGAATAGTAGTGGTGATAACTGGCACCCTTGTTTCACCCCTGATTTTTTTGGAAATGACTCTAGCCTATCCCCATTGTAGATAATGCTTGTTGATGGCTTCAGATAGATACTGTTTATTATTCTAAGGAACCATCCATTTATTCCTATGCTCTCTAGAGTTTTCAGAAGGAATGGTTCCTGTATTTTGTCAAAAGCTTTTCCAGCATCCGTTGATATAATCATATGATTTCTGATAGGTTTGTTATTGATAAAATTAATTATACTGACAGTTTTCCTAATATTGAACCAATTCTACATTTATGGGATGGATCCTATTTGATCATAATGTATTATCCTAGTTATAACTTGTTGAAGTTGTTTTGTTAAGATGTTATTTAAGATTTTTGCATCTATATTCACCCAGGAGATATGTCTCATTTTCTTTCTTTGTGGGATCAATGTATTCTTTCAACAGCTATTTTGTCCTCTGGTTCTATGATATCAGGGCAATTTTCCATCACTAAATCCTGTAATATTAAGTCCAGGATTTTTTTCTCTTCAATGTATTCAGTAATTCCTATAATTCTCAGGTTGTTCCTTCTCGATTGGTTCTTTTTCTTTTCTTTTCTTTTCTTTTTTTGATCTTTTGGCTTTAAGAGAATCTTGTTGTTTCATGAAGTCATTAGCTTCCACAAATTCCATTCTTTTTTCAAAGAAGAATTTTCTTCATTTACCTCTTGAAACTTTTTTTCCAGTTGAACAATTCTATTTTTGAGAGTTTTCCATTTACCCAAGTGTAGTTTTTCTTTTTTTTTTCTTTTTTTGGCAAGGCAATAGGGTTAAGTGGCTTGCCCAAGGCCACATAGCTAGGTAATTATTAAGTGTTTGAGGCTGGATCTGAACTCAGGTACTCCTGACTCCAGGGCCAGTGCTCTATCTACTGCACCAACCTAGCTGCTTCTACCCAAGTAGTTTTAAGAGAATTACTTTATTTTTCTTTTGACCAATTGAGGATCTGAGATAATTATTCTCATTATGTATTTGTCCAATTGTATTTTTCAAGGATTTGTTTTCTTAATGTGAGATGTTAATTTTATCTTGCAAAGTGTTAATTTTCTCTAGAGCTTTTTTTCCCCCAACTGTTCCCATTGATTTTTAAACTCCTTCCTGATTTCTTTAAGAAAGTTTTTCTGGGCTGGAGATCAATTCATATTCTCCTTAGAAGTTCTAGATCTCTCTGGGTTAGAATCTGGTACTTTTAAGTATTTCTCCATGGGTCCCCCTTTTCCCTAGTTTTTCTTCATTTTTCAAGGATCTTGTGGTGAGGGAGTGGCTCAGAGTTTTGCTTTTGAAAACCCTAGAGGCTTTGTTCACTTGGTTTAGTAATTCCAAGGGCTGGCCAGTAGTAGGAGGTTCTGGATGGAGTGCAATGACTCCAATGGGGCACTCCCCCGGAGTGAGAGGGGCCAGGGATGAGGAGGGAGTGAAGAGGGGCAGCAGGGTCTGAATTGACTTAGAACAATGGAAGCTGATCTCTCTTTCATCTGAGTGTACTCTGTAATCCTCATCTGAGCCTTAGGGGGTGGGTAGGTGGCTACCATTTATTCCTGGAAGAATGTTCTGCTAAATGTTTGGAGCTCAGGTCCCACACAGAGCTGGATGATTTCCATGTGTGCAGACCTCCCCTCCCCCTCGCCAAAGACTTGGTGGCTCAAGTTGTTTCTCAGACCTCTTATCACCAAAGTCTCTGAGGCTTACACAGGTCCTCTGGCTTCCCCACCACAGCTGTCCCTGTGCTGACCCTCTGTTTTCCGTTCCAGGTTCACCCATAGTCCCCTGAGATCGACCTTGTTGATAGGTGTTCTCCTAGCTTCTTTTTCTGGGTTTTGTTGATCAAGTTTCTGTTAAGAGATTTCTTTCATGTTGTTTTTGAGAGTACACCAGGAGCACTGTCTTCTCTCCACTATCTTGACCCTATAATATATACTGAATAAGATGAATGATGCAGTGGATAAAACACTAGATCGGGAGTCAAGAAGATTATAGTTTAAATTTGATTTCAGGTGTTTACCAGCTGTGTGATCCTAAGCAAGTTCTTTAGTTTCTTTTTGTTTCAATTTCCTCAACTATAAAAAAAAGTAATAGGATTATATAAGCAACTACCTTCCAAGGAAGTTGTGAGAATCAAATGAGACACCAATTAGCACAGTGCCTAGAATTTAGTAAATGGTTTATTAATATTAGCTATAATTATTATACTGAATAGAAATGAATCAAGGATAATCCCTGGAAAAATCACAACATAGTAAAAGTTTTTCTATCAATGTCCATTTCCTCTAACATCTGTATTGTTTTTCTGATCCTCTTTTGAACAATTTTTTTCATCCTAATTCTTCCCTCCTGGTCTACCTGCTACTCCTCATTATTTTGTGTTAATCCCCACTCTAAACTCAACTTCATTAAACTTTTACTAGCCCTTTTACCTCCTTTAAACTCAAGATGAACTAATCATTTATATCATTTGAGCAATAAGGTAGATCATTTTTATTAAAGTACATGAGTCAGTACAAGGATCAGTTGTTTTGTTTCCATTATCAAATATCCAATTAACTTAGTATGTGACCTGAAGAAAACCACTTAACTACTGAGGTTCCTTCCCGCCCCCCTCTTTCAGTCAGATGGAGATAATCTCTTTGTTCTTAAACTGCTTTGATATTTGGTATAGGAAATGAAATTGCTTCATCATTTTTTAAGCCAAATGCTCCCAAACTGGTGTCTTCAGACTACTTACTGCCCTGAGCTGGTAGGATGATTTTAACTACCATGGATATGGAATAAAATTTACACTTTATTTTGGAAAATTGAAATGAATTTTAATTATCAAACCTTGGCACTATGGAGAAAATGGAACAAAATTACTAAGTTAATGTGATTAATTCTGCCCTTTCTAACTTCTGAATTTACTTGGCAATTGCTGTCATTTAGTTAAGTCATATCTATGTCTATCTTATTATTTATCAATCTGTATATGTACAAATATGTATAAAATCATACATAGGTATGTCTATACATATATATATATGTACTCATAAATACACATACATATGTAACGATTTCTTTATCTGTAGTCATATCAAGTCTTTATATTTCAAAACTAAGTGATCATCAAGGAACTGTGTAAGATGGAAGAAGGTCAGAGATATTTCTTCTTTCCATGGCCATCTGAAGGTTGTTTCAATCTACTTTCTCTCTCTCTCTCTTTTAAGTTCGTTTATCCCCCCAAAGCTGTGTAGTCTCATTTCTGAGGGGCATGTTTCTGTCTACAGACAATCTAAAGTAGTGCATGTTTATTTTGCACCCTTGTTACTAAAAAACTAGTTGAGGTCAGTCAACAAGCTTTTATTAATTTAAACACTGACTGTGCTAAGCAAAATGCTGAATTGTGGAGATATAAAGAAAGACAACATATGGTCTCTGTCCACAAAGAGCTCACTTTCTGAGGAGATAAGATGGAAAGAGCTATATACAGAACAAATAGGTAATAATCTCAAAAATAACTGTGCATGGGGTGACAGTGGAGGACTGGCAAATGTAGCCTTCAGAATTTGAGATTTGAACTGAAAACTGAAAAAGACTGGAAGAGCCAGGAAGCTGAGCGGAGAAAAGAGCATGGCCTAAACATGCAGGACAATCAATGTAAAGTCACCTGTATGGAAGAAGATGAGTTGGATGTGAAAAGTAGTTAGTATGTCAATGGACCTAGATCCTTTAAAATAGCTATATTCCAAAAATCTGTGCATTAGAAAAGGTTCTCCTCAGTTATCATAATGCCGAAAATTGACATGCATAACTGAAGGACTCCAAGAACCACGGAGGACAGAAGAAGAAAGTAGCCGTCTTTTCTATGCCTTATTTGGATATGTTGTTAATTCTTTCAAGAAGTCACTCATGGGAAGAACTGGGTTTAATTACCTAAAAACTATCAATCCAGATAAGGAGTGCTTAATTTGCTTAAATTTAGAGAATATCTGGGAACAACACCAGAGGTAGAGCCACTGTACTGGGAAGTAATGTTTTCACTGTCTTTCTATATAGCTTAAAAGATGGATTTGTTTCATGATGCATGATTAGAACTTTGGAATATTTGGTTACATTATAAAAGTGTATCACTGAAATATCTAAGGAGATGAAAAATATTAATACAGTTTTCAAAAGGGACTCCTACTTGTGAAGAGGTAATAATAGTCAAGGTAGCATCTTATTTTTATCAGTCTTCTAAAAAGGATAGTACACATAACAAGTAATGTATACTTAAGATTTTTTTTTTAAACTTCTTTAAAATGTGAAATTTCCTTGAAAAAATAATGATTTGAAAGTTACCATCAGGGGAGTCCCAGATTCTCAAACTTCCCTCTAGTCACCTTAAAACCATAACACTCTGTTGTTGCCACTATGGCTGCTACTAAACTTCTCTCCTGGGTCTGCTGTCAAGAGTCAGATCTCCCTGAATACAGTTCTGCTTATACCTTCAAACACACTTTATTCTCAAGTTGCCTGTGTATATTTTATCAGCAAATCAAATCAACAATACTATGTCTCCCTTGGATCCTGCATAGGAATGTCAAATTGAAAAATGATTAATACAATTTGTTCCAAAATTTTGAACTGATCTCTAAAGTTTAATGGGAAAGAGAAAACAAATGATCATCTATTTTTAGTAGTGTCCTACAGCCAGCTCATAATGATTTGAGGAGGACAGTTGTTCAATTATTTAAAAAGTATTTACACCTTGAACATTGGTGAATCCTAAAAATGTGGAGTGAATTGATGAGTGAAATATTAAAAATAAAGACTAAATTTAATTTATATATTTGAGAACTATTTGTTTAAGCTTAATTAACTTGCCTACCCCCTGCATTTTGCATTCAATTAAAGAGGAAATAACATGGGCAAAACTGGATTTGGGATACTAAGATCTTGATCTTGGCTCCTCAGATTCCACATTCCTCCCAGATCCTGATGGACTATGCCTGCAGTATAGTGGCAGTCTGAAGTAACAGGATTCATCCTTACTACTAGACAAATGCAGTCAGTGCTCATTTGTTTACTTCTTATACAGATATAACAGAGCCACACAGAATTATATGTTATTTTTAATACCTATATATGATATTTTTAAAAGAATATTTATAAAAATTTACAATATTTTCACATATGTTATCTCATTTGTTTAAAATAAAATCTAGTGGCTATCTAATTTTTTGTAAATTCAAGAAAATGTTTTCTAATCATTGATACCAACGATTTCATCTTTTCTTCAATGTAAACCAAGGTATGAGCAGAAGGGTAAAAAATGTTAACATGGATTTCGCACCATCAACAATGAAATTAAACAAACAGGTACATGCAAAAGAAGATATGATATGTAATTTATTTAGCCCCAGACTTCAGAAAACATAGGCTTTATGTATTTCTGAATGTTTCCAGAGAATATAGTGCAATATTTTAAAGTCGTTCAGTGATTTTTCGAACAATTTATTTGTGCTAACTTACAAACATTTCAAGAAATTTTAACCTCCCTAAATGGTGTCAATGTAATCAACCTTCCTTATCTTTTCGTTTGGACAATTCAAAATTTTTGTTACCTTCAGCATAGATCTTTAAGTGTTTCAGTGACCCCACAAATATAGCTTTGCCTCACATAGAAAGCATTAAACCTAGATTTCTCTCTCTTATTCTTTGAGAATAAGGTTCTTCCTAAGCACCCAGCCCACAGAGGCTAAGGGGGGTCAGGGGAGATTGAAGAGATCTCTCTTCTATTCCTAGGGTAGGACTTTGTTTCTTTGCCCATGCTTATGTCTTTGTTGATGGTTGATGTTTTCCTGGTGGTACAGTTCTAATTATAAGTCCACATATATTCCTTCTGATTGACCTTTGTGATGTTCCTGATATGTAGGATATTACCTTAAATCAAATGAGAGTTGTAACAAGATAACTATTTTGAGCCAAAATAATTTATTTGCAGATCTTATATGAATTGATGTTACAGAACCAGAGGGTTATCTTACCTGATAACCACTATTAAATAGGGAGCTTCTTCCTACCAACAGATTATCTATAGGACAGCAATTACAAGCTAGATCTATTTTACCTTGTTTATTGAAAGGGCATAACAGTAGACTGCCTGTGACACTTCTGAGCATTCCAAAGATTTCCCAGATCAAAATATAGTTTCCTACACACTACTGACTGTCTTACATGTACTGTTTCTTTTTTATTTTTTAGAATACCTATTTGAGAGCAGAGAATTTTTTTCTTTTATATTTGTAGTTCCATTACTTAAAACTTATGCCTTGTCATTTAGTAAATGCTTAATAAGTGTTATTTACAATCACTTCCTTCCATTTTGGTTCTACAAAATATTTCAATTTCTAAATAAATAAAAGACTGGGAAGTAGCAAGGGAGAGTGGAAAGAGTACTGATCTTAGAAAAGTTCAAATCTCAGCTCTCTTTAGTTCATTTAGATTTAAATATAAAGTGTGTTTTCCCACATGCAATATATGTGTTCATATATTTATGTAAAAGTGATATATGAAAGGCACTGTCAAATCCACCTTGATTTTGTACACGCACATACACAATGGCTTTCCAGGCGGCTAGACCTCAACTTAAACTTTCCCATTTAATGATCTTCAAAAGACCACCACAAATAGGGAACAGTGAGAAACCCACTCATCCAAACAAAATAGCAAACAGGGCAGAGACAGAATGAAGGAGTGAAGACAGGAAATTCCAGAAGATCTTCCCTAGATCACTCCAAATGCCTTTAAATTATGACTCCACCCAAATTCTAGAGTTCCAGGACCCACAGAAGGACTGGCTGAAACAATTTTCTGGTTCAAGACAATTTAGAAGATCTGTGGGAAGGGTTGGTTTCACTGGGTTTGGAAAGAATCACAGTGCAACCCAGATCATGCCAACATCCAGTGCAAACCAGCTCCAAATATCCAGCAACAGCCAACAGGGTGCCTGGGTCCCAGGAGGTCACAGTGTCTGTGGCAACAGGGGCAGTTACCAGACCTTTCAGTCCATGGAATCATCAAGAATAATTTGGAAGGATAGGGGGAAAATTCTACCCCACCAGAGTGAGCATGGAGCTCAGGCCAATGTAGACATCAGCATATCCCCAGACCCAGTAACCAGAAACAGGTCTGTGGAGCCACCTGGCAGCTGCTTCCTAAGCACTCAGCCCACAGAGGCTAAGGGGGTCAGGGGAGATTGCAGAGATCTCTCTTCTATTCCTAGGGTAGGATTTTGTTTCATTGGCCATATTCAGAGTTAGTGTGCAGTTTTGGCTACATACTACCATAGAGGAGCAGGGATCCTCCTCACAGTTCCAGGGCAGAGGGAAGTTCTTGCCATCATCCAAAGATCAGAGCAAAGGCCAGGAGAGTTGACTGCAAAAGCCCTCAAAAACTTGGGACAGTATGTCCTCCACCTTGGAAGCAGAGCCCACCCCTGACAAAGAGTTAAAATCAAGGCATAGGCTGGGAAAGTGAGCAAACTATAGAAGACAAAGAATCTGACCATAGACAATTATTTTAATCCCATGGAGGTTCCAAATTCACACTAAAATGTTGGCAAAATCAAAGGTTCTATTTCTAGAATCACCAAGAAAAAGATGAATTACTTTCAGGCTATGAAAGAGTTAAAAAAAAGATTTTGAAAATCAAGTAAGTGAAGTAAAGAAAAAAGAGAAATGAAAATGAACTAGGACAATCATGCAAACCAAGTCAGCAGCTTGGTGAAGGAGATACAAAAATATTTTGAATAAAATACCACCTTAAAAATCAGTTTAGGTCATATGGAAAAAGCAGTGCAAAAAGGTCTATGAGGAGAAGAATACCTAAAAAAGCAGAATTGGTCAGGTGAAAAAAAGAGATAAAAAAACACTCTGAAGAAAATAATTCATTCAAGTGTAGAATGGGACTAATGGAAAGTGATAAGTTTGTGAGGAATGAAGAAAATATAAATCATAGCCAAAAGAATGAAAAACTAGTATGAAATGTGAAATATCTCAGTGGAAAAACAACTGACCTGGGAACCAGATCCAGAAAAGATAATTTAAAAATTATTTGGCAAACTGAAAATCGTGAACAATAAAAGAGCCTTGACTTTATTTTGAAAGAAATTGTCCAGGAAAATTTCCTTGAGATCCTAGAAGAAGAGGATAAAATAGAAATTGAGGAAATTTCACAAAACACCCTTATAAATAGATGTCAAAGTAAAATCTCCCAGAAATATTATACCAAATTCCAGAACTCCCAAGTCAAGGTTATTAAAAGCAGACAGAAAGAAACAATTCAAATATCATGAAGGTACAGTCAAGATTACACAGGATGTAGCAGCATCTATTTAAAGGGCAAGTAGGGCTTGCAATATGTTATTGCAGAAAGCAAAAGAGTTTGGATTACAACTGACAATCAACAACCCAGCAAAACTGAAAATCCTCTATCAGAGGAAAAGATGGACAGTCAATGAAATTGGGGACTTTCAAACTTTCCTGTTGAAACAACCAGAACTAAACAGTGAAGGATAAATTATCAGGAATTTAATGATGTTGAACTCCTTGTATTCCTGCATAGGAATTCATATGATAATTCATATGAACCTTCTCATTTACAAGGACAGTTAGAAGGAATGTATATAGATAAGGCACAGGAGGGAGCTGAATATGACGGTATAATATATTATAAAATTCGGTCTTAATAGAAAAGAAAGGAATGTATTGGAAGAAAGGGAAAGCAGAGGTAAAATGGGCTAAGACATTTCATGAAAATAGTCAAGATAAAACTTTTGCATTGGGGTGGAGGGGGAGAAGGTGTGGGGGAATGAGTGAGCCTTCATTCTCATTGTAAGTGATTCAGAGAGGAAATAACATACACATTCCCTAGAGGAAAATAGGAGAGAAAAGAACTGGGAGAAAAGTTTCATGGGGAAGGGAGAGGAGTATAGGTGAAGACAGGGAAGATCATGGGAGAAGATAGTCAGTGATAGCACACCTTTGAGGAAGGAAAGAGTGAAAGGAGAGATAGAATAGATATATGTGTGTGGGAAGAAATAGGATGGAGAGAAATATAGCTAGCAATAGCATCGGTGGGAAAAACATAATGAAGCAATTTCTCTGAAGAACTGATGATCAAGAATGCAATCCAATCCAAAGACAGAACTGATGATATCTGCATTCAGATTGAAACACATTTTTTTTCCTCTCATTTTATTTTTTCTTGTGGTTTCTTTATCTTTATTGGAAGGAGGGGAGATTATTTTATTTTTCAGAAAGACTATTGTAGTAATGTGAAAAAATAAATAAAATTTTAAAATAACAAACAGAAATTAGACATATTTCTACAAATTAAAATATACCAAAATGAAAAGTTCTAAAATAAATGAACTCTCCTGTCAGAGTTATTTCTACACAAACCAAGCAAGAGAGACCTCAATCTTATGAAAGTGAATTAATTTTCTGAAATCTCTGGAGAAGCTTGTCACTTCAAACTCTCTCTCTCTCTCTCTCTCTCTCTCTCTCTCTCTCTCTCACATAGCTTTCTCTCTTCTTTCACTATATGTCTAGAGTTGCTTCTAAAGAAGCTATGGAATCATGTGTATCACTTCTTGAAGAATGAATCAATTTGTCTGCTTGCCAAAGCTCTGGTACCAACTCTTCTCCCAGACAAGCAAATACTCCCCACAAATACAGTCACACCTAAGTAGCATACAAAACACCCCAGTCTTAGTTGGAAATCAGGGTTATTTTTTTTAAATACAGAAAATGGCAGAAAGCCTAGGAAACAGGATGAGCATAAGTTTTCCATGGTCCTATAAATAAAATATCAGGAATGTTAAAGTTCTCAATGAGCTGAGATTGATAATGGAAGAGAAAGATAAAAAATTGCCTCTATATGTGTGCCTAATCTATATTGTTAGAAATTGAGAATAAAATATGAAAAATGTTTTGCTTGGGATGGATGGGACAAGAATTATTGAAAACAAAAAGAAGGCAAGAGCCATTCAATCTTCAATTTAATTTTTTCTATTTCCTCCTGGATAATAATCTTTGTATTAGAAATGTCAGAGCAGAAAAGACTATGTTTACTTAAGAATACCTAAGGACATATATTGACTTAGTTTTTTAAATTTTTTTAGTTTATTGTTTTTACTTTTTTCATCGATATGCATTTATACATATCCCCAAGTATACTTTTGTTACAAAATTTCCTTCCACCCTCCCTTCCTATCCCACCTCTTCTCAGTAGTAAATAGTCAGGTTAGCATTGTGCATACATATTTTGATAAACATGTTTACAGATTATTCATTTTTGGTATGAGGAATTGGGATTAAGGGAAAGAATTATATGAGATACTTTTCATAAAGGTTCATCAGATTCTGAAGGGTTGTTTTGTTTTGTTTTGCTTTGTTTTGTTTTGTTTTTCTCCTCTGGACTGGAATAACTTTGCCCATAGTTGGTCTAATATGGTTGTCCTAGATCTCTGAACTACTGAGAGGAGCTGCTTCCATCAAGGTTGTTCATCTCACAAAGTTGTTGTTAATATGTATATTGTGCTATTGGTTCTCCTCCCTTTGCTCAGCATCATAAACCATAGGTCATTCCATGCTTCTCTAGAGCCCAATATGGGTTGGAGGGGTAGCCTGTCAGAGTGAAGGAACTTCAGCCTCGTGGAGGCAACCCCAGGACACTGGGAGCCATGGCTCTCAGAAGGGGAGTAGGGCAGTTTCCTGACCTACACCCCGGGGAGCTCCAGGAAAAACTTGAGGGATCAGAGGGGGTACCTCTGCCAGAGCCAGCATGTGAAGCCCAGCCCTCAGGGCACACAGTGAGCAGTGTGGCTGTGGCAGCCCAGATCTAGGAACTGGAAGCAGGCAGAGCAGGTATGCAGGAGCCCCTAGGGTATGAGTGCTAAGCCTAGGGAGGGGATTAGAGATAAACTGCTGAGCTCTGTCCCTGGAAAAGGACTCTGGGCTTCTGACCACATTCAGATCCTGATCACAGTCTAGGCCCACCCATAAAACAGCATGCCCCCCCCCACCTCAGCCCCATGGAAGATGGGTGCGTTTATGGTCATTCACAGACCAGGAGGGAAGACAGAGTCTTACACATGGAGATCCTTGTTGCAGGGGGTGGGGGTGTCCCAATAATACTTAAAAGCACAGGGAGCATCCCAAAACCAAGCACAGTCTGGGGAAATGAGTAAACTGAGGAAAAAAGAGGAACACCATTGAGAAATACATTATCTATGATCCCAAGAAGCCTCAAAATACTCAATCTGAAGATGAGGAAATCCAAGCTTCTGCATCTAAAGACTAAGAAAAATGGAAAGTGGGCTTAGGCCATGACAGAGCTCAAAAAAGACTTTGAAAATCAAGTGAGGGAGATAGAAGAAAAATTGAGAAAAGAAATGAGAGAGATGCAGGAAAAACATGAAAAAGAAGTTAACACCTTAGTCAAGGAGATACAAAAAATACTGAAGAAAATGACATGTTAAAGATAAGCATAGATCAAATGGATAAAACAGTTCAAAAAGTTATTGAGGAGAACAATGTTTTAAAAAGCAGAAGGAAAAAAGATAAGAAAGCTCTCTGAGGAAAACAAATCCTTCAGACAAAGAACGGAACTGAGGGAGGTTGCTGATTTTAGAAGAAATCAGGACACAATATTTCAAAATCAAAAGAATGAAAAATTAGAAGGAAATGTGAAACATCTCTTTGAAAAAACAACTGATATGGAAAACAGATTTAGGAACCATAATTTAAAGATTATTAGAATACTTGAAAGTCATGATCAGGAAAAGAGCCTTGACATCATTCTCAAAGAATTACTACAGGAAAATTTCCCTGATATCTTAGAAGCAGAGGACAAAATAGAAATTGAGATAATCCGATCTCCCAGAGAAAGAGATCCCAAAAAAACCCCAGGAATATTATAGCCAAGTTCCAGAATTCCCAAGTCAAAGAAAAACATATTACAAGCAGCCAGAAGAACACAATTCAAATATTGTGGAGCTGCAGTCAGGATAACACAAGACTTAGCAGCAACTACATTAAAAGTTTGTAGGGCTTGGAATATAATATTCCAGAAGACAAAAGTGCTTAGAATGCAATCAAGAATCAACTACCCAGCAAAACTGAATGTCCTCTTCCAGGGAAAAAGATGGACTTTCAATGAACCAGGGTAATTTCAAATGTTGTAATGGCTAGAGCTGAACAGAAGTTTTGATCTTCAAATACAGGACTCAGGTGAAGCATAGAGAGTGGAGGAGAAGAGGAAAATATGAAGGACTTAATGATGATGAACTACATGTATTCCTGTATAAAAAAATGGTACTGCTAATACTTAAATGAATCTTCTCCTTTAATAAAGCAGGTAGAAGGAGTTTTTAAAGATGGAGAGAGCTGAATTTGAAGATATAATGTGGTGTAAAATTGGAGTCAATAGATAAAAAGGAAATGTAATGGGGGAAAGAAAAAGGAGAGGTGGAATAGGATTAGATATTTCATATAATAAGATTTTATTTATTACAATGACTTATTGCAATGATATGGAAGCAGGGAAGGCAAGGGGAAAGAGAGAATCTTTGCTCTCATCAGAGGTGGCTAGGAGAGTAAACAGTATATATACTCAATGGGGTATAGACATCTGGAGTAAGAAGGAGAGAAGGGGGATGGAGGAAGGAAGAGATGTGAATGATGGAGGAGAGGATGGACCATGGGGGGGGAGAGTGGTGAGATATAACGCATTTTCTTTTTTACTCCTTGCAAGGGGCTGGGATGGGATGGCCTGTCCAGGACCATAGGGCCGAGTGAAAGCTGGGCCTAAGGGGTGGTATGTGGGCTTGTGGCCTCTTGGCCTCAGGGCTGGGGATCTGTCTCCTGTGCCACTCAGCTACTCTACAGCAGAGACAGAGTGGGAAAAGTACAAATGGAAGGAGTTACGATCAGCAATGGTAACAGTGGAAAAATATGGAAGTAACTTTCATGATGGACTTATCATAAAGAAGGTGATCCACCCATGACAGAGCTGGAGGTGTTAGAACACAGACTGAAGCACATTTTATTATTATTATTATTATTATATTTTGGGGGGTGTGCAGGGCAAATGGGCCTGGGTGGCCTTCCTGGGGCTACAGAGCTGGGTGACTGTTGGGTGTCTGAGGCTGGATTTGGGCTCGGGTGCTCTGCCCACTGCACCACCTGGCCATATATACTATTACAATCATTTTTTAATTCAAATTTTAATTTTCTTTCTCCCCTTTATCACTCATGCAGGTCTATATATTTTGGGGGGAGGTGGTATTATGTTTAATCATAAACAAGAATATTTTAGTAATCTATAAAAAGCATCATTTATACAAAATAAGAATAAATAAATAAATGGGGAAAAAAAAGAAGTAGATTATTGGGATAGCTAGGTGGTGCATTGGATAAAGCACCAGCACTGGAGTCAGGAAGACTTCAGTTTCAAATCTGGTCTTAGATACTTAATGATTGCCTCGCTGAATGACTTTGGGCAAGTCATTTAATACTCTTTCCTTAAATACATAGAAAAAAAAAAAAGAAGTAGATTATCACTAAAGTTCCTTGTATTTTAGACATTATTTTATATTGATAAACCTTTGCTCTTTTAAAGGGAAATTCTCACAGTAAAAGTCTTAAAATCCAAAATATTAGGGTCATTCCGGAATTTGGATTCAACTATGCTTCTAATTAAAAAGAAATATATTGCACCAATACCAACTCTAACTTTGAAGTCATCATTTCAACAAGAAAAATTTTTGTTTTATTACCATTTTTTTGGTGTGAACCACATGGCTGCTGCAATTGCTAAAGATGATAGTAGGCATGGTTATGGTTCTACTTTCTGCTTTCTGTATAGTTGTTTTAAAGGTAATAAGGAAGTAAAAAGTTAAAATAACTCAAAGGTGAATGTCACCAATGCACTATAAAAGCATGAAGGCTAGGGGCAGCCAGGTGGCACACTGGATAGGGCACCGGTCCTGGAGTCAGGATGACATGAGTTCAAATCCAGCCTCAAACACTTAATAATTACCTAGCTTTGTGACCGTGGGCAAGTCATCTAACCCCATTCCCTGCAAAAACTAAAAAGAAAAGTGTGAAGGCTAGTTGAGATACTCATCATCATCATCATACTTCCATCCTTTTAGAAGGTGAATACTTTCAGAGTTCTGTACTACTAATAGCTGCATATCTTGTAGTGAAAAGATCAAGAATCTGTCTTTCTAAGAAAAAGCAAAACATGCATTCTCATGGGAGTTTCCTACAGGTTCCCTACACCTTTGAGCATATGATTAAATACCTGGAGGAAAGGCATACTTAACAAGTATTGAATTGGAAATCAAGATAACAAGTTCAAATTCCAACTCAGACATTTACTTGTTATATAACCTTGAGCAAATCACCTTTGTAAACTGAGCTTCCTTATCTTTAAAATAGGGGATAAAACATTGCCTTTCTCTAAGGACTATTATGTATATCAAGTGACATAATCCAGGCAAAATTCCTTGCAAACCTCAAAGCCCTTATAAATTTTAAATATTGTTGTTGTTCTTATTAATGAAGGAAGGTGAAGAGGGTAGTTGGAAGGTATATAAGATATCTTTATATCTACACAAAGTTTTTGGCAGGTAATTAATCATCACAGGCTCCCAGCAGTGAAAATAAGGACTTTCCCTTTTCCTTCATGCTCCTCATTAAAACGCCCAAACAAAATTTGTATTGCCTCTTTTTTTAATGACTACATGGTAGATCCATTGACATACCGTTGAATTATTTGGATGTTGCATTCAACCAAAAATTCTTTTTTATTTCAGAAAATAAAATTGAATTGCAAAACCAAGTTTATATGACCTAATTTTTCCATGAAGCAAATCTCTTGTAAACAAACAGATTTGCCACCCTCTCCCTATTCCCTTCCCCAAGCATAAAGTCTGACTAAAACATACATATTTCTAATTTGAATATTTTATTTGGAGTTTTTCAGTGCAGTATTTTTATACAACTGTAAAAAAGACAAAGTTTATCATTACTGAGGCTGCTGTTTCATGCAATATAGGTATCTGAATCAAGCATACAAACATGAAATCAATGATCTTTAAGAATAGAGTCTGGAAAAAAGAAAGAGAAATGCTAAATAGTCAATCAGATTCTCCATTTAGTTAAAATTAATGCAAACTATTATTTTAAAATGCTCCACCTCAGTGCTTCCCCCCAAAAAGAGAAATTAAGCATCAACATTTAATGTTCTGGAAAATCTCATTTCTAAATTCATCTGATCTTGCTCAGAACAGATACTGTCCAATCACTGATCCGGCAAAAGAAATCTCAGGTTTTCCTCATTCTTAATTTCATTACATAATCCAGTATGCTGAAAAGATTTCCATGGTACTATATATATATATATATGTATATATATATATGTATATATATATATATATATATACATATATATATATATATATATGAGTATGTTATCTTAGGCATTTATGAGAGTGAAACTCATGAGAAAGAATATACTTTAAAGATAGGCAGCACAGAGCAAATAGCACTGGGTTTGGAATCAGAAACTCATCTTGATGGGATCAAATATTATCTCAGACACCAGCAAGTCAGTTAATCTTGTTTTCCTCAGTTTTCTCATCTGTTAAATGAACTGGAGAAAGAAATGGCAAACCACTCCAGTATCTTTACCCAGAAAAACCCAAATGCACAAAACTTTTTCACTCAGACATGAATGAAACAACTGAAAAATAACAATAAATAGAAAAGAAAGCAACCAGTATTGTGAAGGAATTTAATTTCATCTATATATGAATTCATTGAAGGAATTGAGAATAATAAATTTGAAAAATAAAAGTTTTAAGGAGAAGAAATTATATTCCTTGTAAGATTGAAAGAAATGTGATCAACGAGGGGAATTAGGCTTTCTCTGCTTGGTGTCAGAGGGGAAAAAAAGGAGAAAAGTTTCAAAGTAGTGGTTCTAGACTTGAAGTAGATATATATTTCCTGATCATTAGATTTTTTCCAAAAGTGGAATGGGCCACTTTAGGAGAAAGAATAACTCTTCTGACAAACCTGGGTCAGACAAACTTGCTATGTTATAAAAGGTTTACTAGTTGTTGGTTTTTTTATTTTTTGGTTTTATCTAATGTATTACACTGAAACTTCATTTCAAGTAAAGTGTTTTTTGAAATTACAGGATTTTTGTGGTGTAATGTATGGAGAGATGGTACTCAGACATGGATAACCCAAGTTCAAATCCTACCTCAAATAGTTATTAATGCAGAGTGAGTCACTTGCTTAGTCTTAGTTTCTTCAGCTATAAAATAAGGATAATAATAATAATAATTCTGATCTCAGAGGGCTGTTGTAAATATCAAATGTGAGAGCATATAAAAAGTGTTCTGAAATTTCAAGGTGCTATATAAATACTAGGCATTATATAGTGCTAGGCTCAGATTGAACTAGAGAGACTCAATGGTTCTTTCTAGCAGATTTTTTAAAAATATATGTTTAAGACAAAATTTCAAAGTTAATTTCAAATCATCTATTATCCTTTGCTTCCTCAACATGATGGAGTTTTCTTATCATGCATGAATGTCTTTTATATACTTTTTTATATGTTGGCTATAATTTGTATGCCCCTATGCTATGGCATTTGTCTACACATGTTATCTTTATATTGCTCTTTTGACTACAGCAAGGAGGAAAACAAAATAGAATATGGCACTAGAAATGTCTTTGATATTAAATAGTATTATAAAGGTACTTGATTTCTAGAAAATCAACTTATAATTTTAGAATTATCTCTTGAAAATTGCTTAAAGATAGTGATTTATTTTGAAATTGTAATAGGATACATAGGTATTTTATAGTAATCTAATAATTCGAATAACTTCATCTAAATATGAACTTTGTGTAAATAAGCTTCAAAGAATATATTTTGTGAAGACTAGCTTTTAAAAGAATTAATTAACTGGAGTACCCTCTATGTAGTGTGCAATTGGAAAAAAGTTGACTCTACTTACAGCCTATGTCTTACACAGTATATAAAACATAGTTTATTGATAAAAATTTCATAATAAAAAAACACTTTTCAAATATGCCATGTGAAAAGAAGTAGAAACAGTAGTGTTAACATGAATGCGTCCATCCATGTAGCCACTCTTTCCCAGTTCATTAAAAAGGGGGTAAGTTGAATTTGATGATCTCTAGTATCTACTTAAATAATTACAACAATATAAGAATTATTTTTTCATATATTTCTCAAACTATTTTTTAATTTATCAATATAATCTCCAACTGTAATCTATATCAATCTACCAACTTTGTATTCAGTCAGACATGACAGAAACAACTGATTGGGTTGGGTCCCTTCTCTACCCCTATTCAATTAATGATTGTTTTCTTGAGTATTTCAGAGTCTCCTACCATATTCAAGTAAGCATTTTCCAAGCCACCTGTTTTAGGGGCCATTTGTGTCAGTTGCTCTGGAAATAATCATGCATTCACACATGCTTTGTAAATTGTTGAGATAAGAAAGAGCAGTAATCTGAAAAATAGGAGATCTAAGACTTCTGTTTCTCCATAAGCTAAATGAAGGGGTGAGACTAATTAGTATTGATATTTCCTTTTAGGTCTTAGTTTCTATGATTTGTATCATTGTTATATATCCAATTATTTTCTTTTAATTCTGTTTGAAGAGAACATGTAATTTCAAATGTTAATATGAATGCCTATACCCAATGGCTTATTTTTTCAGACTAATATTTTCTAATAATCTTTAAGCCATTTAAACTAGAAAAGCATAGAACTGTGCTAAGTCTTTTTAGTATAGCTTGTATATTAGAAGTAAGTTTTGTTTTCACTTTTGGACAGATTCATGTTGACCACAGTGTTAAGCATAGTAGGTGCTGAACAAATATTTGTTGATTGAGATCATAGTTTGTGAGCTGATTTCAGTCCAAAGACATAGACTCCACTTTATCTACAACTTTCGGTTCTTTATGATTCTTTCACATAAATCCACCAAATAAATTCTCCTCAATACACCTGGGATACTTTTATTTATTTCAATAATCTGTGGATATAGGTATATCAGTGAAGCACCTATTATCCTTTGCTTCCTCAACATGATGGTCCTTTCTTATCATGCATGAATGTCTTCTATATCATTTTTCATATGTTGCCTATAATTTGTATGGCCATATGCTACGGCATATGTCTACACATGATATATTTATACTGCACTTTTGACTATCTACAATTTTGGGCCTTCTAAAATCAATGTGTTACATAATTTACAACCATATAGTAGAACTAGGAAAATATTTATAGCATATAGACACTCTGCTACTACCCTTGCCAAAGTTATACCAAGTTGAAGATATTCAATAGAACTTCATCAAAAATCATAATTTATAAACTCTGTTTGTGTGTTTGACTTTAACTATTCAACCAGACAAATGCAATTAGATCAATGAAAAAATATAACAAGAAAAGTAAAGGAATTTTCTCTTTTTAAAATAAATTTTATGTATTTTTATTAAAGCTTACTCAATTATGTATAAAAAGTTATATTTCTGAATTTCAAATTATCTCCCTTTCTTCTAACTTTCCCTCATTTTTGAGATGGCAAGAAATTTAATAACAGTTATGTATCAATCAGTTATGTATCAATCAAAACATATTTCCATATTACCCATGTAGTAAAAGAAAACACAGAACAAAAAGAAGAAAAATGAACTTTAAAAAAGTGTTTTTTGATCCAGGTTCAAAATTTCTCAGTTCTTTCTCTAGAAGGCTGAGAGCATTTTTCAACAAATGTCCTTTGGAATGATCTTGAATCATTTTTGTGATCAGAGTAGCAGTTTTTTTTTTTTACTGTTGATCATCATACTGGGGTTCTCCTAGTTCTTATGGCTAATTGTAATGGTTAATATAATTCTTTCCAGGTTTTTCTGAAATGATCCACATTTGTCATTTCTTATTGCGCAATAGTATTTCATAACAATCTTATACCATAATTTGTTTAGCTCTTCCACATTGATGGGCATGTTTTCAATTTCCAATTCTTTTCTATCACAAAAAAGACAATCATAAATACCTTTTTTTAAAAAATAGAAATAGATCCTATCCCTTCTCTTTCATCTCTATAGGATACAAACCTAGTAGTGATACTACTGGGACAGAGGATATGCAAATTATCATGTCATTTGGGCAGTATTCCAAATAGTTATCCAATGTTTGGCTTAGTTCAGAAAAGCCACCAATGTTGCATTACAATTTCAATTTTCCCATGTGCTCTTTATTTCTTTATTTTCTCTTTTTGTCAATGTTAGCCTATCTAATGTGTGTGAGGTAGTTTCTTGGAGTTGTTGCAATCTGTATTTCTCTAATCAACAGTTTTTATGTATTTTACACTATTATTGATAACTTTGTTTTCTTCTTATAACTCCCTGCCCATATTCTTTGAACCTTTATCACCTGGGGAATGGCTCTAATTTTTAAAATTTTTGCTTAGTTCCCTATATAGTTGAGATTTTAATCTTTTATCAGAAAAACAATCAGTAAAACATTCCCGCCTAGTTTTAATTTCATGTAATCAAAAGAATCCATTATATATGTGTATATATATATATATATATATATATATATATATATATATATATATATATATATATGGAGAGAGTATTTGGTCATAAATTCTTCTATGTTTCATAGATGTTATTATATTTATATTTCTAAATGGTCCTCTAACTTACTTCTGATATCATTAAAATTTTGGTCATTAGTTTTAATAAACACTAGATTACTATGATAATCTACTATTTTTAATTCTATACCTAATCTATTTTACTGATCTGCTACTTCATTTCTGAGTCAATATCAAATTGTTTTGCTGATTTTCTGGCTTCATTATTCCAGCCATATTCATTTTCATGATGTATTTGGGGTTTGTTTGGTAAAGATCCTGGAGAAGTTTGACATTTTCCAGCTCATTTTACAGATGAGGAAACTGAGAAAATTTGAAGGCAAATGTGAACTCAAAAAGAAAAATTTTCTGACTCCATGCCCAGTGCTTTAATCACTGTGTCACCTATCTGTCCTCTGTTTTGATTACACAGTTTTTTTCCCCAAAACCTGCAATACATTATTCTATATGCATATGTCATCAATAAAAAAGAAAGACCATATCTAAGCATCACACATGGCAGCCACAGAAGGGATATACGTGGAGATTCATGGAAAGCCAATTCACACAAAGGATAATTAAAGCAATTGATGCCTTCTTGATATGTCATTGCAATGATATTTATAGGCCTACTCCCAGTTAGGCTCTGCTTTCAAATAGGGTTACATATGAATGTTATATTATATCTCTGGTATTTTTCCTAGATCAGTGTTTATGCTTCTGCTAATGACTGTTCTTTTCCAAGTTTATTCTGGGAGTAACATTTATTGGTTTCATGGCCATTAACTGTCTTTAATCCCCAATACAAGCTTCTGGGATCCATTGTTTTAGAGCTATCTACTATAGGCCATCTCAACTCTTGTTTATTTAGATTAAGTGACTAGAAATTGTCTCCTTGATAAAGACATATTGATAATTCTTTAGTTATTTCCAGAAGCTATGGACTAAGACATTCAATTAACAAATTCATTCAAATTGCACCCAGGTTAAGATTAAATTTCAGGAGGTTAAAAGTAGTATTTTGTTCCAGTCAATTATCTGACTCCAAGTTGGAATTGTTCAATATTCTGTCTAGATTGATATGCAATTGAATTTGAGTCAGATTAAGTAAATAAGTAAACAAATAATGTAACTGTTATCTTACCACTTGGTTTATACTTCTGTATTTATTATATACATCTGTCAGTAGTAAAACCTCCTAGCTTTGGTACTCCATTTGCTCTGGAGAAAGATCTTCTTGTTTTTCCAAACTATGAGTACTAAAACATGACTTTTGCATTGGAAAAAAGTTTGAAATTATTAAAAGTGATACACAATTTTCCAAATACCATTCCAGTCAATTCTCTTCTTAGTCAACTCTGGGCCCAGTTTGTTTCTAATCTGAAATTACATTCCTTTCTCTCTGTGTCTAACTTTGAGTATATATATATATATATATATATATATATATATATATATATATATAAACTTTCTGACTTTTTGCCTCTGTCTTTCCATTTTACCCCCCACTATGTTTTCCAATAGATTTTCCAATAGATCAAATGTCTTCTAGTAGGAATAGATAACTATTTTATGTACCTATATTATCTCATTATCTCAGCCACATGTATTCTATCTAACTTTTCTGAGTATATTACTAAACCTACTATGAATTTAATTAAGGTATATTATAAGGGTTGTATTCTGAAATGGAATGTACACAGCTACTGTCATTTGAAAACAGCAATGCTTATAGAATCTTAAAAATATAATTTAATCCAATCCAAATCAATATAATTATAATATGCACTTCTCATTAATAAGATACTGCATTTGGCTCTGGAAATGAAAACAGAAAAATAAGAAAAGCCTTTTTTAGGGTATCTGCATTACATTTGGAGAGGTTGGGGGATATATCATATGCAAAGTAAATAAATGCAGGGTAATTTGAAGATTAATTCTGACATCTGTTAAGGTGGGCACATGAATGAACAAAAGTTTCCAGAAAAATGTGGCTACTCAACTAAATCCTGTAACAATTTAAGAATTCCAAAAGAAGTAGTAAGGAAATACTTGCATTCCAAGCATAGTGAATGGTCTTTTCTAAGAAGAGACTTAAAGTTGAATTCAGTTAATACTTAGTAGCACAGACTAGATGGAATACATTATGTACAAAAAAGATGAAATGTATATTATAACCAGATTAGGGAGTTTGTATTTTATCCTTGAGACAATAATGTGCCACTGAGGATATTCAGATTTTTGATTTGTATTTTAGGAATTCAATTATGGAGGAAAAAAATAAAGTGGCAGATCAGAATAATAAAGAGTAATTAGGAGAGTTAGAATATTCCAGTCAAGTGGTCTAGTTTAACTAAATCTTGTTACTCAAGAAGGAGCTGTCATCATCAGCAGGGGTTTCTTCTTCCTCAAAAAGTTTATTATTGTTCCTTTGTGAGACTGCTGTAGTGAAAGAATCAACAAATTTTCTGTGTTCTTTTTTTTGTTGGTGATTTGGAACTACAAAATCTATCTGCTAAGGTCAGGAATAGAGAGAGAGATAGAGATAGAGAGAGAGAGAGAGAGAGAGAGAGAGAGAGAGAGGAGAGAGAGAGAGAGAGAGAGAGAGAGAGAGAAATAGATTAGATGTAGATGTAGGTGATATAGATAGATATCTTTCTATCTATCTATATGTCTAACTATAATTAATCTCTTTCAGCAGAATTTTCTCAAGGTTCCTTGAGATTTATTTTGGGTTGTTTCAATTCAGTTCAAATATCATAATTTCCAACTTAATGTCATACAAATAATACTTAGAATCCCTGGAAGTTATGGAATTCAACTCATGATTCAGGTTGTGGCTTCCATTATACAAAAATACCTCCAATGATTATAAGGGTATACACAATGATATTTTATTTTCTTCTTATCTTATTATGACTACTGATAATAGAAATTTTTGTATACAGCTATATCATACATGAGTGACTCCAGATGGACTATGGCATCAAATAGTGGGGATACATTTCTATAATTTCTCTATCCCCAAGGGAAAATATAGCCATGGCTTATAATATATCATGTTTGCACTTCTCAAGTAGTCCTGCATCTAAGTTTTTCTTTATTTTCAAATATTTCTGATACACATTTTACTGATGCTAGAGAATTTTGAAAATTTATTTGAAAACAGTGAATCAAGTTGACTTTGAATTGCTGCAAAACTTTAATGATTCTGGACCATTTTATTTTCACCTCTTAGAAAACAAAAGTAGTGAAACAAGCTGACACTTTACCCAGCATACCATTTTGATCTCATTTAATTTTATTGGCGATTTTTAAAAAATCCCCTAAAGTTTATAGTGCAATTAAACTCTGTTCTCAGGGGGAAAAACAAAGGCATAAAAGAGCAATAAGCTAAGCAGTAATTTCCAGATATAGGTCTCATTTTTATTTCTACTTTTCCAAGTAGACTGTGTATTTGCTCTGGGAAAATAAAATAACCACCTAGATAAAAAATGACAATTGATTTTTTCTTTAGATGAAAGAAGTTAAGAGTCTTGTTGGAGAAGAGACTCAAAGGCAAGATAGCTTCAACATACCAATCAACAGAATTGAAACAAACTATAGTTGATGTGACTCTTTTCTATCACTGTTTAGCTGAAATACTGTTAATTTAAGAAGATAGCATTTTGGATTCACTTTATGCTAATTATAGTATAACCTTTGTTCTTTACTTTCCAGCATGGGAACTAATGAAACCATGTACCTGTCTCAGACATATATCTGTGTCTGTTTTAAAGGAACACAGAGAAAAATGCACAAGCAAAAATTTGTAAAAAGAACTAAAAGAGGCTTCTGGCCAAGATGGCAGAGAGAAGTCAAGGAATGTTTTAAGCTCACCTCGATTTCCCTCAGAACTAACATGATCCAAACCTTGGAACCACAGAACCCTGAGAGGAAGCAAAGAGAAAAACATTACCAATAATTCTATCACATGGGAGCATGGGCAAGGTGGGGGCAGAGAAAGCAGAGACCCAGTGCAGGGGGGTGGTGGTGGGAAGCCAGGGGACTAACATGAGAACAGCAGCGGAAGTGTGTGCTTACATGCATGGCAGGTGAGAGAGCCCCAGCATAGTGGCCAGACATCTATTCGATCAGCTTGGCTGGTCTGGAAGACCCATGCTGTGAATCCCTGTCTTTACAGTGGAGTATCAGTGCTTATAGCTGAGTCCCCCCCCCCCCATTTCCTGTTTAAGAATAAGACTTTCTCCAGTGCAAACAGCCACACTCTGGTGCTTACATCTTGCGCTGAGACTCAGGAGAAATTCAGATCTCCCTCAATGCTGATTGGGGATTAAGTAGATTAAGTATCTAGCCCAAGGCCTAAACCCACATTGTTCCATGACAACCTAAATTCTGCCACTCCGTCCCCTAAATCCCAGGCCTAGGGAGTGGGCCATTAATCACAGAGAAGCTAGGAAAAAAAAAAAAAAAAAACTTCTGCTATTCCCCTAAAGTCTGATCTACCTAATAACCCCTGAAGTGGGCAAAACCCCTAGGGATCTCAAACACCAAAGATCTGTGAACAAGCCCCTCCCCTCCCCCAAGTACAAGTCCCCAGGGAAAGGACCCAAAATGAAGAAAGGCCAGTATAAGGGGGAGGTCCATTGAAGTTACCTTAAAGACAAAGATCATAACTCAAAGAGCACTGGAGCTTTTAAGGAGAATATGAATTGTTCTCCAGCCCAGAAAGACTCCTTAAAAGAGATTGGAAAGGAGTTTAAAAAATCAAATAGAAAAATTGGAAAAAGAAAAGCAAGAGGTAATTAACATTTTACATCAAGAAATAAAAATCCTTTGAAAATACAATTGGATAAATTCAAAAAATAAAATATTTCTCTCAAGAACACAATTGGGCAAATGGAAAAACTCCTTCAAAAATAGAATTGACCAATTAGAAAAGGAGATGAAAAAAGTGTAAATGAATAAAACTCTTCTCTAAAAAAAGATTGGAGTCTGTGGAAACAAATAATTTCATGAGCCACCAAGAATCTGTCAAACAAAACCAAAAAAATGAAAAATTATAACATGTAAAATACCTCAATGAGAAAACAACAGACCTGCAAAATAGATCCAGGATGGACAATTTAAGAATTATAGGACTTCCTGAACAATTTGAAGGGAAAAAAAAAAAAACACTGGAGCCATACTTTAGGATATAGTGAATGAGAACTGCCCCGATATCTTGGAAACAAAAGACAAAATCATTGAAAGAATACATCTATCCCCTCTTGAAAAGGATCCCAAAATGAAAGTATAAGAAATATTGTGGTCAAAATCCAGAGCAATCATTTCAAGGAGAAAATCCTACAAGTGATCAGAAAGAAACAATTCAAATACTAAGGAGCTACAGTCAGTATTACACAGGACCTGGTTACATCAACATTAAGGGATCAAAGGCCCTTCAATGTTATATTCTGGAGAGAAAGGGCATTTAGAATGCAGCCAAGAATACACTAACCAGAAAAACTGAGATTTCTCTTCAGGGGAAAAATGAACATTTAATGAATTAGGAGAATTTCTACTTTTCCTGATGAAAAGACCAGAGCTAAATAAAAAATTTGATCTTCACACTGGAGGCTCAAGAGACAGATGAAAAGGTAAAGAGGGGAAAAGAAAAAAAAACTATTTTTCAATAAGATGAACCTGGCTATCCCCACCTGTGAGAAAGCTTCTAATAATGATTGAGAAGTATAACTCTATTAAGGGGGATATAATTAGCCAGAAATAATGGACACAAGACTTTTCTGTGACTCTGTGACTAATATCTCCTTGTAAAGGTGGGGGGATAGTAAAGAGGCAGGTGGAAAGAGGAGATTGAATGGGGTAAATTACATTACATGAAGCAGTTCAGAGGATCTATTACAATAGAGAGAAAGAAAGGAGGAGGTAACAATCACCTGGAATCTTATTCACATCAGATTTGGCTCAAAGATAGATTAACATATATACTCAGTTGAGTTTAAAAACTTATCTTAACTTTTAACAATTAACAGGGGAAAGAGGGAGTGGGAAAGAAAGGAGGAAATGACAGAAGGAAGGGAAGGAAGAAGTGATAAAGGGAAAGGCAAAAGAAAAAGGATGGAGTTGGATAGAAGAGGGTGAACATCCTGAAGAAGGTGGTATTCACAAGCAAACTACTGGGTAATAGGGAAAGGAGGAAAAATTCAAACAGATGGAAGATAGCATGGAAGGCAATGAAGAATTAGTAATTATAACTTTGAATGGGATTACCTCTCCCATAAAACAGAAATAGATAGGAGAGTGGATTTAAAAGTAGAATCCTACAATATGCTGTTTACAAGAAATGCATTTGAAGCAGGGAGATACATACGGAATAAAGGTAAAAGGCTGGATCAGAATATATTATGCTTCAACTGAAGTGAAAAAGACAGGATTGGGAATTCTTCTCAGACAAAGCAGTTGCAAAAATAAATCTCATTAAAGATATAAGAAAGGAAACTCTATCCTCCTAAAAGATAACATAGACAATGAAGTGATTTCAATACTAAATATGTATACACCAAGAGCTATAGCATCCCTATTCTTAGAGGAGAAGTTGAATGAGTTACAAGAAGATATAGGTAGGAGACTTCAACTTACCTCTTTTAGAATTAGATAAATCTAACCATAAACTATATAAGAAGGAAGGCAGTTAGAAACCTTAGACAAGATAGACCTCTGGAGAAAAATGAATGGGGATAGAAAGGAATTTATCTTTTTTTCTTCAGAACAATGGCTTCTACACAATAATTAATCATGTAGCAGGGCATAAAATCCTCATAATCAAATGCATATTGGAAGAAATATTGAATGTATTTTTTTTCTGAACATGATGTAATACAAATCACTTGCAGTAATACACCATGGAAAAATAACTAAAACTAACTGGAAATTGAATAACTTCATTTTAAAGAATGACTAGATCAAACAACAAATTATAGAAAGACAATGAAGACGACATGCCAAAACGTATGGGATACAGCCAAAGTAGTCATTAACGGATATATTATATCTCTAAATACTAATATGAAGAAAATAGAGAAAAAGGGAAATCAGTGAATTGAGAATGCAACTAAAACAGTTAGAGAAATAACAAATTAAAAGCCCCCTAATTGACTACCAAATTAGAAATTTTAAAAATTGAAGGAGAAACTAATAAAATTGAAAGCAAGAAAACGATAGAATTTATAAATAAAACCAAGAGTTGGTTTTATGAAGAAACCCAATTTAATAGATAATTTGGGAGTGGCTAGGGGACACAGTGGATAGAGCACTGGCCCTGGAGTCAGGAGTACCTGTGTTAATATCTGGCCTTGGACACTTAATTACCTAGCTATGTGGTATTGGGCAAGGCATTTAACCCCAATTGCCTTGAAAAAAACTAAAAAAATTTAAAAAATAGCTAATTTGTTTTTTTAATAAATGAAAGAAAACTGAGTTACTACTATCAAAAATGAAAAGATGAACACACCATTAATAAGGAGGAAATTTATGTAATAATTTGTGAACTATTTTGCCCAATTGTATGCCAAGATATTTGATACTGTATGTGAAATGGATGAATATTTACAAAAATATAAATTGCCCAGGTTAAATGAAGAGGAAATTAAATATCTAAATAACCCTATCTCATTAAAAGAAATTGAACAAACTATCAATGAACTCCCTAAGAAAAATCTCCAGGGGCCAGATGGATTCACAAGTGAATTCTATCAAACATTTAAGGAATGATTATTTCCAATTCTATATAAAATATTTGGAAAAATAGGTGAAGATGGAACTCTGACTTTCTATGACAACAAATATAAACCAGGAAGAATTAAAACAGAGAAAGAAAATTAAAGACCAAATTCTCTAAATAAATATGAGGGCAAAAATCTTAAGTAAAATATTAGCAAAGCAATTGAAGGAAGTTATCATTAAAAGAATACACCATGACAAAAGCAAGATTTATTCCAGGAATTCAGGGCTGGTACAATAATAGGAAAACTGCAGCACAATTGACTATATTAAAAACAAACTGAACAGAAATCATATGATTATCTCAACAGATGCTAAAAAAAGTCTTTGACAAAATACAGTACCCATTCTTACTAAAAACACTAGAGATCATAGGAATAATTGGATTGTTTTTTAGAATGATAAACAGTATCTATCTGAAACCATCAACAAGCATTATTTGTAATGCATTCCCAGTAAGATCAAAGGTGAAACAAGGATGTCCATTATCACCATTACTATTCAATATAGTACTAGAAATGTTAGCTTCAGCAATAGGGAAGAAAAAGAAATGAAGGAATTAGAATTGGGAAGGAAGAAATAAAACTCTTGCTCTGTGCAGATGATATGATGGTATACCTAGATAAGCCTAAGAAATCATCTAACAAAAACTACTGGGAAAAATTAACAACTGTAGCTAAATCACAGGATATAAAATAAACCATATAAATCATTAGCATTTTTATATATTACCACCAAGATGCAGCAGCAAGAGTTATAATGTTAAATCCCATTTAAAATATCTTCAGACAACATAAAATACTTAGGAGGCTATCTGCCAAGGCTGACTCAGAAACTCAGAAACAACTATAAAACACTTTTCACACAAATAAATAAAGATCTAAATAATTGAGCAAATATCACTTATTCATGGATAGGCCAAGTTAGTATAAAAAAATCACAATTCTGCCTAAATTAAACTACTTATTCAGTGCCATCCCAATCAAACTTCCAAAAATTATTTTAGTGAGCTAGAAATAATGGCAAACATATGGAGAAACAAAAAGGCAAGAATATAATGGAATTTAATGAAAAAAATGCTAAAGAATGCAGCTTAGCCTTAACCAGACACAAAAGGAGAAAAAGATCCAAATTAATTACAAAGGACATATGAAGGAAAATGTTATATCATCCAAAAAAATAACCAATAACTAGATGTTTAGAATGATTGCACATACACGCATATATATATATATATATATATTTGTACTTAATGGTAGTCTAGGGCAGGGAGGAGGGAAGAAAACAAGTGAAATAATAACTTTATTATTTATTTAAAAGGAAAATCAAATTGTATATAATCAATTGGCAAATTTCATGTATAATCATCTTTATGCTATTCTTTTATGAAAATGTTTGATTTATTTCTCAGGTTCAAAATTAATTAAAAAATTGGAGATGATGATAGAAAAGGATAAAGAAATGAAAAACACTGGGTTTGAAGTCTGAGGCTCTATGTTCTACTCCTGATTTTGACTCTATTGATTCTATAATATATTTCTGTGAACAAATGATTTAACCTTTCTGTGACTTGTAATGGAGCAAGGAGATTGAATTATATAACATCTCTACAATCCTAGTCATGGTTTAATGACTTGAAGTATGTTGATTTTATATTGTAAATATTTTTAAATCCCCCACAGATATGATTTTTTGGATTTTTAAGTTAAAGATAATTGTTGAAGCAATTTCTAAATATTTAGGATTGTCTAGAGGTAAGTGACAAGCTTAATATTGCCCCCAAATAATTAAGAATAAATTACATATGGTTATTTTAGATTTGCTTATTTTAAACTCATCAAATGGCATTTGTCAGAATCTCATTATTTCAAAAAAAACCCTCTGGCTGTGTCTAAACAGTTTGTGTTTATATTCAATCAGACATGACCACTTAGGCTAATTGGAGTCACCAAAAACCTTCTATTTTCACTGAGACCTTTTGTAAGTGGCATTAAAATGATATCAAACAATTGTCTGAAATATGCTTTACCTCATGAAATCCCTTTCTGTGAGAAGATGGGGGTCAGCTTCCTTAGAGGATGTTCCTTTCATAAAACTCTGAAGTCCATTTCTATTGGAATCACAGACAAAGTGAAGTTGATTCATGGAGGTGAAAGATGAAGTGAATAGACCAACAGACTCAGAGTCTTAGCCAATATTTTGTAAATGCCAGGGCATAAACTCTTAAATGGTTTTGAATCTTTGGCATGAAAACTTTTCAGAGCATATTTTGTGCTTTCTGCTGAGGCAGGGAATGAGTCATTCTGTCAAAATGCTGACTTTTCAGATGCTTAAAGTTGCATGGTAAAGAAATATACAAGCAAAAACAAAAGGAAGTATTATTGGTTTTGTTGTTTTGTGGCAAATTTAATAAAAGATAGTAATTCTGACTAATCCAATCTTTTGGTTGCAACATTTATTTATCAGTCACTTGATCAAACTATCAACCATTCAATATGTGTTTATTCAGCTCCATTCCCTGTCCTAGGCATCTGGATTACGAAGACAGAAAATAATAGCTTTTTTCCCCCTCAATGAGCTTACATTTTATCGGAAAGGACATAAAATACAGTTTTATACAAAATGAATGTAGAGTAATTGGGTGGTGGAGGAGAGGCACAAATATCTTGGACAAACAGGAAAGGCTTCATTTAGAAGATGATAACTTCAGTGAAATTAGGAATTCTAAGTGGTTGAGGCAAAAAAAAAAAGAGAGCACATAATATTGGGTAGAGCAAAGTGGAATCCAACAAATTGGACTACTTGATGTTCACCCTTCATACTCTGTACTGTCTTGCTTCCATTATATATCTTGCTTGGTCACATGGGATTTATCCACATGAGCACATTCTACATATATGCTATCTTTTATTCCTTCATGCCAAGGCACTGCCCTTTTCCTGAAGTTTTCCTGGATTCATCTAACCCAAAATGATTTCTTCACATAAAATTTATCATTGAAGAAGAACCAGTACCTTACTTGATCTCTGCATTATCTTTATTCCAGTCTAATCATAGCTTGTTCATAACTGGAAAATACTTTAGAGTCCACATACCTTCCCTCTATTTATTGTGGGAAATCTGAGACACAGTGTAACTTTTCCAAAATATAGGAAGGAGATCTGACTCTAGAGTCAGATTCAGTCCTCTTTCTACAATACCATATGAGTCATATATATAATGGCATCCATATTAAAGTTATCATCAACTTGAGGTCAGGGACCATATAGCATATTAGCTCCTATGACCGAATAGTAAGAATTCATCAAAATTAGGTATTCCCAGATTCTTACTCTCCATTCTTCTGCCCTTGTGCACTTTTTCAACTCTTATTTCACAACTCTTGATCTGGGAATAAATGTACAGGGTATATATACAAAACAATACTACTATTCCTGGGAAATATTGACTGATCATTTGCTCTTTGGCTTTAACATTCATCACTCTGACCTTTCAGACTTTAGACTTCATTTCTTTTCATATGCAGTTTCTATTATTAGAATGCAAACTCCTTAATGAGGCCAAAGGCTAACTTTGAGTGTGTATATCTATGTATACCCAGAGAATGACATACAGCAAGGACTTAATAAATTCAATTGTTCATTCATTCATTCATCTCTTCATTGAAGTTTTATGAATCTCGATAAAAGTGAATTGGCTGGGAAGACAGTGTTGTCTGATATATAATACTATTGTGATATCCTTAAAGAAAAAATAATGGAATATATGGAATGTAGGGTCTCCTCTTTACATATATTCTGCTTAATTTGTTCTAGATCTAAAGAAAATGCATATATAAAAATAGATTCTGAGTATCATTTCAGTAAGTGGTCAAATATATGAATGTACATTTCTTTAAAAAATTGCAAATTATTTACAATATTGTTATTTTTCTACAAATTATATAGAAGAAAATAGAAGAGATTATACATCTCACACTAAATTTGGCAAAGTTGATGAAGTTTGGAGATAATTATCATATTTTCCCATGAAAAAGATGCACCCTTTTCTGAAAAAAATTGGGAACTGAAAACTGGGATTGTTTTTTTACAGTAGTTGTATGTTTTTTTATTTTATTTCCCTTGCATTTTACTTGCATTACTTGCATTTTCACACTTTTTCAGTGGTCATTGTTGTAGATTTTTTTTACTTGCATGTCCTGCTTTTCCACATTTATTGTCTTTTAGCTCATTGTTTCACATATGTTACCAGTATATATTAGGTTTTGATTTCCACGTTCTGCCCAGAAATAGCTCAGAAAAGATTTCTGTCCAGCATTGAATTCAAGTTAAAAGTGATCCAGTTTGAAAAAATGAATGTAAATTGTACTGCTGAACATCAGTTTGGTCCTCCTCAAACTGAGGAACAATCCCAGACTGACTACAGAAGGAAGAAACCTTACTGAAAACATCCCAGCAGAAGTAGACCATGAGAGGAAAGGCAGCAAAATGGCTTGAGTTAGGGAAGGAAATGATTATCTGGAGTGAAGAGCAAAGGGCCATTGGAATTCCTGTGAACACAAATATGGTTCAGCATGAGGCCAGAATGATTGCTGATGAAAAAAAAAAGGGACTGATTTCCAAGGAGGACACAACTGGTGTTTCAGATTCATAAAATGGAATGGACTAAGCATGAGTCCATGCAAAATATGTGTCCAAAAGAAAACTATGAGAAGGTGCTTCAATTTCATGTTGAATAAAACTTGAGTTCTATAACTTAATGTAATACATTTTTTTCCAGTTTTGGTAACATTATGCTAACACTGGATGAGTTATTGAAAACATGTTCTATAATGTATTGATGGTAGAATTGGGAATCAATATTGATCCACTAGATAAAGATTAAATAAGATCTTGCTCATGAATGTATTGAAATATTATTGGGCCATAAGGAATGATGAATTTAATTAATACTGAAGGCAAGACATATTTGAATTGGTGCCAAGAGAAGTTAGCAGAACTAGTGAAACAATATATAGTATGTTATACAAAATACATGATAAATCTAAAAAAAAATATCAAGCAATTATAATTTAAAACTTTCAAATCATAATCCAGTGAAACTCCAACAAAGCTATATGAGAGTTCATCTCAACAAATTCTTGGAAGCAGTGGAAGGCTATAGTTCTAGATTACTGTCACATGTTTTTGATATGTTGGTTAGTTTTTCTGAAATTTTTCACTCTCTTATTTTTATTTTTTTAGATTTTTCAAGGCAATGGGGTTAAGTGGCTTGCCCAAGGCCACACAGCTAGGTAATTATTAAGTGTCTGAGGCCTGATTTGAACTCAGGTACTCCTGACTCCAAGGCTCTATGCACTGCACCACCTAGCTGCCCCCACTCTCTTATTTTCAATAAATAATGACTCTAGTAGAGTGAGCACAGAAGAGATGGAAAAGAAGGAATGCAATAAGCATTTAGTGTTTACTATGTGCTGGTCACTTTGCTAAATACTTTACATATATTATCTCATATGATATTTACAAGGTCTAGTGAACCATTCTTATCCCTATTTGACAGTTGAAGAAAACAAGGCACAAAGAGGTTAAGAAAATTTCCTAGGGTCACACAGCTAGAAAATGTCTGAGGCTAGAGTTGAACTTATATAAATCTATATTGGGAAGTATTGGGATATATATATATATATATATATATATATATATATATATATATATAGATATAGATATAGATATAGATATAGATATAGATATAGATATATAGATATAGATATAGATATAGATAGATAGATATAGATATACTGGGAATGTGTCTATATACACATACACCTATATGCATATGTATATGCATATAGTATATATACTATATAGTATATACTATATAGTAGATCAAACTTCATTTAAAAAGAAGGGGTATGAGGAAGGCATCTGAGAGATACAGAAACAGAGAAGTGAAAGAGACTAATAGAAACAGTGTTTTCCATGATTTCAATATACATAGAAGTGAGATTTGAACCCAGATTTATCTCGTGACTTCTGGTCTAGTAATCTTTCTACTAGGTCTCTTTATTTGTTTTATAGAATTCCAGTTAGTCCAGTACCCCAAACTATAGAGAATCTCATCGATAATATACTAAGAAAATCATCATCAATTCTTTACTTAAAGATTCCCAGTGAGATATAAATAATTTAACCATAAGGAAATCATTGTGGGGGAAAAATTCTCCTTTTGTCAAAACAAAATTTGCTTATTTTAAACTTTATACAGCTTCTTCTAGTTCTTCCCTCTGTGAAAATGTGGAACAAGTTTAATTCCTCTTTCAATCTCTTGATGACAGCTATCCTATTTGTATTAATTCTGTACTTCTCTATACTAAACAACTTCAAATTGCTCTTAAAGTTCCTATAGAATATAAACATGAGGACTTGTAACATTCTAGTTTTCCTCTTCTGAACTCTCTTTATCATATCTCTTAAAAGGTGATGCCCAGAAGTGTTGTGGAGTCCACAATATTTCATATGTGGTTTTCCTGAAACAGAGTCAACAAGTTGATTATTAATCTCCTCATCCCTAGAAATGATATTTTTCATGAAAGGCAAAATCACATAAATTTCCCACATCCTTCTCAAAGAGTTAACTAATCATGGTTTCTCAATTTCTGTTTGTGAAGTTACTCGATTCTCAAGTGTAAGACTTTAAATTTGTTCCTATTAAATTGCATCTCATATTTGTTCAACTGGTTCAGTCTGTCAAAATTGTTTTATTTCTTGTCTATAAATATGTTACTTATTCTTTCTAGCTCTGAATCTTCTGAAAATTAAGCAAATATTTCACCAATAGCTTAAACCAAGTAACATATTAAAAGCACAAGGCTAAAGGCAGATTCCTGACTCTTCAATGAAACTAACCTGACAAATCGATATGGAACTATATATATATATATATATATATATATATATATATATATATATATATATATATATGAATATATACATATTTATATATGTGTTTACATATAAATACAAACATATATTGTATATAAGCAAATATAATATATATATATTAAAAATTTCTGTTCTGCCTTTTAATTTAGAATTTTAGAATTTAATTCTGTCAATGGAATCATCACAGAATTAGAGCAATTTATAC